>NC_092672.1:35116436-35436436 GCF_964355755.1 Antedon mediterranea
ATAAGGTATAGATAAACCAGGAATACCTCCCTGGATAAACATTGTACAATATATTAATATGCCTTTTATTTTATAACATGCTTACAGTAAAGTCACGTGTATACTTGCCATTTGATGTCGGTTTCACTACCTTGCATGATTTTCTCCTATTTTAACCTTTGGAAGTACTATTGCGAGCTTATCTTTTTGTAAAAAAAGTGAAAACCAGCCTGTAATGTGTTCCATTTATACCTGTTCATGAAATTTGCCGAAGATTAGTCAAAGATAGCAATAATAAATTATTTAACTGAGAAATTTAACATTTGATATAAATAAAATGATATTTACTAGCCTAGTATATTTTGAATTTTGGAGTTTTAAAATATATCTTTTTAGGTTATCTCAAGCGCTTGGTGTTAGCGATACTGATAATGGTATGCCATTAGAAGACTTAGAAGGTGACCTAGATCCGACCTGCCGACCTGACTGGAATCTCATCTCACCGTCAGCATTGATGGCATCCGCTCAGATCATTATGATTGTATTTACTAGTGTAAGTGTTGTTTTAAATATTTTGACGTGTACATTACTTTATTGCCGACAAAACAACATAAACATATCATTGACAAAAGGTGATATGATTTAGTTCAAAGAAACAAATCACAGCTTAACACCAACTTGCATAAAAAGAAATAGTATAATTAAGAAATATGCCAAAAAAAAGAAGATAAATGCAAAGCTTTAAGTTACGATAACTTTAAATAAATTGCAAATAATAAAAATAAAGAATGGGATGAACTGAAACTCTTAATATACCGTAAATAATGAAACAGTACTTTTGATATATTTATTAAATAAATATGATTTTACAATTTCAACAACATTTTTTCTAAACCGGATATCTCTTGTTAAAGGAGAAAGTTCATTCCATAATTTGGGCCCATAAAATATATTTTGCTTTATTTTGACAAATATTGGTTTCTGAAATTGATATATTCTCACAGATTTCCTCATCTTTATTAAATTCTCATCGTTTCAAATAAATTAATTTTCAGTATATCAGTGAATTATTGTTTGCCTTTATATCATCAATTTATATATATAACACAAACTGGAATATTTGAAACATTTTGTTTCAGGAGCCATATCAATGTTGTTCTCAACTTGTAAATACGGAAGGGATCGTGATGGTGTGTATCAGTACATTAATTTCAACTGATTTTCTTCATCAACTAGCTAACTTGTAAGTCATATCTGATTAGGCCTAAAATAAAAAAAATAATTTGTTTTTCTCGGAGGATCATGTGGAAAAGTTTTGATTTTGGCCAGAGTTTAGTGCTGAAAGAAAAACTCTTTTTTTTTTTTTTCGCTCCAATTTGTAAAAGAAAATTAGGGGGCGTCAGATGACAGTATACTATTTCAATTGAACCATTTATTGTAAATTTGGTTTATTTTACCAACATACAGTACATCACACAATACTAGACTGTAAGGCTTGTGACTCTGTATATTTGCCTTTAGACATCCAGTTAAACAGTCATTTTATTTCTTTTCCATAGCACAAGTGAAGATCTGGATTTCAAAGAAATGGTAGTCACCTTAGTGCTACAGATCTCCCAGCTTCTGTGTTTTCCATTTGCTCTTGATGTCAGTGATAGTCTAGTTGAAGACATTCTTTCATCTTACCATCAAAGTCTACTGATGTCAAAGCTGTTGGCAGCATGTCTCTTGTACCTGGATCCGTCCACACTGGAAGTTCCTGTCGGTAGGTGCACTTTATAAAGCTCTGTCTACACTATCAAACTTTATGTGACAAATAAAATGTGATGTTCCCATATATCGACATGGTGATGTCATATTACTACCATATTTGGACATATCACTACCATATTTGTCAAACTAGTTTGATAGTGTAGACAGAACTTAACTCTTGCTGAAACAGGTTTTATATCAGACTTGTATATAAATAGGATATTATGATGCTGCTTTTTGATTCTAGAAACTAAATTTGTTTTCCTTGATTTTATTCAGGTCTCATGTCTAGATTAGTTCTCAGTGATGAAGTGTTTCTTTCACAGTTTGTGCAAGCAATTGCTAATTTTAAGGTAACCATTTATTATCTGAAGTAACTAAAAACAAGAATATATCACTATAATGTTGTATTATCACACCTGAATGTGATTGGTTAATTACGCATCACATGTAATTTGATATTAGCCCTACCTAACGGAAAAGTGATATCTAATGGTGATAATTAACATGCTTTAATGCACGTTCAGCTTTCTGTAAACATTTCGAACTATTCCATGGTCCAAATCCTGTGACTTTCACCATACAGTACATGTATTGTGAGAAAACATGATTTTATTTTCTTCTCAAATACTCATGTATCCCCACCATGTAAACTCTGTCTACACTATCAAAGTTTGGTGACAAAAAAAATGTGGCGTGCCCATATATGAACATGATGATGTCATATCACTACCATATTTGGGATTATCACTACCATATTTAGGCACATCACGCTTTTTCAGGAGTTTAATAATGTAGACAGAGCTTTAAATTAAAAATAACCTATGCTCAATATTTCTATTTCCAGGCTGAGGCACTTATTACAGGTCTTTTATCAAGTTCTTGTCCAGAAAGCGTTCAGGCTGATGCTGTCTCCATATGCAGCCATCTAGCCCGCAGCTCCTCTGATCACATGCCCTTACTACAGCAGGTCTTGAAAGGCAAACAGAACAAGTATGAGAGTCTAGCTCAGCTGTTGGACAGTAAGGATGATACTGTACGATCTCGGGCTAGTGGGCTCCTAGGAAACATGTTGAAGCATTCAAATGATTTTCTTCCAAAAGGGACAAATCAACTGATTGTGCTAACGGTCAAGAATCTTTCCGATGAGAACCAAGATGTTAGAAAGGTAAAAATAAATACCTCAATTGAGCGTGTTCTTGCGATTCGATTGGTCAATTAGGCTTGTATACTGTAATATATTCCAAATAAGGATGTCACTGGTAATTTATAGAATATTACATTTATTTTTGTTCTCATACGCAAATTCACAGGCTTCAAGTTTTGCAATAGGCAATGCTGCTTACCACAATGCTAACCTATATGGTCAGTTGTCCAGTGCAGTACCACCTCTTGTTCAGTTGCTTAAAGATCCTGTCTCGAAGACAAGGACAAATGCTGCAGGTACAGGTTATGTTTTTTTAGATCTACAACCTAAATATCAGTCTGAAAATAACTGCTCACGACAATCAGGAATCGTCTCATGAATCCACGACAATCAGGGATCATCTCAGTAATACTGATTCAACTTTTTTGAGAATCCAGTATAAGGTTGTTGAAAGTCGTTTAGCATTTTGGAAAGTTCAAATTGGAATTTAATAATACAATTGCAGTGTTAATTTGATGTTTTATTTTTCTTTTAGGAGCACTTGGAAATCTTGCTCGCCACTCCACAAAATTAGTTCCTGCAATAATCAAGGCTAAAGCACTAGAAAGGTAGATATTAATATACAGTAGACCTGTTAATAATATATAAATCTCCATAATACTCTAATAACATGAGTAATGACATTATAATTAAAGATTTTATTATTAATATTATTTAAGTTATTATGGAAGTTCCAATGTAAAAAAACATATAACAATGAAATGCAGTAAAGTAAAACCTATTAAAAAATAAAAGTACTATTGCACACCATGTGACCCACAATCGTACAATCAAAGGACAGGAATTTATTTAGGTGTTATATAATATGATCTATTTGCAGATTGTTAGAAGTAGCTTGTCATGATTCTCAGTACAGTTGTCAAGAGTCTAGCCTTATGGCATTGAGAGCATTGGCAGCTTACAGTCAAGTTAAACAGGTAAAATTCATTTTTTACAAATGCTTTAAATTCTTATAAATTACACATTTATTTGTTTGTTTTACTTGTGTCTGGGAGTTGAGTGTGAACATTATGTCCTTCCTAAATTTTATTGAACTTTCCTTGTACAAAGGTGAAACTTCAATGTGCTGTTGGAACATGTTGAGTTTATAACTGACTAAAAATTACAAAAGTTTTCCCTTCTTTGCTATCTTTTTAAAACAATTCCTGTACTAATTCCTGTACTAATTTCTTCCTTAGTATCTGTTGAAGCAACAAGCTGTTGACAAGCTCTCTAACATGACCCATGGTGACAGGTCATCAGGGGCAACAACACCATCAAGCCTGCCCTCATCAGCCCGCAGTGGAAGGAGTAGTACCACCGTGGTGTCTCATCACTGCAATAAGTTACTACGCATGCTGCAATCATCAAGTGCTGTAAGCACTGGTAAATGAAGGAAGACAAACTGACACTTCTGTCTAAAGATGCTAAATGGACGAATGATAGTGCACAATGACATTACACAGGGCCGTAGCCAGGATCGGGGGTTAGGATACAAAGTACTTGAGCCACAGGCTTTTAACTATGTGGATTGTCAGAAATGTGTATTGGACATGTCATGGGTGGGGGTTCGCTGTGAAATGGGGGTTCGCCCTAACCTTAAAAACCCCACCTGGCTATAGGCCTGTTTCATGATCCTCTCCTCTTGGTTTGACCATGTCAATGAACTATAATGAGCAGGGCTGATTGTGTGACCATGACCTACTTATCTGGAAAAGAGTATTTTAAGTTCAGAACTTTAATTTACAATGTTTAGACCTTGCCACTACCCTAGCTGCCACCGACCTCTACAATAGCTGCCACAGACCTCTACAATAGCTGCCACTGACCTCTACCCTAGCTCCCCTTCCCTAAATCAAAATCATGGATTCACCATATAGTTCTCTGCCATGATTTAAAATTTATATTGTGTGGTTCAATATGATAATTATATAACCATTTTAGAATTATTTAAATAAATTAATGAATGAAAACACCTTGATAAAATTTACATTCCATTTTCCTCCAAAATAAATATTTATTTTGTTTGTGTTTTAACTGTAAATTTTACTGTATTGTATATTTGAATGGTTGAGCTTGTACATATTAAATGCTTTAAATATAGTAAATTGTGAATTTTTATGTTTGTTGAATTAATGATTTTCCTTTATTCATTGGTGTATTTCACATATTCAGCCAAAAAACATTTTTTTTTCAATTAAGCAACATATGGATGAATAAGTACGAATTAAAAATATATGATTTGATGATTTTGAAAACAAAACATGTTTTTAAAATGAAATATAAATATCGCGTTGTCAGTTAACGCGTTTTGTACATCGTGAAACGCAAAATCATCGAAACGCCCAAATGGTTTTTATCACTTTTGAAAAATCAGTCGTCCGTCGTGCGCGAACTTCAAAGTTCTCCACTACAAAAATGAGTATTATAGAGCAAATACGTTGTTTACACCAAACAGAATTATTTAGTAGCTTGTCAATTTTGGTATTTAAACTTCATATTCTAAAATAAATATCGAAAGTATGTTATTATAATGAGTATTTTAGGCCTAGTTCTTAGGCCTCTAGCTAGGTAGGCCTACTAGGCCTACTTTACTACTAGGCCTACTACTACTAGGGCTAGAACAACAGACAGATAATGTTGTAGGCCTACCTATGCTGGTCACACAGTGCAGTGTAATGGCATCATTCTCCGCTCTGGTTTCAGCATAGGCAAGTATGTAGGCCTAGACCTAGTAAGCCTAGTAATATACTTACTGGTCAGCCTCGAGAGCACCTACAGTTGCTAGTATCAGTTCGTTTTGACAGTAATTAAACAATTGTAAAATAATAAATTATTAATTATCACTGATTTTGTAATGTCATTGTCATTAATAATTATTGATGCATTGCAGGGAAATTTAGTAATTACAGCATCCGAGCAAAATACTGAATTATTGACGCCATCTGAGAAGTACCAAGTGTTGGTCTATTATGCAGGTTCCTTGTATGAAGAGGAAGAGTATAAGCGAGCAGAGGTATATGTTGTTATTAAACAACATGGCGCTACTGTACTATTGAACCTAACTTGAAATAGCTAGGCATAAGACTTTTTATTTTATTCAATTTGCAGATACAAAATTCAATACAACATACACAAATGACAATGATGCACGGCACTGAGGATTGCCATGAGTGCTAAGCACTATCAAATCGGCTATCCATGCACGCACGACTTCATGGTCACTTACCATTATCGAGTTGCCACCCAGTGGGTGAATGTTTTTAAATTGGGTTAAAGCCCGGCCCGAAAGATTGTTGAGGTGTGAAAGTACAGTAGGGCCTGCAAAGACTGTTCAATTTTAAATATTAATATTGCTTTTTTGCTATTTTCTTTATAGGCCTATTATCGGAGAGCTTTTCATCTAAAGAAATCCCTTAACCGATGCAAGGGTAAAAGTTCTCAGCCGTTGAGCTCAAGTGAGGCTGGCTTACCAACGGATCTTGATATTAAATACAGACTCTATCAGTGCAATTATAAGTTGAAGAACTTTTCAGAAGCAAAGGCAGTGGTCTGTAGTATTTAAAGCATCTAATATTTTAACATTTAAGTGACAATTATAACTAAAAGTAATAGTTAATAGTCCATACTTTTGCACATTCTAAACTTTCTTAAACTTTTTAAGTGTCGAGATAAAAAATGAGTTTCTCATTGTAAATTTTAGTTGAAAGCCAGGATGAGATCCCCTTAATTTAATCCATCAAAATTAAGTTGGTAACATTGCTCTGTACGCTTTGCACTAAACTGAAAACCTGTTTTTTTTTATAAACTGCTATACTTCATTTAAGCTTGAGAGTATCCCGGCAAAACAGCGGAGTGCAAAGGTCAATCTAGCACTTGCTAAGCTTTATCAAAGAACCGGAACTGAACGTTCAGCAGCTACAGCTTTTAAAGAAGTTCTCAGGTAAAAGTTCATGTCATAGAAGATTTTAATACATATTAGTCAGCTGGAATGCTTATGATGACTTTAACGTTCTCATTGCTTAAAGCTCTGTCCACACTATCAAACTTTATGAGACAACAAAATGTGATGTGTCCATATATGGACATGATGATGTCATGCCACTACGTTCTCATTGCTTAAAACTCTGTCCACACTATCAGTCTTTATGGGACAAACAAATGTGATGTGCCCATATATGGACATGATGATGTCATACCACTACGTGCTCATTGCTTAAAGCTCTGTCCACACTATCAATCCTTATGGGACAACAAAATGTGATGTGTCCATATATGGACATGATGATGTCATACCACTACAGTACGTTCTCATTGCTTAAAGCTCTGTCCACACTATCAATCCTTATGGGACAAACAAATGTGATGAGCCCATAGACATTATGATGATGTCATACCACTACAATATTTGGGCACATTAATTACACTTTTTGGTCAAATAAAGTTTGGGTCACCGAGCTTAATACAGTATGTCATTGTATCTTTGTTTAGGCAATGTCCTCTGGCGCTTGAGGCAGCGCAAGGTTTACTAGCACTTGGAGTAAAAGGTGCCGAGGTCGAGTCGTTAACCATTAATAGCTTTAACATCACTCAAAGTGTTGATTGGTAAGGTTTATATAGTCTTTTATAATTTTAACCTATTGTAATACCATGGTGACATTATATATCCATAGAAAAAGAGAGAAAAAAAAATCTTAATATAAGAGAGAACAAAAAAATATATATATTAAGTCAATGCAATAGAGTTTATGCACATGTTTACCTAAAATTAAGACCAATTAAAGACTACCAAAGTTGGAGACCCCTCAATATAACCCTGTCCCATCATTGAATGATTTTACAGACCAAAGTAGCTAAACAAATCACTTAAAATTTCAATATGATAAGTAAAGTGGAAAACAACAATAGCCTTAGCTATAAAGTTATATTTTGTTCCAATATGTAGAAACACTACGATATGTTTTTAAAAGACTTCATGCATGAATACTTGGAAAAAAGGCTACTCCAATTGAACACCCTTTAAAGGTGTTTCTGTCGCCTGTTAATCACACATCTCTGCTTTTCCCCTCATTGTATTTTTTTAATGATTTTAAGGTTAAACTTTTGGGTCAGAGGTCATGCATTTGGAGCAGCTAAGGAGTATTCAAAAGCTATAGCAACATTCAAAAATCTAGAAACTACTGTATGTTGATGTGTATATTTTCCTTTTCTGCTGTAAAGCTCTGTCTACACTATCAAACTAGTTTGAAAAAAAAGTTTGATGTGCCCAAATATGGTTGTGAAATTCCCAAATATGGTAGTGATATGACATCATCATGTCCATCACATCACATTTTGTTGTCGCATAAAGTTTGATAGTGTAGACAAGAGCTTTAGTTTCAATGTTTTTTTTTAAATGTCATGCTGTCAAAAATGTAACACTGGAACAATACTTAATAGATTAGCTACTAAATTTCATTGGTTCTCGCCGTCCTAGTTCTGGATATAAAACTTAATGCATCTGTCAGTATTAGAAAAGGTAAAAGATGGACCAATAGGTAGGAACCCAGCTGCAGGATGCGGTCAGTTCGTCCTAATTTGCCGTTTTTGACCTGTCTAGGTGAGTAGCATATATGTTAGTTTGATGATAAATTATAAGAAATTTGCTTTTTTTGAATGAATGTTTTAGAGTGTTTTAAAGGAAAACATCAACGTGTTAAGCAGCCTTGCTGAATATCACTTCCTGTCAGGTGACATGAAGAATGCTATTATTATTTATTCCAGAGTAAGTTATATTTCAGTCACATATATTCACTCGTTGTATAAAGCTCTTTCTACACTATCAAAGTGACAAAAAAAGTGGGATGACGTGCCCATATATGGTAGAGTTATGATTAAATATGGTAGTGATATGACAACACAGTGTTCATTATGGGTACATCACATACAGTTTGATGGTGTAGACAGCTTAACATGTTTATCAATAATAACACTATAGAAGTTGTCTGGTGGAACAGTGCTATACAACATACTCTGGATTAACTTGGAGTATTATTATTCTGAAAGTATGCATGGTACTATTACCCTCTTGCAACCAGTTGTAGAAATGGCAAAACTTAAATGCAATCTTTGCAATGTTTGATTGTATATCATATATGTAAATATAATAATACATTATTCCAGATCTTATGAAATTAGTATGCAATGAATTACCAAAAAACACCTCATTTGTTGAGGCTGTGACCTGTGACCTTATGTTATAACCAATGGCAATTGACTATTTAAAAAGGTTATTATATTCTGTTCATTGTGTGTATAGGTACACTCATTGGAACCACTGTTCTTAAAGGGTATGGACATATATGCCAGTATACTAGCTGCTAAAAAGGAAGTAAAACAGTTACAAAAGTAAGGAATACCAGTCATGACTGTATTACATCATGCACTGGTGGAGATTGTTGGTTGGGGTTCGTGAATGGACACCCTCCTTACATTTTTTAGATGGGGGAAAACCCAAACAATTTCATTAATGCACCAACTTTACTCAGTCAGTGTCAGAAACCATGTTTTGTGTGTTGTTTTTTTTCTTTTCTTCTCGATTGCCCAATGAACAACCCCATCACCCCTCCCACCCCAACCTTATTTTACTCCTTATGTTGTTATTTGAAATTAAAAAATAATTTAGATTGTAATTTCAATTGTTTTCTTTTATTGGGCTAGTCTATCCACAGATCTTATATCAGTAACAGAGAAGAGTCCAGAATCGTGGATTGCTATGGGTTATTACTGCGCAGCATCTGGTAACAAAGCAACGAGGGCGGTATACTTCGCTCAGAGAGTGAGTACACATCATTCAGTATAGTTTTACCAGGGCACTATTAAAAATATAGTGCCTTGGAAATGTAGCATATCTAGGACAAATATTGGTGTTGGAATTAGTTGAGGTTGTTATATTATAAAATATTGTCCTTAATGAGATATTTTGGGGGCACTATTATAAAATAATGCCCTCAAAGTAAATCATGTTGGGCAAAATAGACATTTTTTGAATCAATAATGCCTCCCAAGTTGTACTTTTCCTTTCTAAATAGCTTTAACTTGGTGGTTAACAGGCTTTTCCATCCTAAGGTCCATGGTTCAATCCTGACCTAGTGCCAAAGTTGTAACGCACGACTCTTTCAACTCCACTCCCTAAGCCTGAAATGAGACTTAGTTTATAGGCATGATAAATTATAAAATAGTTTATGCTCAGGGTTGGATCCGTATAAAAAAAAAGATCTACCCGATAATTTTACTTTGGGATATGATACGATACAAGTAAATCTTTGTCCAAAGCAATTTTTCCTTTATTAGATGTCACACATTAAAGGTGGTTACTATACGTTTGTTATAAACTAAACTGACAATTTGATATAATAGTATAGTATACAAATAATGAATGTTTATGAGTGCAATGGTACAAATAATGGCACGAGGTGAATGATGAAAGGTTATATCAACGAGGCAAAGCCGAGTTGATATAACCTTTCATCATTCACCAAGTGCCATTATTTGTACCATTACACGAATACAAAACATTCATTATTTGTTTTATATAACATCTAGACGTTTTTTTTTCGTACACAAAAATGTTTCAAAAAGTACTATTTAACGATCGTTGAATAGTGCGTACTATTGCACGCCATGTGACCCACATTCGTCCAATCAAATGACAGGAATTTATATAGGTGTTATATAATATGTAATATTTCAGTAACATACTATAGTATAAATATATAATATAACTAGCTTAAATTTATACACAGTATGCATATTCTTAGATAACATGCAAGATATTCACAAAAAGAAAAAAATCTAATAACAAACATAATATGGTTGTGCCAAAATAAGTATCCCTAACAACTTTTATCTTGCATAAAGTAAGAAACCTAAGAATGAGCAATATCTGTAAGCATCACTGTAGTAATAGTTATAGTCCTGAACTATATGGCTGAGTCCATACTTTGATTTGGTCCCTGTTACTTCAAAAGATAATTAAATAAAATTAGAAATTAAGTATTATTATCATTATAATTTTTATCGATTTCTATACCCTAATCAGAGCCTTCATGTGCTAAAGTTTCTACATCTTTAGCATTACCATGATATGGCGCAGACCATACTTGGATTTGGTCCCTGTTACTTCAAAAGATAATTAAATAAAATTAGAAATTAAGTATTATTATCATTATAATTTTTATCGATTTCTATACCCTAATCAGAGCACTAAGTCTAAGTTTCTACATCTTTAGCATTACCATGGTATGGTGTATGAGATTAGCTTTAGAAACATTACAAAATATGTTATTCTAGTGATGCTGAATTTTAAATTAGCGTAAGTTTAAGTATATATTAGATAAAAACATGCACATTTTACATGAAAAGAAAAAATCAACAACATTCATAATCGAAACGTTGCGCTAAAATAACTATCCCTTAAATTGTAATTTTTATAAGCATATTGAAATTTTTGGCTTTAGAGACAAAATTTATGCTGCATAAAGTAAGAAACCTGAGAAAGAGCAATATCCATTGGCATTGCTCTTGTAATTGTTAGTGCTTAAATCTTGTGGCTGAGTCCATACTTGATCACCTGATACCAGATCAAGTACCACCATTGTGCTTGCAGAATTGTACCCATCAGCACTCGTCCATGCAGATACTTGAGAATTCCCATTTTTCATTATTTTTGTTAGAACATTACTTCTACCATTTATTTTCATTGAATTTACCTGGAATACATAAACACCTGGAATTGCACAGACGAACTTGCCGGTTTCGTTGTTGTAGTCATCTCCCACATTTGTAATTATTGTGTCGTACTTCATTGGGCTAACGGCATGACGACCTGGGTCTGATGTAAAAACTACTGAAAAGGCAGATTTCTGCTGACTAGCTTGTTCACCCTTTTCTCCCTTTACACCCTTTGAACCTGGTAGTCCAATAAGACCTTGAGGTCCAGTTGGTCCTAATTTACCAGGAATCCCATCTAAGCCATTGCTTCCTTTATCTCCTTTCATTCCTTGTTCTCCTTTCATTCCTTGTTCTCCATTCATTCCGTGCTCTCCTTTCATTCCTTGTTCTCCTTTCGCTCCATTCATTCCTTGTGGCCCTGACACACCTGGATTACCATGATGTCCTGGAATGCCAGGAACCCCAGCTGTACAACAGCTATTACAAGCTGCTGTATCAGTTTGAGCATAGGTGATACTAATTTGTATAGTAGCAATTGTGAAGAACATGTAAAATCTGAAATTGAATCAAATTTATAATTTTGTTGGCATGTAAGGTCTATTACCAAGCATTTTTATAATATAAATGATAGAATTTGACAACCATATTAAAATTAAATTGCCATTTGTCAATCAGACATATTACTATAGACTTCACTACTATCATGTGACACATTTTGTCAATCATACTATAGATTGACAAATGGCAATTTAATTTTAACATAGTTATCAAATTTGATAAATTATATTAGTTTTGAAGTCTATAACAATTCAATTCAACAACAATTCAACAACAACATTTATTTAGAAACAGCTCAAGAAATAAAAGCAATATACATTAATTACAATTACTTAAAATGGTAACATTAAATAAGAACTGCTTCTGGGTTCAGAAAAAAAAGTAAAAGAACTTGTCAAATACCAAACCCTAAACAAAACAAAAACAACAAAAAAACAACTGCATGTAGTTATGAATTATAATTCTAAAGAAATTCATGAATGTTTTAGATATTTCATTTAATAATTAAAAAATCTAATTATGGTACATTATTTGTATTTGGAAATTTTTTAAATAGATTTTTAAAATATTTAAAGGTTTTTACAGCAAGTCGTTTCTATAGACAGTTCATTCCATAACTTATGACCACCTACTGTAACCAAATAATTGAGACCTTTTCAGCCTTGTAAATGGTACTTCCAATCTTTTGGTATTTCTAAGCTGATAAAAACTTACAGACTTAAAAACTATCAGATTGGTTTGCATTTTTTAATTATTCTAACTTGACAACCATTTTAAAGGCCAGGTGTGGTGAAGTATTTTTATAAATCTCACATTCCAGTATTAATTAGTATTTCCTATGTTTCTTTATTTTGTCCTGCCTTACATTTCAAATTATCCTTTAGGCGTCATCTACAAATTATTTCAGACCACAAATCAGCGTCCAGACGCGTTTTCTATTGTTTACCCAAAAACGCGTCTCAAAACCCGTCTGATTTGGCTGCGTCTAGACGCCAATATGCATGTTCGACTATGGCCCCGCCCCTATATACGGCTGACTGCACATTTTTATACTGTGTACAAGTGAATTCATTGAGAGCGTGATATTAAATTATTATTTACAACTGGCAGTAAGACAAACAAATCAGTACAGGTATACCCTTTTACCGCCAACAGAGTATACTGTAAAGCGCAAATTTTCGTTTCTATTTATTTGCGACCTTTTATTTTTCTTGTGCTAAAGAGTGAATTTACCACATGCAAAAACGTTAAAGTTAACTTTTGGAACATGGAATCACTCAAACTATTGACCTACAGTACAGAAAGAAAATACTGCAACTTTACCTACGAAGTAGCTTCGTAGGCTACGTTGTTGGCTTCGTAGGTTCCATTGTTTGGCTTCGTAACCTCAATAAACAACTTTCAATGAACTACGTTCTGAACTTCGTAGGGAGTTTGTAACCTAAATAAACAACCCTACGATGTTCTTAGTGAAGTCAGAAGGTGTGAAATTAATGTGTTAAATTTAACTGGCGGAGGACCAAGTTGTAAATATATAATATTTTTTAATCATAATCGTTTCCTTCGTGCGTGTTTACTTACTCAACGGCGAATATAAATATAAATTTCCCACGATGTAAACGTAGAGACACGCGATCCAACACAGGTGAATCTCAACGAACAGGCCAACTAATAAACATATTATAGTGAACGTCCAGTCCATCCAGAACGATGCCGAGAAAAAAAGATCGTAAACAATTCATTCTAAATATAGCATCAGAACGTTCAATCGGTCGCGCAAAAAGACTGCCGACAGAAGACCGTAATAAATACAGACCTAGTTTTTTTGGTCACATGACGACGATAAAACAGTAATTACGATCGTGTACCTGGATTTTGTGTCACATGACATGAAACATAATACTCTCTTTCTAGCTCTAAACTGCTCACATGTTTTTTCCCCTCCAAATTCTGGTCGAGCCTTTTTCTTTACACATGTCGTAATCATTTTAAAAGGTCTAGGCCCTAGGCCTATGTTAAATCTTAATATGGAATATATATTTATTTTTCATAGCCTAGGCCTAGGTGTCATTGTTTTTATAATTCGCTAACCCAAGGTAGGAGCGTTAAATAATTTATAGGCCTAGTGTAGGCCGCCGAAACTAGGCTAGCCTAGACTTTCTTTTTCTCTGCATGAGCTGAGGTCCACAGGCCCGATGTCGTCTCATCGGCGAATTTCGGTCCAAATTAGGATAAACCTAGGCCTAGTCTCAGATTTGTTGGTTCTGTGAAATGAAACCAATGTTGTTTCACCATACAAGCAATACAGACGGGTTTTAATCACTCAAACACGTTTTCTATTGTTTTACCTACTAAACAACGAAGACGGGTTTTAATCACACAGACGCGTCTTCGCCGCGATTGGGTAGCTCATGAAAATTCATAATAGATCGTTAATGAGGTTCAGCATTGGACAGACGCGTCTGATGGGTTGCAAGTTTTCAGACGCGTCTCTGTGGTCTGAAATAATTTGTAGATGACGCCTTAGTACTATAAATTCAGAAACACATTTTTTGTACGTTTACTTTAACTAAGAACTTTGAAAAAAGTACATTAAACGAAAAATTGTTTTTGAGTTTTTCCGGAATGTCACAAAACTCATTTTGCTAAAGATTTTATAATATGGATGCTAAGATTATGACAAACATAAAATAGGGCAGCTAAGATAGTGAGAAATATAAAATAGGGCTGCTAAGATTGTGACAAATATAAAATAGGGCTGCTAAGATTATGACAAATATAAAATAGGGCTGGTAAGATTGTGACAAGTATAAAATAGGGCTGCTAAGATTGTGACAAATATAAAATAGAGCTGATAAGATTGTGACATTAGAACAGCTAAAAACACTAAATATAAAGATTTACTGTACTTACCCAAGATACATGATTACTGTTTAAATGTTCTTGTATTTTCTCTTGATCAGTAAGTTGATGCTGTTTTCTGTTTTGTGCTGCTGCAGTAAATGTAACAATATTGCTTGTCATGGTATTTATATGCGTCTCAATAATGTCTAAATGCAGACTAATCTTGTAAACATCACATATCTTACTATATATGGTATTTGATGCAATACAACTCACATATCTTACTGTATATAGAATGCATTACAATATCACTTGTATGTCTTAATGTATGATGAACTCATAAAGGAATTTAATTGGCTAGATGACAGTAGGTTGTATGAGTTGATGACTTCACAGTAAATACCAACATGTAGAGAAATAGTAGGCTACAATTAATAAACAAAATTACACTCTAGTCATTATTTACCAAAGTATAAACATTTATTTACTCCAAATACATAGATTATTTCTTAATGTCTTACGTTTAATCAGTATTTTATCTACTGTTGCATTAATAATTATTAATAAAATGTTGTTTTTTTATTTTCCTTTAGTTGTTGTTGTATTAATATCAAACTTGATGTAGAATTAAGATCAGTATACTAGTGGTGATTGTTGGATTTGTTCCCTCAAAAGATTAAATTAGATTTAATTAATTATATATTAATTATAATTTTGATTCATAATATATTTACCTAACCATAGCCCACATGTACTGAGTCTAAATATCTATGTATTTAAACATAAACTGTCAGAGTATGGTTTACATGATTAGTAAAATGTAATTAATCCAGAGGGATTGTGACTTTTGAAAAACAATTAATGGGTGATCTTATTTTAATAGAAAAATGTCACATACAGGTGGTTCAACCATATTATACAGAAATCAGAAATACTATGAAATGTAGTAAGAAATTAATTTAAATGAATAACCCTGAATTTCAAACTAGTGTATATTTATATAATAATATTATTAGTATTGGATAACATGCACATTTTAAAATATTTACAAAAAAAGAAAGAAGCATCATCAAAAAGTCATGTTTGAATATTAAGTATCAACTAAAAGTTTAGAAAAATGTCATACAGGTGGTTCAACCATTGTATACAGAAATCAGAAATAATTTGAAATGTGCTTAGAAATTAATTTACCTTTAATCCTGAATTTTAAACTAGTGTAAATTTATATACTTTTAGATACCATGCACATTTTAAAATATTTACACAAAAAAAGAAAGAAAAGTCATTCGTCATCGAAGGGTATTATGTATTAAGTATCCACAAAAAGTTTATTTTTATAAGAATTTAAGACTTTTAGCTTGAGTAGTAACATTATGCTGCATAAAGTAAGAAACCTGAGAATGAGCAATATCTGTTGCCGTCACTGTAGTAATAGTTAGTGTTTGTATCACGTGGCTGAGTCCATACTTGATCACCTGATACCAGATCAAGAACCACCATTGTACTTATAGAATGATGCCCAGTATCACCTACATATGCAGTTACTTGGAAATTCCCATTTTTTATTATTTGTGTTGAAACAATACCGCCACCACTTGATTTCAATGATGTGACTTGGAATACATAAACACCTGGAATTGTACAGACAAACTTGCCTGTTTCTTTGTTGTAGTGATTTCCTACATCTGTAATTATTGTGTTATACTTCATTGGGCTAACGGCATGACGACCTGGGTTAGTAGTAAAAACTACTGAAAAGGCAGATTTCTGCTGACTAGCTTGTTCACCCTTTACACTACCAATGAGGCCTTGAGGTCCTTGTTCACCCTTTTCTCCCTTTACACCATTTACACCTGATGGTCCAATGAGGCCTTGTGGTCCTAATTTACCAGGAATCCCATCTAATCCATTCCTTCCATTATCTCCTTTTATTCCTTGTTCTCCTTTCATTCCTACTTCTCCTTTTATTCCTTGTTCTCCTTTCACTCCATTCATTCCTTGTGGCCCTGACACACCTGGATTACCATGATTTCCTGGAATGCCAGGAACCCCAGCTGTACAACAGCTATTACAAGCTGCTGTATCAGTTTGAGCATAGATGATACTAATTTGTATAGTAGCAATTGTGGAGAACATGTAAAATCTGAAATTGAATCAAATTTATAATTTTGTTGGCATGTCTATTACCAAGTGTTTTTTATAATATAAATGATAGAATTTGACAACCATGTTAAAATTAAATTGTCATTTGTGGCACATGCAAGGGAAATCAGACACAAGTCGGAATTTTCAAAATTGTGATTTTCACAGATACTGAAACTACATAATCCAAGGTTTAAAATGCTGAAAAAAAATATCTTGATATCACAGTCTTAAGTTTTGGCTGTTGCAGTCAGTGTTTTGAGAAAAATGCTTTTAAAGTTAGGTAACAGAAAATAAACAGGGCGTTTAAGTTTATGCCTTAGCAAAAGGGTATTCTAATTGTTTTATTTCAATGGAACTTCGCACCTTTGTAAATTAACTATTAAGAATAAGGTCACAAACTATTTTTATAACTAGAATAAATTCCACTAAAGATTTTATTATTTAAAATAGGGCTGCAAAATTGTGATAATTATGAAAAAAGGTAGTGCTGCTAAGATTATGACAACTATAAAATAGAGCTGCTAAGATTTTATTGGCAAATATAAAATAGGGCAGCTAAGATTTTATTGACAAAATATAAAATATGGCTGCTAAGATTGTGACAAATATAAAATAGGGCTGCTAAGATTGTGACAAATATAAAATAGGACTGCTAAGATTATGACAAATATAAAATAGGGCTGCTAAGATTGTGACAAATATAAAATAGGGCTGCTAAGATTATGACAAATAGAAAATAGGGCTGCTAAGATTGTGACAAATATAAAATAGGGCTTCTAAGATTGTGACAAATATAAAATAGGGCTGCTAAGATTGTGACAAATATAAAATAGGGTTGCTAAGATTGTGACAAATATAAAATAGAGCTGCTAAGATTGTGACAAATATAAAATAGGGCTGCTAAGATTATGACAAATATGAAATAGGGCTGCAAAGATTATGACAAATATAAAATAGGGCTGCTAAGATTGTGACAAATATAAAATAGGGCTGCTAAGATTATGACAAATATAAAATAGGGATGCTAAGATTGTGACAAATATAAAATAGGGTTCTAAGATTGTGAGAAATATAAAATAGGGCTGCTAAGATTGTGACAAATATAAAATAGGGCTGCTAAGATTGTGACAAATATAAAATAGGGATGCTAAGATTGTGACAAATATAAAATAGGGCTGCTAAGATTATGACAAATATAAAATAGGGCTGCTAAGATTGTGACAAATATAAAATAGGGCTGCTAAGATTATGAAAAATATAAAATAGGCCTGCTAAGATTGTGACAAATATAAAATAGGGATGCTAAGATTGTGACAAATATAAAATAGGGCTGCTACGATTATGAAAAATAGAAAATAGAGCTGCTAAGATAGTGACAAATATAAAATAGGGCTGCTAAGATTATGACAAATATAAAATAGGGCTGCTAAGATTATGACAAATATAAAATAGGGCTGCTCAGATTGTGACAATATAAAATAGGGCTGCTAAGATTGTGACAAATATAAAATAGGGCTGCTAAGATTGTGACAAATATAAAATAGGGCTGCTAAGATTATGACAAATATAAAATAGGGATGCTAAGATTATGACAAATATAAAATAGGGCTGCTAAGATTGTGACAAATATAAAATAGGGCTGCTAAGATTGTGACAAATATAAAATAGGGCTGCTAAGATAGTGACAAATATAAAATAGAGCTGCTAAGATTGTGACAAATATAAAATAGGGATGCTAAGATTGTGACAAATATAAAATAGGGATGCTAAGATTATGACAAATATAAATTAGGGCTGCTAAGATTGTGACAAATATGAAATAGGGCTGCTAAGATTGTGACAAATATAAAATAGGGCTGCTAAGATTGTGACAAATATAAAATAGGGCTGCTAAGATTGTGACAAATATAAAATAGGGCTGCTAAGATTGTCACAAATATAAAATAGGGCTGCTAAGATTGTGACAAATATAAAATAGGGATGCTAAGATTATGACAAATATAAAATAGGGCTGCTAAGATTATGACAAATATAAAATAGGGCTGCTAAGATTATGACAAATATAAAATAGGGCTGCTAAGATTATGACAAATATAAAATAGGGCTGCTAAGATTATGACAAATATAAAATAGGGCTGCTAAGATTGTGACATTAAAACAGCTAAGAACACTAAATATAAAGATTTACTGTACTTACCCAAGATACATGATTACTGTTTAAATGTTCTTGTATTTTCTCTTGATCAGTAAGTTGATGCTGTTTTTCTGTTTTGTGCTGCTGCAGTAAATGTAACAATGTTGCTTGTCATGGTATTTATATGCGTCTCAATAATGTCTAAATGAAGACTAATCTTGTAAACATCACATATCTTACTGTATATGGTATTTGATGCAATACAACTCACATATCTTACTATATATGGTATTTGATGCAATACAACTCACATATCTTACTGTATATAGAAGGCATTGCAATACCACTTGTATGTCTTAATGTATGATGAACTCATAAAGGAATTTAATTGGCTAGATGACAGTAGGTTGTATGGGTTGATGACTTCACAGTAAATACCAACATGTAGAGTAATAGTAGGCTACAATTAGTAAACAAAATTACACTCTAGTCATTATTTAATAAAGCATAAACATTTATTTACTCCAAATACATAGATTATTTCTTAATTTCTTAAGTTTAATCAGTATTAATAATAATTAATTAAAGTAAAATGTTGTTTTTTTATTTTCCTTTAGTAGTTGTTGTTTTAATATCAAACTTGATATAGAATTAAGATCAGTATACTAGTGGTGATTGTTGGATTTGTTCCCTCAAAAGATTAAATTAGATTTAATTAATTATATATTAATTTTAATTTTGATTCATAATATATTTACCTAACCATAGCCCACATGTACTGAGTCTAAATATCTATGTATTTAAACATAAACTGTCAGAGTATGGTTTACATGATTAGTAAAATGTAATTAATCCAGAGGGATTGTGACTTTTGAAAAACAATTAATGGGTGATCTTATTTTAATAGAAAAATGTCACATACAGGTGGTTCAACCATATTATACAGAAATCAGAAATACTATGAAATGTACTAAGAAATTAATTTAAATGAATAACCCTGAATTTCAAACTAGTGTATATTTATATAATAATATTATTAGTATTGGATAACATGCACATTTTAAAATATTTACAAAAAAAGAAAGAAGCATCATCAGAAAGTCATGTTTGAATATTAAGTATCAACTAAAAGTTGTGTTTAGCAAAATGTCATACAGGTGGTTCAACCATTGTATATAGAAATCAGAAATAATTTGAAATAAGCTTATAATTTAATTTACCTTTAATCTTGAATTTTAAACTAGTGTAAATTTATATACTGTTAGATACCATGCACATTTTTAAATATTTACAAAAAAGAAAGAAAAATCTTACATTTGTCATCGTATGGTCATGTTAAAATATTAAGTATCAACTAAAAGTTGTGTTTTTTATAATAATTTAAGACTTTTAGCTTGAGTAGTAACATTATGCTGCATAAAGTAAGAAACCTGAGAATGAGCAATATCTGTTATCATCACTGTAGTAATAGTTATAGGTTGTACTATATGGCTGAGTCCATACTTGATCACCTGATACCAGATCAAGTACCACCATTGTGCTTACAGAATTATACCCAGTAGCACTTGTCCATGTAGATACTTGAAAACTCCCATTTTTCATAATTCTTGTTAAAACAGAACCACCACCACTTGATTTCATTGATGTGACTTGGAATACATAAACACCTGGAATTGCACAGACAAACTTGCCTGTTTCTTTGTTGTAGTGATTTCCTACATCTGTAATTATTGTGTTATACTTCATTGGGCTAACGGCATGACGACCTGGGTTTGATGTAAAAGCTACTGAAAAGGCAGATTTCTGCTGACTAGCTTGTTCACCCTTTACACTACCAATGAGGCCTTGAGGTCCTTGTTCTCCCTTTTCTCCCTTTACACCATTTACACCTGATGGTCCAATGAGGCCTTGAGGTCCTTTTGGTCCTAATTTACCAGGAATCCCATCTAATCCATTCCTTCCATTATCTCCAATTATTCCTTGTTCTCCATTCATTCCGTGCTCTCCTTTTATTCCTTGTTCTCCTTTCACTCCATTCATTCCTTGTGGCCCTGACACACCTGGATTACCATGATTTCCTGGAATGCCAGGAACCCCAGCTGTACAACAGCTATTACAAGCTACTGTATCAGTTTGAGCATAGATGATACTAATTTGTATAGTAGCAATTGTGAAGATCATGTAAAATCTGAAATTGAATCAAATTTATAATTTTGTTGGCATGTCTATTTTTTTTATTTTATTTTATTTTATTTTATTACCATATTTACTGAGGGTAGCCTATCCAGTTCCTAATAGAACTGATCATTTAGGGGAGGGCCCTCGATAAAACAAACATACAGTACAACACATAAAATATTAAATATTCAAATGACATATTAAAATATATTAAAGGCTTAAAAATTTACAATGATTATATAAAATTCATATAAAAGTTAAAATCGTTGACAGATAAAAAAATATATAGAACAATATTAACTGGAAATAAATTGTTTAAGTGTTTTTATAATATAAATGATAGAATTTGACAACCATGTTAAAATTGAATGGCCATTTGTGGCACATGCAAGGGAAATCAGACACAAGTCGGAATTTTCAAAATTAGCAAAAGGGTATTCTAATTGTTTTATTTCAATGAAACTTCGCACCTTTGTAAATTAACTATTAAGAATAAGGTCACATAAACTATTTTTATAACTAGAATAAATACCACTAAAGATTTTATTATATAAAATAGGGCCGCAAAATTGTGACAAATATGAAAAACTGTAGGGCTGCTAAGATTATGACAAATATAAAATAGGGATGCTAAGATTGTGACAAATATAAAATAGGGCTGCTAAGATTGTGACAAATATAAAATAGGGCTGCTAAGATTGTGACAAATATAAAATAGGGCTGCTAAGATTGTGACAAATATAAAATAGGGCTGCTAAGATTATGACAAATATAAAATAGGGCTGCTAAGATTATGACAAATATAAAATAGGGCTGCTAAGATTGTGACAAATATAAAATAGGGCTGCTAAGATTGTGACAAATATAAAATAGGGCTGCTAAGATAGTGACAAATATAAACTAGATTTGAACTCGTCACTTTGACGAGTTCGGGTTATCCGTGCAAACGCAACAAGCACATACGTCATAAAAATTAAAATATATGAACGCCGACAATTATTATGCCATCCTATGACATGATTTAAATATGTTTACAGTGCTGAATTGTACCTATTTTGTAGCATACAGCATATTACAGTATTTACAGAATAGACTGTATGTTATATACAGTGTAGCATAGACGAAATTACGAGACCCATCTTTTAAATCCAATTATTAACACGATGACATCATCACATTGACATATAAAGATAACAATTTTAGAAGATAATTATCTAAATAATTACATTAATACAAATTTGAAGAATTTTGAGCACGTAAAAGAGAGATGCGCTCTCGTTCAAACGCAATGAACTTTTACGCGAGAGATGAAAATATGACTTTTTGAATTCAACTGGCCATATGATGACGTCACAACATCTGATTGGCAAAATATTCACATCAATTCGTATCTACAATCCAATAGCTTCCAGAAAACGTTTTAATCATGATTATCACTTTTTAATCTGACGAGCTATAACAGATTGAAATTTACTGTAAAGATGAAAATAAGAATTTTTAGAGATACACGCGCAACAAAATTCTGGGAAAGAAAGAAGAATAAGAAAGAAAAAAAAAGAAAAAAAAAAAAAAGATCCTGACAATAACAAGGGGTTATCCGCCAAGTGCGGATAACCAAATAGAGCTGCTAAGATTGTGACAAATATAAAATAGGGCTGCTAAGATTATGACAAATATAAAATAGGGCTGCTAAGATTGTGACAAATATAAAATAGGGCTGCTAATATTGTTACAAATAAAAAATAGGGCTGCTAAGGTTTTATTGACAAATATAAAATAGGGCTGCTAAGATAGTGACAAATATAAAATAAGGCTGCTAAGATTGTGACAAATATAAAATAGGGCTGCTAAGATTGTGACAAATATAAAATAGGGCTGCTAAGATTGTGACAAATATAAAATAGAGCTGCTAAGATTGTGACAAATATAAAATAGAGCTGCTAAGATTGTGACAAATATAAAATAGAGCTGCTAAGATTTTGACAAATATAAAATAGGGCTGCTAAGATTGTGACAAATATAAAATAGAGATGCTAAGATTGTGACAAATATAAAATAGGGCTGCTAAGATTGTGACAAATATAAAATAGGGCTGCTAAGATTGTGACAAATATAAAATAGGGCTGTAAAGACTGTGACAAATATAAAATAGGGCTGCTAAGATTATGACAAATATAAAATAGGGCTGTTAAGATTGTGACAAATATAAAATAGGGCTGCTAAAATTATGACAAATATAAAATAGGGCTGCTAAGATTGTGACAAATAAAAAATAGGGCTGTTAAGACTGTGACAAATATGAAATAGGGCTGCTAAGATTGTGACAAATATAAAATAGGGATGCTAAGATTGTGACAAATATATAAAATACGACTGTTAAGATTGTGACAAATATAAAATAGGGCTGCTAAGATTGTGACAAATATAAAATAGGGCTGCTAAGATTGTGACAAATATAAAATAGGGCTGCTAAGATTGTGACAAATATAAAATAGGGCTGTTAAGATTGTGACAAATATAAAATAGGGCTGCTAAGATTATGACAAATATAAAATAAGGCTGCTAAGATTGTGACAAATATAAAATAGGGCTGTTAAGATTGTGACAAATATAAAATAGGGCTGCTAAGATTGTGACAAATATAAAATAGGGCTGTTAAGATTGTGACAAATATAAAATAGGGCTGTTAAGATTGTGACAAATATAAAATAAGGCTGCTAAGATTATGACAAATATAAAATAGGGCTGCTAAGATTGTGACAAATATAAAATAGGGCTGCTAAGATAGTGACAAATATAAAATAGGGCTGTTAAGATTGTGACAAATATAAAATAAGGCTGTTAAGATTGTGACAAATATAAAATAGGGCTGTTAAGATTGTGACAAATATAAAATAGGGCTGCTAAGATTATGACAAATATAAAATAGGGCTGTTAAGATTGTGACAAATATAAAATAGGGCTGTTAAGATTGTGACAAATATAAAATAGAGCTGCTAAGATTGTGACAAATATAAAATAGGGCTGCTAAGATTGTGACAAATATAAAATAGGGCTGCTAAGATTGTGACAAATATAAAATAGAGCTGCTAAGATTGTGACAAATATAAAATAGGGCTGCTAAGATTGTGACAAATATAAAATAGGGATGCTAAGATTGTGACAAATATAAAATAGGGCTGCTAAGATTGTGACAAATATAAAATAGGGCTGCTAAGATTGTGACAAATATAAAATAGGGCTGCTAAGATTGTGACAAATATAAAATAGGGATGCTAAGATTGTGACAAATATAAAATAGGGCTTCTAAGATTGTGACAAATATAAAATAGGGCTGCTAAGACTATGACAAATATAAAATAGGGCTGCTAAGATTGTGACAAATATAAAATAGGGCTGCTAAGATAGTGACAAATATAAAATAGGGCTGCTAAGATTGTGATAAATATAAAATAGGGCAGCTAAGATTGTGACAAATATAAAATAGGGCTGCTAAGATTGTGACAAATATAAAATAGGGCTGCTAAGATTGTGACAAATATAAAATAGGGCTGCTAAGATTGTGACAAATATAAAATAGGGCTGCTAAGATTGTGACAAATATAAAATAGGGCTGCTAAGACTATGACAAATATAAAATAGGGATGCTAAGATTGTGACAAATATAAAATAGGGCTGCTAAGATTGTGACAAATATAAAATAGGGCTGCTAAGATTGTGACAAATATAAAATAGGGCTGCTAAGATTGTGACAAATATAAGATAGGGCTGCTAAGATTGTGACAAATATAAAATAGGGCTGCTAAGATTATGGGAAATATAAAATAAGGCTGCTACGATTATGACAAATATAAAATAGGGCTGCTAAGATTGTGACCAATATAAAATAGGGCTGCTAAGACTATGACAAATATAAAATAGGGATGCTAAGATTGTGACAAATATAAAATAGGGCTGCTAAGATTGTGACAAATATAAAATAGGGCTGCTAAGACTATGACAAATATAAAATAGGGGTGCTAAGATTGTGACAAATATAAAATAGGGCTGCAAAGATTATGACAAATATAAAATAGGGCTGCTAAGACTATGACAAATATAAAATAGGGCTGCTAAGACTATGACAAATATAAAATAAGGCTGCTAAGATTGTGACAAATATAAAATAGGGCTGCTAAGATTGTGACAAATATAAAATAGAGCTGCTAAGATTGTGACAAATATAAAATAGGGCTGCTAAGATTGTGACAAATATAAAATAGGGCTGCTAAGATTGTGACAAATATAAAATAGGGCTGCTAAGATTGTGACAAATATAAAATAGGGCTGCTAAGATTATGACAAATATAAAATAGGGCTGTTAAGATTATGACAAATATAAAATAGGGCTGCAAAGATTATGACAAATATAAAATAGGGCTGCTAAGATTGTGACAAATATAAAATAGGGCTGTTAAGATTATGACAAATATAAAATAGGGCTGCAAAGATTATGACAAATATAAAATAGGGCTGCTAAGACTATGACAAATATAAAATAAGGCTGCTAAGATTGTGACAAACATAAAATAGGGCTGTTAAGATTGTGACAAATATAAAATAGGGCTGCAAAGATTATGACAAATATAAAATAGGGCTGCTAAGACTATGACAAATATAAAATAGGGCTGCTAAGATTGTGACAAACACAAAATAGGGCTGTTAAGATTGTGACAAATATAAAATAGGGCTGCTAAGATTGTGACAAATATAAAATAGGGCTGCTAAGATTGTGACAAATATAAAATAGGGATGCTAAGATTGTGACAAATATAAAATAGGGCTGCTAAGATTGTGACAAATATAAAATAGGGCTGCTAAGATTGTGACAAATATAAAATAGAGCTGCTAAGATTGTGACAAATATAAAATAGGGCTGCTAAGATTGTGACAAATATAAAATAGGGCTGCTAAGATTGTGACAAATATAAAATAGGGCTGCTAAGATTGTGACAAATATAAAATAGGGCTGCTAAGATTGTGACAAATATAAAATAGGGATGCTAAGATTGTGACAAATATAAAATAGGGATGCTAAGATTGTGACAAATATAAAATAGGGCTGCAAAGATTATGACAAATATAAAATAGGGCTGCTAAGACTATGACAAATATAAAATAGGGCTGCTAAGATTGTGACAAATATAAAATAGGGCTGCTAAGATTATGACAAATATAAAATAGGGCTGCTAAGATTGTGACAAATATAAAATAGGCCTGCTAAGGTTGTGACAAATATAAAATAGGGCTGCTAAGATAGTGACAAATATAAAATAGGGCTGCTAAGATTGTGACAAATATAAAATAGGGCTGCTAAGATTGTGACATCAAAATATATATACATATCTTACTGATTACTGATGTTCTTGTATTTTCTTTTGATCAGTAAGTTGATGCTGTTTTCTGTTTTGTACTGCTGCAGTAAATGTAACAATATTGCTTGTCATGGTATTTATATGCGTCTCAATAATGTCTAAATGCAGACTAATCTTGTAAACATCACATATCTTACTGTATATGGTATTTGATGCAATACAACTCACATATCTTACTGTATATAGAATGCATTGCAATACCACTTGTATGTCTTAATGTATGATGAACTCATAAAGGAATTTAATTGGCTAGATGACAGTAGGTTGTATGAGTTGATGACTTCACAGTAAATATCAACATGTAGAGCAATAGTAGGCTACAATTAGTAAACAAAATTACACTCTAGTAATTATTTAATAAAGCATAAACATTTATTTACTCCAAATACATAGATTATTTCTTAATGTCTTAAGTTTAATCAGTATTTTATCTACTGTTACATTAATAATTATTAATTAAAGTCAAATTTTGTTTTTTATTTTCCTTTAGTAGTTGTTGTTTTAATATCAAATTTGATGTAGAAATAAGATCAGTATACTAGTGGTGATTGTTGGATTTCTTTCCTACAAAAATTAAATTAGATTTAATTAATTATATATTTTGATTTATAATTTATTTACCTAACTTCAGTCCACATGTACTAAATATCTACGTCTTTAAACATAAACTGTCAGAGTATGATTTACATGATTAGTAAAAGGTAATTAGTCCAGAGAGATTGTGACTTTTGAAAAACAATTATGGGTGATCTTATTTTGTTAGAAAAATGTCACATACAGATGGTTCAACCATACTATACAGAAATCAGAAATAATATAAAATATGCTTAGAAATTAATTTACCTGTAACCCTGAATTTTAAACTAGTGTAAATTTATATAAAATCACTATTAGTATTGGATAACATGCACATTTTTAAATATTTACAAAAAAAGATAGACAAATTTTACATTCTATATCGTAAGGTCATGTTAAAATATTAAGTATCCACTAAAAGTTGTGTTTTTTATAAGAATTTAAGACTTTTAGCTTGAGTAGTAACATTATGCTGCATAAAGTAAGAAACCTGAGAATGAGCAATATCTGTTATCATCACTGTAGTAATAGTTATGGCTTGTACTACGTGGCTGAGTCCATACTTGATCACCTGATACCAGATCAAGAACCACCATTGTACTTACAGAATTATACCCAGTAGCACTTGTATATGCAGATACTTGATGATTCCCATTTTTCATAATCTGTGTTGAAATAATACCACCACCACTTGATTTCAATGATGCAACCTGGAATACATAAACACCTGGAATTGCACAGACAAACTTGCCTGTATCCAGAATGTAGTCATTTCCTACATTTGTAATTATTGTGTCATACTTCATTGGGCTAACGGCATGACGACCTGGGTTTGATGTAAAAACTACTGAAAAGGCAGATTTCTGCTGAATAGCTTGTTCACCCTTTTCTCCCTTTACACCATTTGCACCTGGTTGTCCAATGAGGCCTTGAGGTCCTTGTTCTCCTTTTAACCCATGTTCTCCAATCAATCCTTGTTCTCCTTTCATTCCTTGGTCACCTTTCACTCCATTCATTCCTTGTTCTCCTTTCACTCCATTCATTCCTTGTGGCCCTGATGCACCTGGATTACCATGCTGTCCTGGAATCCCAGGAATCCCAGATGTACAACAGCTATTACAAGCGTCAGTAGTACTTTGACCTGCTGCTTTCATGACAAAGATGATACTAATTTGTATAGTAACAATTGTGAAGAACATGTTAAATCTGAAAGAATCAAACATAATTTCTTTGCTAAGGTAAATTTAAAGCCACTTTACCTACGTTTTCGTTATCTAATTTAAAGACACTATACCTGCAATTGTTGACAACATTAAACCAGGTAATTTCTTGTCTTAAATGTACATTCTAGGGTTAATTATGATAAAAAGAGAAAAATAATTCTCTAGATCAGTAGCTCCCGTTGAATGTCGCAGACTGTTTAAGCCTAGCTTAGCTAGGCTTAGTTCTGGCTGGTAAAGAGTGGTAACGTACGAATATCGTACGCTAGCTATATGCCTAGCCTGACGTCGTCTCGTTTGCTGAATTAATTTTCTTTAATACAAATTCGGGAAGACCTGATATTTTCACTGAAAAGTTACGGTAACGATTTGTTTAAATTTGTATATATGTATAGATATAAACTGGTGCATAACATACTGTGAAGCTAAAAAAAACTAATTTCAATAAGTGATAATAATGTTTACTTTGGCCTTAAGACAACTACACCCTTAGTACATCTACACTCTTAGGACAACTACACCCTTAGGACAACTACACCCTTAGTACAACTACACCCTTAGTACAACTACACCCTCAAGACAACTACACCCTTAGTACAACTACACCCTCAAGACTACTACACCCTTAGGACAACTGCACCCTTAGTACAACTACACCCTTAAGACAACTACACCCTAGGACAACTACACCCTTAGTACAACTACACCCTTAAGACAACTACACCCTAGGACAACTGCACCCTTAGTACAACTACACCCTCAAGACAACTACACCCTTAAGACAACTACACCCTAGGACAACTACACCCTTAAGACAACTACACCCTTAGTACAACTACACCCTTAAGACAATTACACCCTTTAGTAAAACTAAACCCTTAGTACAACTACACCCTTTAGTAAAACTACACCCTTAGGACAACTACACCCTTTAGTAAAACTACACCCTTAGTACAACTACACCCTTAGGACAACTACACCCTTAGGACAACTACACCCTTAGGACAACTACACCCTTAGGACAACTACACCCTTAGGACAACTACACCCTTAGTACAACTACACCCTTAGGACAACTACACCCTTAGGACAACTACACCCTTAAGACAACTACACCCTTAAGACAACTACACCCTTAGTACAACTACACCCTTAGTACAACTACACCCTTAGTACAACTACACCCTCAGTACAACTCCACCCTTAGTACAACTACACCCTTAGGACAACTACACCCTTAGGACAACTACACCCTTAGTACAACTACACCCTTAGGACAACTACACCCTTAGGACAACTACACCCTTAGGACAACTACACCCTTAAGACAACTACACCCTTAGGACAACTACACCCTTAGGACAACTACACCCTCAAGACAACTACACCCTTAAGACAACTACACCCTTAAGACAACTACACCCTTAAGACAACTACACCCTTTAGTACAACTACACTCTTAGTACAACTACACCCTTAGGACAACTACACCCTTAAGACAACTACACCCTTAAGACAACTACACCCTTTAGTACAACTACACCCTTAGTACAACTACACCCTTAAGACAACTACACCCTTAAGACAACTACACCCTTTAGTACAACTACACTCTTAGTACAACTACACCCTTAGGACAACTACACCCTTAAGACAACTACACCCTTTAGGACAACTACACCCTTAGGACAACTACACCCTTAGGACAACTACACCCTTAGTACAACTACACCCTTAGTACAACTACACCCTTAGGACAACTACACCCTTAGTACAACTGCACCCTTAGTACAACTACACCCTTAGTACAACTACACCCTTAGTACAACTACACCCTTAGTACAACTACACCCTCAGTACAACTACACCCTCAGTACAACTACACCCTTAGGACAACTACACCCTTAGGACAACTACACCCTTAGTACAACTACACCCTTAGTACAACTACACCCTTAGTACAACTACACCCTTAGTACAACTACACCCTTAGTACAACTACACCCTTAGTACAACTACACCCTTAGGACAACTACACCCTTAAGACAACTACACCCTTAAGACAACTACACCCTTAGTACAACTACACCCTTAGTACAACTACACCCTTAGTACAACTACACCCTTAGTACAACTACACCCTTAGTACAACTACACCCTTAGTACAACTACACCCTTAGTACAACTACACCCTTAAGACAACTACACCCTTAGTACAACTACACCCTTAGTACAACTACACCCTTAGTACAACTACACCCTTAGTACAACTACACCCTTAGTACAACTACACCCTTAGTACAACTACACCCTTAGTACAACTACACCCTTAGTACAACTACACCCTTAGTACAACTACACCCTTAGTACAACTACACCCTTAGGACAACTACACCCTTAGTACAACTACACCCTTAGTACAACTACACCCTTAGTACAACTACACCCTTAGTACAACTACACCCTTAGTACAACTACACCCTTAGGACAACTACACCCTTAGTACAACTACACCCTTAGGACAACTACACCCTTAGTACAACTACACCCTTAAGGCAACTACACCCTTAATATGTAAAGGGCAGATAAGATTGTGACAAATATAAATTATACTTACCCAAGATTCATGGTTACTTGTTGACTTGTTTCTCTTGATAGTTAAGTGGATGTTCCTTTTCTTCTGCTGTAATACGCTGATGTCAAACAATTTGCTTTTCCTTGTATTTATATGTGTCCCAAATGTTTGTAAACAATACATCACAAACCTCTTTACCATATATGGAGTTTATTGCAAGTCGGCCTACATACCTTACTGTATATGGAGTTGCAATCCTGCTGACATACCTTACTGTATATAGAATTCATCACCTTTTATACCATACTAAACATGGAGTTATTTATTTTATTTATTTCAAGTGTTGACATAGTATAGTATATCTCTGGCATATAGAGTTCTGCGGTGCGGACAAAACAAACTAAAATTTCAAAATATCACTAAATATTTGTTTTTAATGATCTATTTTTCTTCGACAGTTTAAGTTTAAAAAAATCAAGCTAAGATAAATAATTTGATAGAAATACAGATCTATACAGTTTATCAACATAGTAGCGTTGAATGCATTTTTTGGTTGGCTAGCAAACATGCAGCACCCTCTATCGTTGTGACGTAACACCGTAGAACTCTATAGCTATTTTTTGTTGGCTACTTCCCGCATACCTTACTGTATATCAATAAAGCTCATGTAACTTTACTGAAGGATTTCAATACAACTTGCATATCTTACATACATTACAAAATTATGTAAAGTGAACAGCATATTACCAAAAAGTGTAGAGTACAGTATGATTAGTAAAATAGATAAATATTAGAAAAATAGTTGCTTAATATCATATATTCTCAATTTATTTAAAATCACATTGTATTGTTTGTAGGCTTTTCAACTTGATCAGAGGAATGTTCAAGCACTTCTCCTAAAAGGTAGCGTTTTAAAAGAAATCGGCAAAACACAAGATGCATTATTACACTACAGGGAAGCTGTTAGACTGGCGCCCAACAGATTTGAAGCCCATAAAGGTACTATCTTTTCCAACATCACACTGCCTGAGAATGGAAAACTGATTTAGGTTTTATAATCAAATACAGAACGTATTAAAGTTATTATAAATATAAAGCTCTGTCTACACTATCAAACTTTATGTAACAAAACATGTGATGTGCCCATATATGGACATGATGATGTCATATTAATACCATATTTTAGCATATCACTACCATATTTGGGCACATCACGCTTTTTAAAACTAGTTTGATAGTGTAGACAGAGCTTAAAAGAGAATAAAACCTTTAGAGCACAATGTTTTAGAATCGTGCATTATAGTATGGTTTTTATTTTAAAATCCAGGTGTCGTAGAATGCTTAATGAAGGCAGGTCGTATTCGTGAGGCTATAACCACAGCAACCAACACGTGCAAGGTGCTTGGTAATACGGCCAGGTGTATTACTCTTGTTGCTGCTGTTTTGTCAAAAGACCGACTTTCAAAGGACAAAGTAAGAAGACAAGTATAAGTTGTATCATTAATTAATGCAAATTAATAAATAAGTTCTTGGATTAATTTTATTTTGATTTAATTTATATTAAAACTAAACAAGCCAGTACAGGGTTTTACCACCAGTACGGTTGGTAAGATTTCAACCTGACTATTTTTTCACAGAGGCCTTTGACAACACTGTGGCTTGAACAGAGATTGTTCATTTTCTTGCGCAAACCAGACCACTTTATTTCTTGTGGCTACATCACTACAGTATGATATAGTCTTAAATCTTGCTTCAAATCTTGGGCTCTTCACTCCCAGTTATATTTGCCTCATATGACCATAAACAAGGCCATATTCATGGCTGCAGTCGCATGCTCAAGTTAGTGTTTACCGACCAACTGACCGACAAACCGTCCGACATAGTGAGCTGCAAAGTCGCGTTGCACGCAACTAAAATTCGAGATAGCTTACTTACGCCATGTAACATAGGCGTAGATGAATAGAACAAATCGAAAGGGATTTTCTAATTATCTATGGTTTATGTAAGCTACCTGATGATGGGCTATGCCTGAAACATGTCGTAAAAATAAATCTATATTGAGGCAGTTTTAACTTATTTGATCTTGATTTTTTTCTATATCCTGCCTATGCAGCTCTTTGATTTATATGTTTATGTAAGCTATATATTTAAGATTACCATGGATTAAGAGATGATCTTTATCCAAGGTCCTGAATAGTCAACCATGGATTAAGAAATGTTCTTTATCCAAGGTCCCAAATTGACAACTATGGATTAAGAGATGATCTTTATCCAAGGTTCCTAATAGACAACCATAGATTAAGAGATGATCTTTATCCAAAGGTCCAGAATTGACAACCATGTATTAAGAGATGATATTTATCTAAGGTCCCGAATTGACAACCATGGATTAAGAGATGATCTTTGTCCAAGGTCCCGAATAGACAACCATGGATTAAGAGATGAGCTTTATCCAAGGTCCCGAATAGACAACCATGGATTAAGAGATGATCTTTATCCAAGGTCCCGATTAGACAACCATAGATTAAGAGATGATCTTTATCCAAGGTCCCGAATAGACAACCATGGATTAAAAGATGATCTTTATCCAAGGTCCCGAATAGACAACAATGGATTAAGAGATGATCTTTATCCAAGGTCCCGAATAGACAACAATGGATTAAGAGATGATCTTTATCCAAGGTCCCGAATAGACAACCATGGATTAAGAGATGATCTTTATCCAAGGTTCCAAATAGACAACCATGGATTAAGAGATGATCTTTATCCAAGGTCCTGAATAGTCAATCATGGATTAAGAGATGATCTTTATCCAAGTTCCTGAAGACAACCATGGATTAAGAGATGATCTTTATCCAAGGTCCCGAATAGACAACCATGGATTAAGAGATGATCTTTATCCAAGTTCCTGAAGAGACAACCTTAGTTAAAAATGTTGCATCATATTATGTATATAAAAATACAATATTGATTATTCAAATCATGTAATGCAAACAAATATATAATTAGATATTTCTGTTCTTTTAGGCAAAAACAATGCTTGAGAGAGCTTTAACTTTGGACTCAACATTTCTAGAGGCTACTTACATATTGACAGAGCTGTACATGGAAGAAAGAAACTTTGATGCAGCTATGGCACTGTAAGCCAAAGCTGTTATACCAAGGCATTCTAACAACAGGAGACTGAGCTCGCTTTGCCAAGTCCTTAGATCTTAAGTCTGGCTGCGACAAATACCAACAGTACTGTACTATGTACATGTTCTCCGTGGCGCGCAGTGTCTCTTAAGGGACGTGGAACTGATCGTGTTGCAACCATAGATAAACTCTTTGATCTCCGGAGCTCAGCATCCTGTTGTTCTGAGTGTTCTTACTTACTGTAATCTAAAGCTCTGTCTACACTATCAAATTAGTTGACAAAATAAGTGTGATATTCCCAAATATGGTAGTGATATGACATCATCATGTCTATATAGACACATCACATTTTTTTGTCACATAAAGTTTTATAGTGTAGACAGAGCTTTAAATATTTCTTTGATTTCTCAACATTATCAAATGAGCGGTTTAGAGTCTCTTTGCCTTTGAATTTCTTGTTGATTGTTTTATCCAGGTTAAGAAAGCACTTGTTTCACATAAGTACATGTCGTTTGCATCAAATGTTAGGAGACTGTTTAGCTGCATCAAATGAACATATAGATGCTATTGATCAATATAATATAGCACTTAGGTGAGTTCTTGTATCATTTCATATTGTTACTATCCAATAGTAATGTAAAGCCCTATCTACACTATCAAACTAGTTTGATGTGCCCAAATATGGTAGTGATATGCCCAAATATGGTAGTGATATACCCAAATATAGTAGTGATATGCCCAAATTAGTAATATGACATCATCATGTCCATATATGGTTCACATCACATTTTTTGTCACATTAAGTTTGATAGTGTAGACAGAGCTTTATTCTTTAAACTATATAATGTTAAATCTTATTTACATGCTTAGTTATTGACTTCTTAGTTTTCCATCGTAAATCTTTAACAAATGCTTTGCAAGAAAGTTATGCCATTAAAAAAGGCATTGTTTCAACTTTAGACACTGAGTGGAACAATTATTGAGCAACTTGTTTTCCGAACGCGATCAGTCAACAACGTCTCGTGGCAAAAATTCTAAAAATGTTTACTGAAAGCTGCATTAGAGCCGTTCATTTAATCAAGTTAAAGTTTCCATGAGATAATTCCAAATGACATGTGATGCCTATTTGACCAATAAAATTGCAAGAATACAATCGTGTTTATATAATATAAACTTAATATTAACTTTGTAAATGATAGCTTGGACAACAAGAACAAGAAGGCAAGAGATGGCCTTGAGAGAGTCGAGAAAAGTCGTGATAATCTTGATCCAGGTGTAGATGATGATATGGAAGGCATGGAAGAAAGTGGAGAGGATGTGGATTATGATGCAAGTGATGCTGAGGCCTCTTGGGTTGATGGAAGTGAGGTATTGCATTTTAATAGTTATTATTTTCATTATAATCTGCCACACAACATTCACATACATTATGATAAACAATTTTAAAACAATGTATTACCAGGGAAGAGTGAAATTTGTATAATGGAAGTGAAGTAATGCAGTTTAATAGTTATTATATTTATTACAATCTTTATTTGCCACACAACATTCACACATGTTATTATAAACAATTTTAAAACAATGTATTAAATATGTATAATATACTAATAATGTAATTTCACTCTTACCTGGTATTACCCTATATCTGCAAACAATTGCAAATAAATTGTAGTTGATTTGTTAACATTTTAAAAATAAATATACCTCTGTCTTCAGTAGCATAAATGTTCAGCACCTGTTCGGTCTCTCTTATTAGTAGAAATTTGAATTTAAAAAAAAGGATAAATTTTTTGAACAACCATTGCTATAATTTGAATTCATATTTTCAATGTAAATCAATTTTATTTACTTTCATAAATATTTAAATTAACTGTATTTTTATTCTTTTTCAGTGGTATTGAGTTTGGAAGTGTATGCTAACTGGAGAATACCTGTTAAAATATATATAACATCCAACATATTATACGATATGAAAATACTGTATATAAAACTATGTTAACACGCAGTGTTAGTGTATTGTATAGTATATTTAGTTTAATTTTTGCAAGAGAATATGCAAGAGCATTCTGCCATGTTTTATTGCTTGCTGATTCGCTGCAGAAACTTTTCTAAATCAGGAAAATATATTAACGGATATAAAGTATAAATACATGAATATAAAATACATACAGTAAGTTATGAAGATTGATTAACCATAGTATTCAACTACTGTACTATACTGGCATGATAAAGAAATTTGAATAAACTGTAGTGTAGTCATCCAGGTGTGTACTCTAAAGCATGTGAGATGGTAGTGATATGCCCAAATATGGTAGTGATATGCCTAAATATGGTGTGATATGCTTAAATATGGTAGTGAATCGATATGCTTAAATATGGTAGTGATATGACATCCCATCAAGTCCATATATGGACACATTTTTTTGTCACATCAAGTTTAATATTTTCAATGGCACTGAATTGTTGTATAGAAATATAATGTAGCAATCACCAAAATTAATTCTAATTGAAATAGTGTATTATAATTTGCCCAAATACGTAAAATCAATATTTATTTCGTTGAGTACTTCTTTAACGGTGTATTTTGAGCGTTGAGATTGTTCTTAACGAAAAAGCTTTCGTTGTCAACGTTTTCTATTCGAATGACTTTCTGTTGAGCACAAATTTACAAGTTGAATACAAAAAGTACTCAACGAATCTTTAAGTTGACAACGAAAGTTCCCAATCGAATACGACAATTTACCGCTTTCATTTACAAATCTTGACATTGATAGGTATGAAAAAAACCCTTAACCCTTTCTTTTTGTTATGCAACTGTATTATTGTTATCAAAAAGTCACATTTGTTTGTGGTTAATGCTGTAAATAAAAAAAATATTAAAGTAAAGAAAAGAGAGTACTGTTGGTATTATGTGAAAAAAAAAGTTTGTTTACAGAGGGCGCTGTTGGCGAATAGAATAAATATATCATCCAGGTAAATTCCCAAACAAAATCCGGTAGTTTTATTAACGATTGCTGTTTCTTTTATTTTGCAAAACTATGAATGGTCTATAAAAATATTAATTAGTTTGGTTTACATAATATTGGACATTATTTTTATAAAAATAACAAAGAAGGTACGCCGGCTCCGCTTATCTAGGCTAAAGTAGGCCTACTTTTACTAGCTAGGCTTTAGATTGGCTAGGCTAGGATAGCTAGCCCCGTCGCGTAGCCCCAGCTGCGATTTTGTTGGCAGGCGCGTCATGCATGAAAGACACCGCTCTTAGGCCTAGGTACTACGTAACCATGGAGGTAAAAAATTATTTATGATTTAGGCAGGTATATATAGGCCTATATATGCTATCTATGCTGCGGTTTCCTACCTAAAAAAACTAAGATGTATTCATTATTATGATGCAAGAGAAGGAAATTAAAGTTAAACATTTTTATTTTTAAAAAAATAATTAGGCCCTAGCGCTAGGCCTAATAATTTAATAATTAGGGGCCTATATTATATACTGTAGGCTGGTTACTCTATCTATTGGATTGCAGGTTACCAAAATGATTTTAGATTGGATTGGTATTGGTTCAGGCACCCTGACATCTGCAATATTATACTATGTATATCGGAACAAGACGAGGGATATTCAACGTATACAAGTAAGCAATACAATTGGTGCATTTAAAGATAAATGTGCCCAATTTGAATTGGTATTGTCTATGTATGTGAACCACTACATTCATGTAAAAACTGTAATTTAAAAGCAAAAAAATAGTCAAATTGGCTGCCAGCCAACTGTTTTGTCTTATAAAAGTACTTTTATGAGGGAAGTGATTAAGTTTATTAAAACTACAAAATGGCCTATTTAAAATTATTATCTTATTAATCTTCATTTGTCATGGTCAAACTTCATTTTTACAAAAATTTATTTTTAACAGGATGCTCCAGTTTTTTCTATTGATAAAGACTTAAGCACAATCGTGGACGAAGCACCAGACAAGACGATACCTTATGCAGTTGTTGAGGGCGCTGCAACACCTGTCAATGATGTAATCAGCAGTGAGAAGGTTTCTGGTATAACGGGCCTAATTCAAAACCTGATCCTTAAGGAACATAAAGTAGAGTGGAGCAAGTCTACAAGGATGTGGTAGGGTGTTTTTTTTTCTTTTTAAATGATAAGTAATTGTAAAATATAGTTTACCTTTGGTACGATAACAAAATGTTTGTTTTCTCCTTCTTTTTTTTGAGGACGCAAATTTAAAAAAAGGGTTTTTGTTTACAAAAAAAATGTTTAAATTTGCTTTTTCTTTAAGTTAATCAATATTGTGCATGGGTTTTGGCAACTTAAATCTTGAATAAAACAAGGTTGTTTTGTTTGTAGGATTGACACATCAAAGACTATTAAGAACAACTCAAAGAGTGTACCATTTAGATTATCCGCAAATAATAGTCATGTGACAGCGGATGAGGCCATTGTTGCAACAGGGTTAACGCTGGATGTAGTACATGACAGTTTTGAACCAATCAGAAGCTCCCTAGGTGACAGTCTAGTGAACTGGGCCACTGGAGAAAAAATAAAGGGATATCAAGAAGTAGAGGAGATGTTGCCTGTTGGTAGTTTACTAACTGGTATCGGGGAGATAAAAATGATCGGGGGACAGGTGCATTTGGTTCCTCCATGCACTGGATGGACTTATTATCTTTGGCGGGGCTCAAAGGGTGAACTGCTACGCCATCTACGATCAAACACCAAAGTGTTGAGGACTGTTTTAATAGTATTTGGTTCAGCAACAGTAATTTGGTGTGCTTATGTAATTAGCAAATGGTTTATGAAATACAGACGTGAACTCAATTATCAAAATTACATGGCACGGGCAAGGGAAGCGGCTGGTAACGGTGAAGGAACCGAAGTAGACGTTTGCGCCGTGTGTTTGACAAATCCTCGTGATTGTGTTATCTTGAACTGTGGGCATGTATGCGCCTGTCAAGGGTGCACGGAGGTACTAAACCCACCACAATGCCCGATTTGTCGACAACGTATCGCAAGAGTAGTTCCGTTGTATCACGCATAGACTTTTCTGTTTATTGAAAAAATGATTGTAACATACAGTATTAGGATAAGATTGTATCAATCTCTATTGTGCATTTATTGATTATAGATTATTGAACACTTAGTACTGTTCCTGAAAATTGTCCATGGGGTCAGATTTGTCAAACTTGCTTTAGAGACTGTGTATGAAAACCGGTAATGATTTCAGAAGGTCAATGTATGTTAAAACTTGTTAAAGGTTTATGCAGAGGGTAATAATTATAGTAAGACTGAGCAATGTTTTCTATTAATAATTATTGTTTCCAACTCTGTGTTGCTGTATTAACACTACCATATTTGGGCACATCACACTTTTTTGTCACATGAAGTTTGATAGTGTAAACAGAGCTTTAGATGAACATTGCCATCTTCAGGTCAGCTTTTGGAATGTTTTCAGAAAAGAGTTTTTTTGTGGAGTTGACCTGTACTGTATATAGTTTTTTACTGTATATTTATATCTTATTCAGTGAAGCCATAAAGAATAGGATCTGCAGGGAATAAGTGTTTGCTTTGTTGATGCCTAAAAGGTATCATAAAAAGTTATACAAATTGATAGGAAATTGAACCATTTTCGATAAATGTCTGGCATTTTAACGCTAAAAATAAAAAATTCAACTCGTAGGTTTATGAATTGTATTTTTATTGACACCACAACACTGCTAAGCCAACCACCATCTTGAAATAAATATAAAAGCAGTATAAAAAATGTGTTTCACAAAATTAAAAATATAATGTACGGTAAGTAGAAAATTACTATTTTAAATATAAATTGTTTTTTTAGTTAAAACAGTTGAAAATCAATTGATGTGCATCTTGTTATTAACCACATTTTATTATTACATTCACCACAAATCTCAAGATCCACACAATAATCTTTATGGTTACCATATTGATTGAAACAAAACAATGCTTCTAAAGCTCTCTGTCTACACTATCAAATTAGTTTTGACAAAAATAGTGTGATATGCCCAAATATGGTAGTAGTGATATGACATCATCATGTCTATATATCAGCACATAACATTTTTTTGTCACATTAAGTTTGATAGTGTGGACAGAGCTTTATTCTAAGAATCTCAAAATGGCTTTGTACGCATTAAAGGTGACCGCTCATTTACACGCAGCGACCTTGTTCTCGGAAAACTCGTTCTCTCTATGTCTTGCAAGTGATTGAATGTGTCCGAGTCCTCGATGATGTTTGTCGGGATCTCCAGCCGCCGTCGTCGATGGCAACATGAAAACAAGGCAATATTGCAGCATCCTCCCCAGCCTACATACACCAACGTATTTAAGACTGCTTGTAGAGGATTAAATACAGCCTAAACATAAAAATGGTTGAAACTATTTATTTTGAACATTTTGTTAAAGATGTCCCGCATGAAAAATGAAGATTAATTAAATCAGGCTTTTAATTTGTTATTTTGTAGCACTTTAGTAGAAAAAAAAACGAAAAAAAATAACTTTTTCACTTACAAAATGACAAAATAAATGGTTAAATTCAAAAGACTTACCATACAGAACCAAAGAAAAATGACGATATACTGTAAGCCAATTAAGTGTATTTCTTTTTGTTTTGAAACTCCCATATGAAGACTGATAGCACCTACAATTATATTCGGCCACCAGCTAAAATATAAAATAATATTTTTAGCTGAATGAATGTGATTCAATTTTGTAGGAAAAGGATGATTATAAATGTCTTCAAACATTAAAAAAAAAAACTGTGAACAATCCATCATCTTGTTTGTGGTCTATAGTGTACAGTATTAACTAGTGTAAGTAAAGTAAAGCCGTACCAAATTATGAATACTGCAATAATCAGAAAAAATTTGTTCTTTACGGCTCGTAAGTAAGCCCTCTCCTTGTCAGTGTATTGGCCTCTTGTTCCTTTCAGTATTGGTTTCACTACCAAAAAAAAAATTAGTTTGTCCACAATTAGCAAAGTAAGCATCTGGTTCCTTTGAGTATTGGTTAAAAACAAGCACAAATGTGCAATACTCGGGGTACAGCAAATAGATTACCGGGAGCAGAAGTGACATCACAATATATAAATAGGTTTTATTCTTATTCTCCAAGTCAAGACCTTTGAAATGACACCAAACACGGCCGTATTAAGACGAAAATCATTTGGCACCAAGGTACCATCTTCGAGACGTCATATGGCTGCATCCGGTTTGAAATAAAAAAAATCCGGCTCTATATCTTTGAGGACATGTCCCTGTAGTATATTCATGCCAAATCCCAGCTCAATACTACAACGAATAAGGGAGGAGTAAGTACTTTATAAATCGCATTTTTTTCGATTGGTACCATGTTTATGACGTCACAATTCTGCGTCCGGTTGAAGTACGAACATTTTCTCTCTATAGCTTTGTTCACTATACCCTAGTATATGCATGCCATGTTTTAGAGCCGTCAGACGACGTGTAAAGAACTAGTGAGTCCTAGACTCAGGTACCCCAAGTAAAAAAGTTAATGTTCAATTAGTTTGTCTACTGTAATTAGCAAAGTCAATAAGTGTTAATTAATTAATCAATTATAGTTTATTAAAATTAAAGTATACCTTTATTATAGGATAGATAGTAGATAACAGGATTGAACAGCATGACGGCAATAATAGGCAGGTAGGAGGCTAGGTACAGAGGAATCAAGTATTCTTCCTCTGAAATACACCTGGAATTAAACAGTATCAATTAATCTAACTTTGTTGTTGTGTAGATCACTGGTAAACAAACAGTTAATTGTATCATTTTATTTCTTCAATAGTTTTTCTTCATTCAAGACTCATTGTATTCTTTTTTCAAATAATCGTGCTCAATGGGCTTTTTTTTTACTATTGACTTATTTATTCAAGTTTGCTTCAATTTTTATTGTGTCTGTTTTATGTTTCATACCTTTAAATGGCAACTTTTGTTGCTGTTAGTTTTGAAGAAATAAAATAAAATAAATCATGGAGGTAAAAAATATTATTATTTATTTGTTACCTCTATGCTTTTATCAAGTGGTTCACATTATTCACATAATATAGACAAATTTTGAGAGAAAATCAATATAATGTGAAAAGAGGAATTTGATTTAAAAAATCCATGGAAGCCTTGATTATTTCTTCAAAAGTACTTCATAGAATGTTTGTCTTTTTTTTTAAATCTTAAATTCAAGGTATAAATTAGGTTGACTGTATACTGTAGTTCTTGTTAATTATAATAGAATGATTTATTTATAAATAATAACACAAATTTACTAACATTAATGGAGAGTTGGTAGAGCTATATAAACACACAATGCCAATGACAACCAGCAAGAAGGGACAGAGGAAACAGCAAACAGGAATTATAACAGAAAGCTTTCCTCTGAAAAAAAAAGTTTGATTAAGCTGTCTACACTATCAAACTTTATGTGGTAAAACGTTTGGCCAACAAAAATAATTAAAAAAATAATTAAGTTTTTGTGCCCATTTATGGACATGATGATGTCATATCACTACCATATTTGGGCCATCTTAACAGTTTTGGACTCTATGTTAACCTAATTTTGTATTGAAAATCTGCATGTGGTAAGGAGGATTGATACTATACACCGTAAGGAATTTGGTTTCTCCTTTAGTACAGACTTATTTCATGGTTTATCAGAGACTTTTTCAGGTGAATATTCATCTTACTTGTGTACTCTTCTCAACATCAGGTAAACATCTATGGCATAGCTTGCTGTTAGGAAGTATGTACTGATGTAAAAGAACTGAGTCCAAGCCTAGGAGAGATAACATTCCAAATTATAGAATTAGGTAACAATTTAAACGTTTATTTTCAATGACTTTTTATTGCAAAGTTATACTGTAGTATGTTACTTACAGTGAAAAATAAACAGAAGCCATGCCCAGTGGTGTCCTGATCATTGATACCAGAATCATTAGCTTTACAAAGTAAAAGGCTTTCAAAGCAAATTATACCTGTAACAGTAGAAATATAATTATTGATGATGAATAACTATTACGGAATAGCTTGCATCAGAGAGGGAAGTTAATTGGTCAGATTAATTAGGTCTGCCCTCCCTGTTTATACCAAGGCAATCTACTGTAACAGGATGCTGAGCTCGGCCAGATCAAATGTTCACCTTTAGTTTTTAAACGATCAGTTTGTTAAACGTATACTGAAACAAATCGATAATTACCAATACATGCCATTAAATCAGCAAACGCCAACATTTTTATGATGTTATACTGTGGGCCTTCAATCATCCGTTTCTTGAAAATACCGTCGCTGACCTTTCTCGGTAACAAAGTGAATATAGCGCCAACAATGCTGAACAACGAAGACACAATGGAGGTGTACTGGTACCCATGATGAATACGATCCAATGTTTCAGAATGCTCAAAATGTGAATTGTTGCTACAGCAGCTTAACTGCAAAGTTGGTGAAGCCATTTCATTCTTTATATTTTTATTTTTAATCACTGATTTTAATTTTAAATACAGCTGAGTAAATAAAGAAAAACAGTTAATATCAGACAGTACCAGTGGACAGTACCACTACCATTAGACCTAACATTGACTGCTTTTCAGTAAGAACTTATTACTAAATGAAAGCACTCCTTGTTTTAACAATCCTCGTACATACAACTTAACAGATTCTAAAGTGTTCTTTTCTCTATTTCAAGTAGAACAGGTAGAACATACTAGCCTACAACAGCCTGTAATAAAACATAATTGAAATGGTTAGTAATTACCAATTGAAAGTTATTGTTAGTAGTGTTAGTTATTGTTAGTAGTGTTAGTTATTGTTAGTAGTGTTAGTTATTGTTAGTAGTGTTAGTTACTGGCTGCTAGTGTTAGTTACTGCTAGTGTTAGTTATTGTTAGTGTTAGTTATTGTTAGTGTTGGTTACTGCTAGTGTTAGTTATTGTTAGTGTTAGTTACTGCTAGTGTTAGTTATTGTTAGTGTTAGTTAGTGTTAGTTATTGTTAGTGTTAGTTACTGCTAGTGTTAGTTATTGTTAGTGTTAGTTACTGCTAGTGTTAGTTACTGCATAGTTATTACTAGTTCAATAGTAGGTTTGAACAGGAAAAATACAACTTTAAAAAAACAAATTCTTCAGGCTGTACAGATAAACAAGGAAGTATGTGTATAAAAAAACATGTCTGTGTTATTCAAATTTAAAAGTAATGGTTGACTTTTTGATAAAATAAAATAATTGGATGCAAGGCTGGAAAACAAGAATATGGTTAAACACAATAAAGCATATGGCTATCCATTGCTTGATTGCAGTATTCGAAGGATGAGGAAGCACAACGAAAGCATTTAATTCTTTAAATGTACAATTAAATAAATTGACCATCAAAAACTATAACCTCTTGTCAACCTTGGTGATTATACATCCTGAATATCCAAGGAAAAGTGTAAAAGTTACTTCCAATATCTTTTTAATTAAAACTATTGTAAACATTAAGCCCACAACAAATTCAGAAAAATGTCAATACAGCTATAATGAATAATATTCATGATGTACAACCTGCAAAATACTTTGTTTTATTTTAAATCATGTAACTATTGCATATACTGTATTTGCTTATTAATAATGTATTTCAACAAGTCTTTTGTTGAAAATGTTACTGAGCATAAATATCTGATACTTTAATATTTTGAAGTATAGTACAAAGCTTTTCAAGGTCAACATTCCTTTTGTGTAAAAACAACAAATTATATAACGATCACATGTTATTCTATTGTCACATTTCACACAATAAATGCTATACAGATTTTACTTGTTTATCTTCTTAATTAAATTATATAGATTTAAATAAGAAATTTCTAATGAAATTATGATTCAATAAAATGGAGCAAAAGAAGGATATATTGAAATTTTGTGTACAACATGATTTCAAACCACAAAATTCTAAAACTTACAAAAACAAATGCGAACAACCAACATATTATATCTTAATGTCCAATCTGAAGGATGTATAAGTTTTAAAAGTTTCAACTTATTTTATAAGCACATTTTGTTTAAATCAAAAACTTATCTTTCCTTGCAAATCTATACACTGAGGCCGGCTGCCATTACAAGTACTATAGTCTTCTCTATCCTATTACCCAAGCAAATAACAAGATTTCAACTTACGTAACACCTGACCCGCAGGGTGGTAAGGACTAAGGACTGTCTCCTCCGGCAGCTAGCAGTACCGTGAGACAGACACGACGAGTAAAAAAGGCAATGCTTGTTTGGATTGTTTGCTATCTCTGATGATTTATTTACCAGCCATTACTACACCAGTATCATTTATTAACCGAAGCTCTCTGCATTGCATATTCAAGATCACGAGTTATTTGTTGACGTTTTATTATTGAGTGGATTTTCCCTTTTCCGTGCTATAAATAGATAATAGATTGGGAAACTTTCATAATTAAATTGAGGGCGCTGTCTGTCGTTTTTTAAAGAAAAAAGACGACGAAGACGAATATTTTCAGAAATATGGCGCACGGAGGAAACAAATGGGAAGGTAAAAATGTCGAAAAAATATGAATATAAATTATGTTATAACTATTTTTATGTTGATTTATGGAGTTTAAGATCTAAAATAGATATCTGGATTATTTTCTTTGTTGTACAGGATGTATTTAGTAATTTACAGACTGTTTTTGTCAGGCCCTAATCGTTAGGCCTACTTCACACTAACACATCGAGATGACGTGGAAGTGCAGCAAACCTTCCTTACTGCTGCCGCGCTCCGCCCGAACGACCCGAGTCCTTATGGCTTGAGATTAGGCCTAGACTTTTCTTAAAGGTTTTAATCCTATTATTTTAATATGATCGTTGGCTAGGCCTAGTAGTGTCTAGGCCCAGTAGGATAATATTTAGTTTAATCTAAATAAGATTGAATATTATTATTATTAATAATTATTAGTATTATATTAATTATTAGGCCTAGGCCTATGTCTGTTTGGTCATGGAGTTATAAATATAAATAACTGGTTTGGTTTGTGCATTTTAAAATCTTAATCTTACAATAATAATAACATGTGTTGTCTCATGACTGTCTTAATATTCTTATTTATATGTTCTGTACAGATCTTCGTAAACAAGCTCGTCAATTGGAAAATGAGTTGGATTTAAAATTGGTATCCTTCAGTAAACTGGGTACCAGCTATAGTTCACAAAAAGATGATGATTATAATAGGTAAGTATCTAATCACAAGGAACTCAGTGAAATTTTTTAATGACTTTAGTTGGGAATAACACTAATAAAAACTGAAGAGAACACACCGTGGAGCATGAATGTGTGCTGCTTTCCACAGCATTTATTTGTCCAATATAAAATATCAGACACATATAGAAAGCATACACATCATAACAAAAATATAAGAATATAAATTGTTTTGAGTCCAAAAATATATTACACATTTTAAATGGGTCTCTCATGCTTCCTGGACTATAATTGGACTTGTTCCTCTTGATCATCAAGTAAATGTTTTTTTAGGTCTAAAAGTAAAATATGCTATATTCATTTAATATTGTTCTATCTCATCTTAAACGCTAATCGTTGTTAGACATTGCGCGTCTCACTTGTGTTCGCCACTCAGTACGTTTTTGAGCAAGCATGTGTATAGGTCCGCGTGTGAAAAGTTCTGTTTCCTTTTTTATGTTTGCCATCCATGTTGTTTTTGGTCTTTCTCACACTCACGTCATATTGCGAATTTTGGACAAAAAGTGTTTTGAGAGCGCTTTTGATTTAAACATTAGCGCGAGCCTATCTTACCGCTGAGAATGGTATTGAGAAACCCGAAGACTTCACGCGAGCGAGACGAACTGACTAAGAACATTATTACTATAGATTTTCACTTCATACACGCTTATTATTGAACAACAGTTAGTATAAATAACTGCTAGTTAATTAGAGACATTCGATGTTACTAAGAATACTAAAGAAATTAATTATAATACAAATTTAAAAGATTTATAACGATTCTAGTTTAGGTAACATTCGCCCATTAACAATGAAAACAAACAAATCCTGCGTAGGAAATCGCGGAACTCTAAAAAGTTTGTTTTAATATCACGCTAAAATTGTTTCCGAATTTTTAAATACATATTTGTAAATAGTATGTTAAATTTCAATATCTTTACTTTTAATCTTCAAAAAATCAAAATGTTGATATTTTTTAAAAGAATTTTATGACCATTTGAAATCGGGTATATTTACTATCGATCGCGCTCCGCCGGTGCCCGAGTAGGTGTGTACGCGTCGCTTTTGCAGGCTCTATTCCCAGTAGCGAGTTTCGGTCGCGCTAACATAAGCAATGTTTTCTACATTTACATGCATTAGGGGTAAATTATGTTTAATTGTTTTTACCGCATAACAAAATAACCACATTTATTTCTTTTCTTGCCTAACCGTTTCTGTCACCCTAAAATCAAATATTTTAACTGCATAATTTTAAGCGACAATAACATACAAATAGGCCTACTATAATTTGATCACTTCGCAATACTTTAAAGTTGTTGTATACAATTATTTTAAGAATATAAATAAAAACACACAGAAACTAATAAAATGGCAACTAATTGAAAAGTCAAACTCATTTATTTCATCAATTAAATATTTGAAAAAAATCAAATCAAGTAAGGTACTGCTGTGTAGGCCTTAAATATGATTACTGTATTTTTTAGTTTTAATTTGTATAATGGCCTAGGCCTAATAATATAGTACTAACAACATGTTTATTTCTAAAGGCAAGAATAACAAACAGCTTTATTTATTTACCTTCAATATTAAATCTATGAGAAACCTCAATTATGAGAATCATTTAAATTTCTGTCACCGTACATTTCATTATAATGAAAACCTTTAATTTAAAAGACATTTAATTAATAAGAGCTGGTCAAATTTTTTTGAATGTCAACATGCTGTCTATAAATAGCCGCTTTCAAGTGATGCAAATTTTTTCTGGAGTCAGATCCTATAAAAAATATAGAAATATAAAAAGTATGTTAATTTAAATATGTATTTGAAAGATGGGCTAGAGGTATACTGCATGATAAATTAGGCTGAAAAACCTAGCATGTGGTCCTAGGCCTACTACAAGGCCTAGCTTAATGTTTTAAATCCCATAAAACGTTTGAATTTAATACAAGTACAAAATCTAATTTATATAGAGTTGTAAAGTGTGGTACATTCAGTACATTAATTAAAATAAATGAGAATGGGGCCTAATATTAATAAATAAACATGTAAAAAATTGGCCTAAACGACTACGTGTGTATCTATACGCATTGATTAACACGCAGTACGCGTTGGACCATCAAGGCTAGGCCCAGCTTCGCACAAACCACCGTTATACATGTGATTTGTTTACCTATTTCAATCGCCATTTAAAAAATACCTGAAAATATCAACATGCCCATTTTTTGTCAAACGAATCTTTACATTACATAGTAACTTTTTATTTAGTCACTCGTTTACTCAAAAATTGAGGAATTTTTTTATGGTCTCGTAAAAATGTACAATATTATTATTGATAAAAACCGTATAAAATCTAACAAAAAGAAGAGCAAATTCAATGATTACCTGAAACGATCATAACTGCTATCCTGTTCCAAAAACCAAGTCACATGCTTCTTCAACCCTTGCTTTAATTATTCTCATGAATTATTCATAAGGAACTATAATTTTAAGGCTTTCAATTGGTTAAAAGAGTTTAACCCTATTAAAATTTTAAATTCACATCATTTCCGGGTGATGTTGTCGCGCTTCGATGAATCTCAGAAATCACAAATGACCGCTAGAGGGCTCACTACTTTTTGTCTAGTCTAAATGAATGTGTTCTCTAACTATCTAGCTTCTGTTAAATAATTACTTTATATTTCATTTACAAGGCCAAATCCAGACAAGCGGAAGCATTTTAGTTGGTCTTTTTGTCAAATAAGTTGAGCAATGTTTATCATTTTGCAATAAAGAGATATGTAGTAATAAAATTCACCTGAGGTTATCATGAATTGCAAACTTGTATATTAAAAATAAGGACATCTCACCATAAAAAAAAACAATACTTTTTCTCTCCTCTCCAGTTCTGATTCTTCACCCCTTCTTGGAGGTTCCAACAGCGACAGAATGTTTGAAACTATGTCAATGGAGATTGAACAATTACTTGCAAAGGTATTAACAATTTTGAATACAAAATAATACAGAATATCGTATCGCAGTACAATCCCATACACAAATATAATTAAGGGTTCCCACTTGACTAATGGATCCACTCGACGTCAGTGATTTAGTTCACTGTCTTTTGTTTCTCATTATTTTGGTGTTGTACCTTTGTATTGTCCTTGTTTTTTTTAATGAATAAATTAAATTAAATCCTATCCCTAATTTATGCTAGATTTGAGGAGAAATATTTTTGGTAATTTATATACCTCCGAGTGCAATCTCATGGCCTAATTTGTGCATAACTTCATATCCAGGGCCCTTGTAATGTTTTACCTAAAGATAGATAACTCAATTTTGCAATTATTTGTATATACTTCAGTATGTGTACTCATTTATTTAAATATCTGATAAATTGGTTGATTTTCTAGTTAACAGAAGTAAATGACCGTATGTCGGAATACACAAACAGTGTATCATCGTTATCACCGAGTGCAGCACTTCTGCACACGCTCCAACGGCACCGAGACATTCTCCAGGATTACTCGCACGAGTTCCAGAAAACGAGAACAAATATTAGCGTGTGTCGGGAGCGAGAAGATCTGTTGGGGTCGGTTCGAAGGGAAATTGATGCGTACAAGAACTCATCAGGGCTGAATAGGAGGACGGACATGTATCTAAAGGAACATGAGCATTTAAGGAAGTATGTCAATGTCCTACATCTCATAAATCTGTTGTATTATACCAATATGTTTCATTATATAGAGAACAATAGCCATATTCCCCATTCTGATTTTCAATTTGGTTTTCTATGTAAATATCACTTAAGGAAAATTCTTAAATATATACCTTATTGACTTAAGTGAAATAATTATTTAAAGGAAATATCTCACTTTAGTGTGATTTGATACAGTCACTGATCTTTATTATCCATATTAATTTAATTTTTTACATTTTAATTTTGTAAAAATGCCAAACTATGTACTAGATGTTATACCTTAATTAGTGAAATTATTCCTTAATGGCATTACACTATTCTATGTTGTTTTTCAGCTCTGATAGGTTAACAGATGAAACAATTAAGTGAGTATAAGCTTTTGTCATGTTTGTAATTTCATAGAATTGATAAAGGATCAAACTGTTTATGTGTGGCTGCCACACGATCACTTCCACACCCATTAACAGACACTGTGAAGAATATGTACATAGTACAGTACTGTTATTTGTCGCAGCCAGACATAAGATCAAAGGAATGTTACGAGTTCTTATCTTGGCAAGGCAAGCTCAGTGTCCTGTAGTTAGATTGCCTTGCTTAAATCTGGTCGTATCAGCTAGTTGATTTGACTTTTAAATTAAATTTGCTCTCAAATAAATAAAAAATGTTAATGAATTTTGTTGTCTTAAAATGTATTTGTTTATCTTGACAGTATTGCCATAGCAACTAAAGAAAACCTAATGTCACAACGAAGTACCTTACGCAAGATCACTGGTTCTATGACCAATATGGTCAGTATCCTTTGAAAAGTACTAAAGCTCTGTCCACACTATCAAACTTTTTTTTTTTTTTAAGTGTGATGTGCTTAAATACGGTAGTGGTGTGAAGTCATCATGTCTGCACATCAAAATCTACAGAAAAATAATCTCTGACTTTATTACTAATCACACTAAAGCTCCGTTTACACTTTCAAACTAGTTTGATAAACAAAGTGTGATGTGCCCAAATATGGTAGTGATATGACATCATCGTGTCCATATATGGGCACATCACATTGTTTTGTCACATAAAAGTTTGATAGTGTAGACCGAGCTTAACTGGTAAAATGTAATATTGTGTAGTATTTATATGTGATGTCACAGAACAACTCCTAGAGGTCTCACACTTGCTTTGAAGAAACCAAGAAATAAGAGACTCATACTTTCATTAATCTTTCAATTTTGTTTTTCCATTAATTCCATAATGTATTCCTTAACCAAAAACTTTCAGATCGATTTCCAGTTATCAATAGTTTAGTCCAGAGAATAAACTTAAGAAAAAGACGAGATTCAATTATTCTAGGTAGTGTTATAGCAACATGTATTATTCTGCTACTTCTCTATGCATTTCACTAATATGAGGAAGAGGGGTAGAATTTGGTCCAGGGGGTAATGAGAGAAGGGCATGTAGAATGTTGTCCAGGGAGTGACAAGAAGAGAGCATTTATAATGTTGTCCAGGGAGTATCAAGAAGAGAGCATGTCGAATTTGGCAAACGGTGAGGTATCAGATGGAGTGAAAAGCAGATTTGTTCTAGACTGATTGCCTAAAATAAACAGGACAATCAAAGAGGTTAGAGAGCAATCTTCACAAAGTAAAATGCTTGGAATACAACCCAAGTGTATAGAAGATTAACCATATAGAATTATGTAAAATAATAATAAGTAAGTCAGCTATAGTGGACTTAAGTTGTTTGGTGTCTTTCCTAAATCTACAGAAAAATAATCTGGGACTTTATTACTAATCACACTAAAGCTTCGTCTACACTCTCAAACTAGTTTGACAAAGTGTGATGTGCCCAAATGTGGTAGTGATATGACATCATTATGTCCATATTTGGGCACATCACATTTTTTTGTCACATTAAGTTTGATAATGTAGACAGAGCTTTAGGGAAACACTTCACATTTATAATTCTTTTATCTAGTATCCCCAAAACAAACAGATTTTACACACCACACCGGGACAACATTTTTTTTTTTTTTTTTTTTTTTTTTATTTTTTTTTTATTCGACTTCTTACTAACTCAGTTAGTGAAGGATCTGGACCAACAGGTGGTAAACACCTCTAAAATGGCCCAGTCCCAATTTGCACAGTGGCTGTGTGTGACAGTGGCTGTGTTTGTGTGGACTAGTACACCGAGGTAGCCCCCTACTCGTCTCGAAAGATGTACTAGGTTCTTTAAAGTGCGCATGAGCTATGTGTACACTGGACCTACGGTTTATAGTCCTTATCCGAGAAGACTCGTTCTACCACCAGAACCATGGAGTGAGTGAGCCTCGAACCCCTGCCGATGTTATGGCTACTTAATTACGGTTTCACTGTCTTAACCGCTCGGCCACTCACTCACTCACTCACTCCTGAACATTGCTGTTCAGTATGGTGTGCACCCCAGAGTTTTGCTCGGTGAAAGGGTACAAGTGAATGCCACAAATATTTATTAACTTAAGTGAAATAGTTAGTATAAGGGATAACATAAGGATAGTATAAATTCACTTAAGTGTGACTGTTGAATACCAATTATCTCATGAGGTAAAAATATCGAACAGGCGTATCGAAAAATTGTAACCAAACGCTAAGCATTATTGTATTGATTATAAATTGGAAAAATATTGTTTTGAAATCATTTTTAAAACACTAGGTGGTGGAGCACACACATACTTGACACAATTATGTTTGATTATGCGACACAACTAAAAATAATAAATTTGTAAACATTATTGCATCCAAGTTATATAATGGTTAACAAAAGGTTTGATTTATACGCAGTAGGTGAAAGATTTTCAAATGTTATTCACAACGTTTGTAAGTCAGTTGGTATCAGACATGGTACCTTGTAGTACACTTCTATTGGCTGTAAAATATGAATAAACACTCATCCACATTGCAAAGGGTGTGTGGGACACATTCAAAACATTACAATCTGTTTCATACAATATCTGGTGAATTTCTTTTTAAAGAGTTTCTTTTACAAATATATATTATTCCTATATTTAATTGTTTAAAAGATATTTTTTTTTGTAGGAGTGGAATATATTGTTGAAAATCTGTTTTTATTTATTTGTTACACTGAACTTGTTTAAGTTAGCCTGTATTCAAAGACTTTCATCAGAAAATCATGAAAAAATATTATTTTGAAATTGGATATAAAGCTAAAAGGGGCATCGTGAAATCCCCTGTTGTTGTTTTGGTCATAGAGTTGATCATTATGTGTAGAAACATGTTAGAAATGCTATTCATACCATCTTTAATATATATTAAATAATTAAAAAACTGAATACATCCTACATCATAGAAGATATGTAAATGACCCACCTGTATTGTGTTCATATTTTAGTTAATTTAATAAAACATTTTTTGGATTAGGAAATTTAAATTTTAAGAAATATAATTTGTTAATTTAACTGAAATTTTTTCTTTTTTTCTCCTACGTGTAGTTAAATTGTCTTAATTGTGCAAAATGTAAATATGTAACGTATATAGTAGTTTGTGAATAATATTAAATTGCAATAAGATTGATTTTTAGTTTCTTTTTTTATTTTATTGTATGAATTCGGACTATGAATACGATCGACTGCTGAAAAGTTTATTATGCATAGAGGGCGCGTGTCGTGTTTTCAAAAACACATGTTTTTCTTTGAACGACGTTTGTTGATCGTCGTTCGTCGTGTGTTGTTGATAATGAGGAGAAGAAAGGTTTGTTCAATTTGACATTTTAAAAATGTAAGTATAACTAAATCTGTTGAATAATCAAAATATGTTATAGACTACATAAAATAATTGGTCTATGCATATTAATGTCAGTCATATAACTTGGCCTACTGTGTGAGCTAACAAAGTCAGGTGTTGCAGTATGGACTATGGTGGTTTATGTATGGTAAAGAGTAGCTAGGAAAGTGGGGAAGCTTGACCAGAAAAAAAGCCTAGGCCTAGCTTTTCTTAAACCGTGGAAATTCGGTGTTTATCGATGAAATGTGTTGTTTTGTTTGTACTGTGTATTCATATTTATTTTGCTTGCGAAAAAAAACCAATAATATTAATAATAATTTAATATTAATAATAAATAACATTATTATTAATAAATATTGACCACCACCTATCTTTTTTTGTGACAGAACTACTCCAGTAGAATGACACTGAATAAGTTTATGCATCCAAGAAACATATACTTCAATAACCCACCAGATTTTGCAAAACTATGCGAGAAATACCCAGACTTCAAAAGTCATACATTGACCTCGTCGTCTGCTAAAGTTAACATAGACTTCAAGGATCCAGAAGCTCTACGTTCATTGACCTGCACTCTGTTGAAAGAGGATTTTGGCTTGGATGTTCACCTGCCGATTGATAGAATAATTCCAACAGTGCCATTACGTTTGAACTACATTCTCTGGATTGAAGATTTGCTGAGAAAAAGTGATATACCATTGGATCGACAGATTACTGGCATTGATATTGGTGTGGAATTTTTTTATATCAATTTTTTTTTAATTTATTCATTCAATTTAATATTTTATTCTATTATAAAAAAACAAAAAAAATTGAATACTGATTATAAAATGTCTTGAAATAAAAATGGATTTTAAAGTGATCAAATCTCTATACTTACCAGAAGATATATTGTGACATTCTTTGGTGGTGTTTTTAATGACATCCTAAAGCTCTGTCTACACATCAAACTTAAGTGACAAAAAATGCCCATATATGGACATGATGATGTCATACTACAACTACTATATTTGTGCACATGACACTTTTTGTGTTGAACTAGATTGATAGTGTAGACAGATTATAAGTTATGTCCTCTGTTAATTTTAACTCTTGTTATTTCAGGCTGTGGCTCATCATGTATCTATCCACTTCTTGGTTTTAAACTGAATAACTGGAAGTTCATTGCGTCTGAAGTTGATTCCTTGTCTCTTCAATATGCAAAAGAAAATGTACAGGAAAACAATGCTGAAAACTTTATTACAGGTGAAACACTTTATGACTATACTTTTGGTTTACCATAAGAGCTTTTATTAATTAATCAATATTTGGAAACTAGGAATTATTAAAAATTAATTGGCATTAATGTTGAAAATTTATTATGCAATAACAATATTGAACATTTATAAATAGGTGTTTGAATCATTAACACACTTACTCTATATAAGCGACATCGATAACTCCAGAGGGCGCTATATTTACAAGGTAAATCGGAACGAAAATTTCCATCTAGGATGTAAATTTACATCACCGTGCTAGCCTCGCGCCTATGGAACTTTTTTGTCCTGATTTACCTTTTAAATATGGCGCCCTCTGGAGTTATCGAATTCACTTATTGTTGCTGTCTGATAGACACATAATATTATCTTAACTTCATCCTAGTATATGAAGCAGTAGAAAATACAATGCTGTTGGAAATCATTGCGGACAATCCTCGACCAGATTACCATTTCACGATGTGTAACCCACCATTCTTCGGTAACATGTTAGAAGCGCAAGGAATACTGTCTCGCAGCATGGACAGAGCTGAACCAAAGTCGGTGTGCACTGCCGCCGAGATTGAATGCATTGCCGACGGAGGTGAAGTAGAGTTTGTTAAAAGAATGATCCAAGATAGTCTTAAATTGAGACACAAAGTTTTGTAAGTAACATACTAACAATTTGTTTTTTTATTTAGCAAAATTTAGCAAAAAATTACAACATTTTCATCTTATAATTTGCAACATTCTGTTTGTAGGAGCCTTTTACTTTTTTGCTGTATTTTAAAAAGTAAATAAAAAAATTTCAATAAATTCTTATTTTGTATAATCTTTGTGCATCTTTAATACTTGTTTGTTCTACATCTGTCTTCAAAAAGACTAAAAATCTTGCTATTTACATTCCACTGTATCAAATTAAAATTTCACCTTAATTTTTGGAGTTTTTTATGAATCCAAATTATGTTAATTTATATAACACTTGTAATATCAGTGTGTTTTTTTTATTACTAAGGTGGTTCACTTCCATGGTTGGTAAGAAAGCCAGTCTTCCGTTGATAAAACAAGATCTTCACAAACATAAGGTAGGTCTAAAGAAAAACAAATATTTATTTATGCTGATAAATATTCATTACTTTCTTTAAAATGTGTTAAAAAGTATATATAAGAGTAAACTAAAGTCATACTAAGCCACGGCTTGACCTCTGACCCTGATGTTCTACTATTGGCCAATGGATGTTATGTTCAAATCTTAAGCTCTGTCTACACACTATCAAACTAGTTTGACAAAAAAAGTGTGATGTGCCCAAATATAGTAGTGATATTCCCAAATATAGTAGTGATATGCCCAAATATAGTAGTGATATTCCCAAATATAGTAGTGATATGACATGATTATCACATAAAGTTTGATAGTGCAGAAAGAGCTTTATAGGTTGGATAGCTAGTGTGCTTAACAATTTATACTTTATTTTGTAGATATCACATTTTACAACGACTGAATTCTGTCAAGGGCGTACAATGAGATGGGGAGTTGCTTGGACGTTTCACGATGAAGTTGAAATACTGGTATGCAGGTTTTTTTCATTCTTGTTTAAAACATACTTAACATCAGAGAATAACGTCTAAAAAGCACACTTTGCTATAAATTAATATTTTTGTACATGAACCTAACCAACGTACGCGATAACCAGAGATGGTGTTTGTACGTTACGGATACAGATAACCAGAGATGGTGTTTGTACGTTACGGATACAGATAACCAGAGATGGTGTTTGTACGTTACGGATACAGATAACCAGAGATGGTGTTTGTACGTTACGGATACAGATAACCAGAGATGGTGTTTGTACGTTACGGATACAGATAACCAGAGATGGTGTTTGTACGTTACGGATACAGATAACCAGAGATGGTGTTTGTACGTTACGGATACAGATAACCAGAGATGGTGTTTGTACGTTACGGATACAGATAACCAGAGATGGTGTTTGTACGTTACGGATACAGATAACCAGAGATGGTGTTTGTACGTTACGGATACAGATAACCAGAGATGGTGTTTGTACGTTACGGATACAGATAACCAGAGATGGTGTTTGTACGTTACGGATACAGATAACATCTTCACACAAATAAACACAAACCCGTATTAATTAAAACTTCACACAAATACGAACCACGGTCCCTGCAGTGTTTTAATTTTTATAAACGATTTACTATAGCGATCATAGGTAGAGGCAAGATGCTCATACACAGTCTTTTCAATTTTTATATATGATTTGTAGAATAGACTATTACACTGATAATAAGTCTGAATATTTGTCAAATTACCGGTACGTGTTTTTAATCTACAGCCGCCTGCGAAACGTCCCAAACCATCTAAAGAGAGGCCACCGTTAAGAATACCTGTACCACAAAAATATATCGAGAAGGTACTCAGTGCCCATCCTAAGGTCAAAGGTCAACTGAACAAGGTCAAGTTCTTTTGCAGAGAGGTCAAGAAATGTTTAAAAAATCTTGAAGTAAGGAAAAACCATTAGCAATTTGTAATTAATTTGTGTAAGAGTAACTGTGACTAATTAATTGCGGGGGTTACAGAATAACCGTGTTATCAGTAGCACCTATAGAGGGAGTATACGTGCGGCAAACATTTTAAACAGCCCACTCATAATTTTATCCTTTTTTTTTCTTAGATAACTTTCAACAAAATGCAGAGTACAACCGCATTGTATCAGTATCAAGTGACGGCAACAAAAAACACTTGGTCAAAACAAAGACAAAAACGAAGACAAAATGAGAGAATGCAGGGAGATACGATTGCAGAAACAGACGCACAGCAACAACACACAGAAGAATTTACAAACAGATGTGCAAATAATGATGCTGTAGACATCAGAGAAACTGAAAAAAGTGATCAGAAAAATGAACTATTAAAAAAAGATCATATGATAGACAATGATTTACTAAACAGTGGATATGATACAATGAGTGGTGTAGCACACACGAGTAACCATGGAGATAAATCACAAACTATAGAGGGAGCAGCAGTTGGACAATCCAATGCGGATAAAATGGACTTCCTCTTTAAATGTGTTCTTGCAATTAAAATGGAAGACGGCAATATTTTGGTGGAATTGAGTTGGATCGACGGAAAAAGTCGAGAGTTCATGCATCAGTTTGGACAGTATTTAAAAAACTTTTTCAAGCGAGAGATTTCAGTTTATATTCAACAACAGCTTCTCTAAGATTTATTTTATTGACCAAAAGGAAATTGACTATTATCTATATTAACCTATTTTCTAAAGCTCTGTCTACACTAACATAAATAAAAAGTGTTCCCAAAAGTTTTATAGTGCAGACAGAGCTAATTAGAAAGTAGAAAAGTTAAGATTACTGATTGTCTTTTATTAGTTGCGTTATTTTTATATTTTAAAAATCCGTCCAGTATTTTTATAAGCAATGTGACAAAGTTCTTTTCTAAGTTTAAAAACATAACAGAAAGATTGTTTTGTATTGATTATATTTTTAATAAAGATACTAAAAGCACTTGTTATACTTATATTTTGTTGTACTGTACTAGGCCTAACTGATAATATGTTTATTTTTTTGTCAGCAAATTAGTAAGTAATAGGCTATAAATAGTAAAAACAATCTTAATACAGTCGAAGTACTAGTTAAGTTAATAAGTTATAATTAATATAAAATTATTAATATTCAGTATTTTTTATTTCCCTGCCTCTTTTCCACAAAAACTATAGAGGGCGGACTTTAACACAATCACACGCGGGTTTTGTAGGCTGGGTAATTGCGGCAATACGGTAAGTTTTGATGAATAAAAATTACATTTTATTAAGTAATTTTTAATAATTATTGTGAGTAATATATAAAATGAATACTTCAATAAACATATGCTCATAATTAAGTAAGGTTTAGTTGTGTATTTTTGCTTCGTGAGAGATATAAACCGTAGGCCGGTTTAATTAATTTCGCAAACGTCCTAAATCGCCGGTCCTCCTTTGACGAACGAAGCCTTCCTCCCCGCCCAGATACAGTTGGGAAATCGGAGGTAAAACAATTAAATTTAATACAGGTACTGTATTAATTCGGTCTAGTATTTGGTGGATTTAAATTAATACAAAATGATTTGCTTAGAAACTTTTTGATTTTTGTTCTCAAGAAATTTAAATAAAAATGAGTCTGAATTGAATTTTCCATTCTTCTTTCACTGTTTCAGCAACAATATGTCTGGTTTTTTCAAAACCGGATCGTCCTCAGAGAGTGACCGTTCATCAGGAGAAGAAGACAATGTACCGCAAGTAGCGCCAACCAAGTCCACGACAACACGCTTTGGGTTTAGTGATGATGAAGAAGACACAAAGAGAGTAGTTAGAAGTGCAAAAGACAAAAAGTATATTAATTTGTCAATAATATTTTGATAATTTAATAATATAAAAAAATGAATAATATTTATGTTAATATGTCATCCCCTGATATACGCTTTATTTATGTGTGGCTACTGTGGGCTTATGCGGACTCATTTGTAGTTAGTAACCATTTAAAAATTTATTTTTTCATACATCAATCTGTCTTTTAAATGATTTGAGTTATAAATACATACATTCAAATTAATTTGCCTCCCTAAGGAGAAACATTATAAAAAGTGACAGACACATCTAAATATTCACATTAATCATAAAAAGAAAATCAAAAACATTACAGCAAGTCCAATAATTGATATCCATAATTTATTTATATTATTTTTTTTCAGATTTGAAGAAATCAATGATGTTATACGGTTAATAAAAAATCACAAGAAGATTAAAGATATATCAAAAGTGCTTACCGGATTTGAGGATCTTCTTAAATGTTTCCAGAAGAACAAAGCCGTACTGAGTACTGACGATAAAAAACTGCCACGATTTTACATCAGAACTCTGGTTGAACTTGAGGATTTTATAAATGAAGTGAGATTATTTAACTTATATTCTAGACTAATTATGCACTTGTCAATTGACCCCTAAATGACCCCCAGGAGAGGTGCATCATTTACAAATAATTATTGATGCAGGTTTGCGTCAAAAAACTTAGATGGTACGTCACATCAATGGTGTGTCGATGTCCGTCACTTTACCACCCACCATATCATGAACAACATGGTCACAGTGCGTCAAAATGGGTGCGTCATGGTCACCTAAAGATAAGTCATATTTTTTACGCATGTGTGTGTCATGCTATTCATAAGGTATGACGCACATCGGACAATTGATGCACCTCTCTCGGGGTCGTATAGTGGGTTATACAATTGACAAGTGCATTAACAAAATCTTAAATACTATTAATACTATTAATTGTTTTAATAATTTTTTATCAATACAGATATATGAAACTTTTAACATTAATTTTTAAAATTCAAAGTTACACTGACCTACTACTTCTTGATCTTCACAACTTGTAGAATTGTGTTGAAGGGGAGCTTTGTTTTTAATACTATACATATGTCAAAGTTGAATCATTTGTCTTTGTAATATTTCAGTGTTGGGAGGACAAGCGTAAATTCAACAAAGTGAACGGTAAATCTCTTGCAACACTACGCCACAAATTGAAGAAACATAACAGAGATATTGATGAGGAAATCAAAGCTTATAGAGAGGTATGACCATCATGTTTTGACTGTAACCTTTGACCTTAATGTTCTGGAACTATTTTTTTGCTTTGTCAAGGTCAGCTCTACCCACAATGAGGTGGTGGTTGTTTTGGGTGTAGGTCCACCCCCAACTTAAGTTTAAGGTTTTTTAATGATTTTTTTTTTAATGTAGAATCCTGATGTTTCCGATGCTGAGAAAGGTGGAGATGATGATGAAGATGAATGTAAGTATTTAACAAATATGGTAGTCATATGCCCAAATATGATAGTGATATGACATCATCATGTCCATATATAGGCACATCACATTTTTTTGTCAAGTTTGATAGACAAGGCTTTATAGAGGTGTCCATTGAATAGAGGTTGGCCATAGTGATAAAACATATTGCTACTTGTTTGTTTCACAGAAAGTGTCCTCTTAATAGAGGTGTCCCTTGAATAGGAGTTTCCCAGCCTAGGATTTCTACTCTATATTATTACAAATTTTTAACATTAACATCTGTTTATTTGTTAGCGTCTGATGATGACACTGGGAGAATCGAGAAGAAAGTTGAAGAGAAACGGATACCTCTTGTAAGTGTAATTCATTTATTTTGATGTATGTTTTATTCTATATTTATTTATTTATATCAACAATATTTTACGAGGGTGGTCCATCCAGCCGAAGCTGATCATTAGGGACCCACACAAAAATACATCATATAATATATTGTATGAATTTAGATGAAATTAGGAAATTTAAGAATTATCACAAATTAAATGGATCATTTTATTAAAATATAATATTTGATTTTTGCAGGGTTCTGATGACGAAGATGATTTTTTTTTTGATGACGGCGATTCTTCATCTTCGTCATCTTCTGATGACGAAGGAGGAGAAAGAACGTTTACAGCTGAGTATTTCTTGAAAAAGTAAGTTATTGTTACAAAAAATATTACAAATGTATTAACCTGGATGTATTTTCAACAACTTGGGTTGACCGAATGTATTTTTAACAACTTGGGTTGACCGGATGTATTTTCAACAACTTGGGTTGACCGGATGTATTTTCAACAATTTGGGTTGACCGAATGTATTTTCAACAACTTGGGTTGACCGGATGTATTTTCAACAACTTGGGTTGACCGGATGTATTTTCAACAACTTGGGTTGACCGGATGTATTTTCAACAACTTGGGTTGACCGGATGTATTTTCAACAATTTGGGATCATATTATAGTTGCGGTTTTGGGATGATTTTTTAAGAAAAAGGAAACTATTTTAATATTTAGAGAGAAAACACCAGCAGATAAGGATAAGCAACGAGAAAAGGAAGAAAGAAGACAACAGCGTGAATTAGATAGAAAGAAAAGAGAAGAAGAAGAAGACAATGATGGCGGCTGGAAGAAGGTCAGAGGAATCCCAGCTCACTCGGTAAGCAATCTTAAAAGTTAAAATTAATTTTGTAGTGTAGTCAGCGCTCAAAATTTCTTCTTTTTTTTTCGACTAGGAACCTTGTTGTAAACTAGCAAAATCAGCAGCCTAACTAGCAATACAACTTTGTTGGTAAAATAGTTAAATTCTACAAAAAGCTGAATTTAGGTGTAGGCCTAGCTAGGCCAAGCTATTACTAGTACTTTGTTAACTCGACAATCATATGCTTAAGCTTTTTTAACAAAATTAAAAAATAGAAATAATGAAAAATCTACTAGCAAAATGTTAAATTGCTAGCGTGAATTCCAAGCCCTGTGTAGTGCACATTTAAGTAAAGGTTTCCAGTGTAAAGGACCTCTGTACATGGTAATTATGATAAATGATAAATTTTGTGTATCAGGAAAAACCCAAGATGTTTGCCAAGGATGCCGAGATCACGCATACACTCGTCCTAAAGAAGTTGAACGAGATCACCGCTGCACGTGGCAAGAAGGGGACTGATCGCAGCTACCAAATTAACATGCTACGAGAATTGAGGAAGATTTCCGGCGAGAATCAACTAGGAATTGGAATGGACCTGAAGATCCTAATGAATATAGGATCCTCAATATTTGATTACAACCCAAATGTGGCTAGTTGTATGAAAGATAATATGTGGGACAGGTTAGCCAAATATTACAATATTGAATCTATTAAATCAGGAAATGCCATTTAAGTGGAGTTTTGGAGTGGAGTTGTGGCTTGGTGGTTATGATGCTTGGCTACCAATCCAATGGTCCTGGTTTCAAGTCCTGTCATTTCTGGATTATTTCTAACTACAAATTACAACTCCACTTCCCAAAGACTTGTAATAAGACTTTGTTTATGTAGAGCATCTTGTGTATGTTTGTCTTGTGAACAGGATTACCACCTTTTAAAAGGATAGTGAATGAATTCGCTTACTTGGTTATCCTTGGCAATTTACCTAAATATATTAACAAAGGCCATTTATATCTGTTTATGAATTTTTGTTTATTATATTATACATTTTCTTTAAACGCCATTTACATTTATTTATGGCTAGATATATAAATGATTAGTTTAAATAAAGTTTATTTTATTTTTTCAGCTTTTTGGAGTTTATTAATGAAATGCTTGACATAGCCTCAAATAACATGGACATTGAATTCTCTCATGATGTACCACTGGATCATGAACAATTAGAGGTAATATATTGTATTCAAGGTTTTTTTATAAAGCTCTATCTACATTATCAAATTTTATATGACAACAAAATGGACATGATGATTTAAGAAAGGCAATATCGTATATCCTATTTCAGTGGTCACATAACCATTTGAAAATGTCTTTTGATATACTATATAAAGCTCTGTCTACCAATATATATGGACATGATGATGTCATCACTATCATATTTAAGCATATCACTTACCATATTTGGGCACGTCACACTTTTTTTGGGTCAAACTAGTGTAGACAGAGCTTTAAATGTAGAGGTACACATAGCTGCAATAGTTTGTTAAACCCCACTTACACATCTGCCAATATTTGTATAGACTGCTCCGTATGCTATTTCTGGTTGTCCATTGACTGTTGTGGAACGACTTGACAAGGAGTATGTCAAAATACTTCAGAATACTGATGCCCATTCAACTGAATATGTCAGAAGGTAGGTTTTTTTTTTTTTTCATTCTCATTTAGTGCAGTTGCATTCACTTTCAAATGCTCTCCAAAAACAATAAATGACCAAGGAATAACATTTTTTTTTAAATACATGCTTCTCTTTTTTTTTTTTTATTTATTTTCTCTTTATATTATAATTTGATACCTAGACTTCAAGATGAGCAGAAAATCTGTTCTATTATCACTCGTCTTCAAAAGTACATTGAGGCTAAAGGAACACCAGCAGAAATTTGCAGGAACTACCTACTTCAAATTGAACATATGTACTATAAGGTTAGTTGTTGTTTATGTACACTGGTGGCCTGACTAATGAAAGCAAACATTTTTTTTAAACTGTACATTATAATACGATTACCATTCTGTTACGATTTGGTACGTAAACAGGGAACGATTAAACGCAAACGTTACATAACAGGCAACGATTGAATGTAATCGTAATTAAAATTACCTCACGACTTTTTAACCATTGATTTTGAATGAATTTTGAATTATTTTTTTTATCGGAATTTAATAGTACGACTATAAAAATCTGAAACAAGTGTCGAAAGAAGACATAAAGGAGAAGCAAGAAAATGGAAAAGATGTTGAAGAAGAAAAGAAAGATGAGGAAAAGAAGGATGAGGAGAAGAAAGAAGAAGAAAAGAAAGATGAAGAGAAGAAAGATGAGGAGAAGAGAGAAGAAGAAAAGACAGATGAGAAGAAAGATGAAGAGAATAAAGAAGAGGTCACCAAAAAGGAACCAGAGACACCAAAAGGTTAGTTGATATTTATTTTAAATTCAAATTCCATTATTTAGTATTACAATACATGTATACTGCCTAATAAAAATATTGGATCCATGGACGGAACCAGTGTGGTGCCCAGTTGGCCCCTCCCCCTAAATTTAAAAAATACTGCAAAATTTCAGCACTTTATTTAACACTTTATATGCCAAAATCCTGGATCCGCATCTGGTGTTTCATTTATATCCATTATGCAATTTTGCACTTGCCAAACAGTTCAAGTTTATTGTTTCACACAATAGAATATACAGAACATAAATGAATACAATAAATAAAACATTTAAACATTCTGATATGATCCACGTACAAAATATATTCTATTGCTTAGAGGACGTTGCTGACTTCATGGACCGAATGTGCAAATATATCTACACAAAGGATTCTACAAATCGTATTCGTACACGAGCGATGTTGTGTCACATCTACCATCACGCCATGCACGATCGTTGGTACCAAGCGCGTGACCTTATGCTGATGTCACACTTGCAAGATACTATTACTCATTCTGATATTCCAACACAGGTAAGTAACATTAATATTTATAGTAATATTTTGTATTTTTGTATTTTGTTTCTGTTATCGTTTTAAGAATACATAAGCACTACACTACACTATCAAACTTTATGTGCCCATATATGGACATGATGATGTCATATCACTACATATTTGTGCATGTCACTACCATATTTGGGCACATCATTACCATATTTGGGCACATCACTACCACATTTAGACACAATTTTTGTCAAACTAGTGTACCCTTTCTCTATATGTATTCGTCTTTTACCAATATTCTGTCAGTAGTTTGATAGTCCTCATACTCATTCATACTTGTTCAAAGGAAGGTGCCATTACATTCTTTCTATGCTTTTTGATTATTTAACAAACAGTGTTGTCTTGAAATGGAAAATGGGTAAATGTAGTTTATACAATTTTCTTTACTTTTTAATTGGTAGATTCTGTACAATAGAACATTGGTTCAACTAGGTCTTTGTGCTTTTCGTCATGGAAACGTAAAAGATGCCCACAATGCCTTGCTAGACATCCAGAGTGGAGGGCGAGCAAAAGAACTTTTAGCTCAGGTGAGCAATACAAGTTTATAAGTTTATTTCAATTGACAGAGCTTAAGAACCTCTATTAAGGGTTGACCGTGTAATTTAAAAATGGTGTCAACATGAAAAATAAACTAGTTTCCTGTTTGTTTTAGGGTTTACTGATGCAGAAGCAAATGGAAAGAAGTCCAGAACAGGAGAAGATAGAAAAACGACGACAAATGCCCTTTCACATGCACATCAACTTGGAATTACTGGAGTGTACTTATCTAGTGTCTGCAATGCTCATTGAGATACCTTATATGGCATGTAAGTATACTGCAGTTGGCTTGCATCAGTTGAATTAGATGAATTTTACCATAGTTAAACGAGTCCTCTGATTAAAACGTTAAAGCTCTGTCTACTCTATCAAACTATTTTTACAAAAAAGTGTGATATGCCCAAATATGGTAGTGATATGACATCATTCATGTCCATATATAGGCACATCACCTTTTTTTGACACATAAAGTTTGATAGTGTAGACAAAGCTTTAGATTGGCATAGGTTGATTGTAACTAATGTAGCATTTTCATTAAATATTAGGAAAAATCATGTCCTCAAAAAAACAAATTATAGACAACCTACCGCTAAACGTTCTGGAAATACTGTACATATATGATAGATAATAAAGTTATAAATACATTATTATTAAATATAATTGTTTTTTTTTTTTTAGCCCATCAGTTCGACATCCGTCGCAGAATGATCAGCAAAAGTTTCCATCACCAGCTGCGCTTGAGTGAACGTCAATCTCTCGTCGGGCCTCCAGAGAGCATGCGTGAACACGTCATGGCAGCGTCACGAGCTATGCGACTCGGTGACTGGAAAGCCTGTCGCGATTTCTTGATCAATAAAAAGATGATGACAAAGGTGTGGAGTTTGTTTCACAATAGGGATGAGGTTCTGGAGCTTCTTACAAGGTGGGTACACTGGATAAATATACATCTAAAGCTCTGTCTACGATATGACATCATCATGTCCATATATGGGCACATCATATTTTTTTGTCATATATAGAGTTTGATAGTGTAGGCAGAGCTTTAGAAGTATATTTATAAATTTATTTATTAATTAACATTAACAATTTATCTTCCACTAAATAATTTATACACTTTATTTACTGCATTTGTTTCATTTGTAGGAAAATCCAAGAGGAGAGTTTAAGAACATACTTGTTTACTTACGGCAGTGTGTATGATTCCATCAGGTAAATACAACCATTTTTTACAGATTTGTGTAGTTGAGAGGACCTTTAATATTTACTCCTCTCTACCTTAACCCCCTTGTTACACTGTTTGATCACATACCATTCATAGATATTGTTACTTAAGCGAACGGAAATAATTATTTTTTAATCTGTAAACTGCCCAGGTGAGGTGAGTTCATACACTGTCCTCCTCAAATGAACCACATTAACCAGAGTACAATACAAGAAATACATATATATATTTCTTTTGACAGCATGGTAACACTGTCAGAACGTTTTGAAGTTGACAAAGCCGTCGTCCACAGTATCATAAGTAAGATGATCATTGGTGAGGAGTTAAGTGTAAGTAATAAAAACTTAGTTATTAGTATTTTATTGTTTAGTTACTTTCTTATCTAAATTAATGTTAATAATGTTTAAATATTAATAATCAATGTCTTCAGGCTTCATGGGATGAACCAGCCGCAACAATCGTCATGCACAGATGCGAGCCGACACGCATTCAGACTCTGGCGCTACAGCTCTCCGAGAAAGCCAACAATCTTGTTGATAACAATGAACGTCTCATTGAGCACGGCGGTGAAGGCCGAGGTCGTGGTATGGACGATCGCGAGGGTCGACAACAAGGACGTGGAAAACAATACGGAAACAAGAATTACTCAAACCGTAGCTACACTGGAGGAAATCGTTCGTACGGTGGAAACAGAAATTCCAATTATCAAGGTATTGTTTTATTGATTGGTATTGTTTTATTGATTGGTATTGTTTCTATTGATTGGTATTGTTTCTATTGATTGGTATTGTTTCTATTGATTGGTATTGTTTTATTGATTGGTATTGTTTCTATTGATTGGTATTGTTTTATTGATTGGTATTGTTTCTATTGATTGGTATTGTTTCTATTGATTGGTATTGTTTTATTGATTGGTATTGTTTCTATTGATTGGTATTGTTTCTATTGATTGGTATTGTTTTATTGATTGGTATTGTTTCTATTGATTGGTATTGTTTTATTGATTTATTGATTGGTATTGATTTATTGATTGGTATTGTTTATTGATTGGTATTGTTTCTATTGATTGGTATTGTTTTAATTGATTGGTATTGTTTTATTGATTGGTATTGTTTCTATTGATTGGTATTGTTTTATTGATTGATGATACTAATTACATTGTTTCATTTCTTATATATCTTTCAGGTCGAAGACGTCAACAACGTTATTGATGAAAGTGCACCCCGCAAGAATATGTAGAACCACCAGTCACGGCTCTAACTGTCGATCTTCAATATTTAGATTTTAAAAATATGATTTATCATATATTCTTTTTAGTTCTATTATATCATGCTATATAATTTTGGTTTGGCCCTATGATGGACCTATCATGGGGCTTGGCCCTATGATGGACCTATCATGGCAGTATCAATACCATACTGAGACAAGGGTTTAGCCCTATGATGGACCTATCATGGCAGTATCAATACCATACTGAGACAAGGGTTTAGCCCTATGATGGACCTATCATGGCAATATCAATACCATACTGAGACAAGGGTTTAGCCCAGTACAAACATTGAAATATATTATGGTCATTCATGCACGAATGGAATGGAATAGTCTCTCCAGCTTTGTGTTCAAAACGAGTTGGAGATCCTTGAAACTTTAACCCAATCAAATGTCGTATTCGATTGGGAGTTTTGCCGTTGAGTATACTTCCATTAAGCCTATTTTACACTAGACGAATTTATTCGCGCGACGCGAATTATTTCGCCGCGAAAAAGTTCGCGCGATTGTATATTTTATTTTACACTAGCAATTCGTGATTCGATTCGCTCGGTAGTTTTCGCGCCATTAGCGGTGATTAGCGCGAAATTAAAATGGCTGCAGTGAATGTTAGACAACTAACCATCGTTTTCATATTAATCACAGACTGATATTTTTATTTACGAAACTAAAATTATAGAACAGTAGTATACCTAGGCCTAGGCTAGGCCTAGTACTACTTACCGTCTTTGTTAAAGACTTGCCCTATTTTCACCCAGGCAGTTTGTTTTATCGGCCTGTTCTTATAGCCCTCACAGTGAGTGTCCCAGAGACATCTATATTTTCTGACCACTTCCAAGAACAGTTCCTTGTCAAATTCTAGTGCAAAATTTGGCTCTTCGATGTTTTCCTCGATATCAGTAGCATCAATTGTACTACTATAAATTGAACTAGTAGTACTAGTATCACCGAACCATGACATTATTATTATTTTCATCCATTTTTTTCTCGGGGGGGGGGGGGGGATGAGGAATAAAAGGTCAGGTCTGGTCAGGTTACAAGTATGACGTCGAAATCTCTATCGATTTGATTGGCTTGCGCTTTATTTCGCTGCGACGATCAACGAAAAAGTTAAAACTGGTCGAACTCACTTTTTCGTCGCGGCGAAAAATTGCGAGCTGCTAGAGCGATGCAGCGAAGGTGACGTTTCAAGGAAAAAACAAACAGCGCATGCGTATCCTCGAAATAATTCGCGTCGCGCGAATAAATTCGCCTAGTGTAAAATAGGCTTTAAGTATACTTCCATTGGGTACTTAATTAACAGAGTATTTTTAGCATTGAGATTGTTCTTAACATTTACATTATTATTCGAATACAAAAGGTACTCAACGAATCTTAATATATACAACGACGAAAGTTTCCAATCGAATACGATAAATATTATTACTAAGTCGATGACCTTTGGGTCAAATGCAGAGAATTTATTCACTTTCTAGTTGACCTTTGAACTTGACTAATCAAAATACTTGTATATTAAAAATGGTTATAATAAGCAGCACTTACATTAAAGCCCCAAAGGAAGGATTTTGATATTGCCATCATTTCGGAAACATTACAGCTACCACTATGCTGCTCTCATAACAGAATCGTTATAATAATATTCCATAACACAGCTTTGTGAGAAAAAGTGAGTGAGTGAGAAGTTCAGAAAATGTCTACTATAAAAATCATCAATTAAAAAATTATCAAGCGAGTTGCTGAATATCTAAAATAAATCTCTAATAGTCATAAAATTGTAGTTTTTGTCTTTGTGTAAAACATTTCTCATCACAGGTGTTGGGTGTTTTATATACTGGAAGTTATACAACATATTAGAATCAATATACCTCTACTCCAGTACAATGTGTACAAACTTATTAACAATATGGTTACTAAATTCAGAACAGTGATGGGTTGTTTAGATCTTGTATATAACACTTTATGGGCTGTTTTAGTAGTTGTATGAAAAATATCTTACAGTTTTGATATCAACAAAATTGATTGAAGTGTTTATCACCATTCGATCATTGGATTTTATTATGATATAGGCCTAGATCTATATGAATGCTTTTGAAAATGTTCTATACTTTTAAATTATTATTGTATGAATAGCAGTTACAACCAAGGTAAGATATTAATCTTCGTGAAAAAAAGGAGTAAATTTATAATATTTTTGCACTAAAAAGAATTGTTTTTGTCAGAAAATTAAATGTCACATTTGAAGAGGGCGCTACATAATTTCTTGAATAATAGATTTCCGGGTTACCGAACGCACACGTCCTATGACGGAAAACAACCTTGTTTGGTTTGTTTTTTAATACTACTTTATTTAAATATAATACGAAAAAATGTCTCAGAAGGCAACAAATGAAGATCTATATCCATATCATTGGCTTGTTTGGCACAACGATGTCCAGGCCCTTCGTAGAAAGCTGACCGAACTTGACGATATTACTTTACAGGTAGGCCCATGCCTTGTTAACTTCTTGTCCATCCAAACAAACAAATTGTGTTAGAAATGATGTTCTTTCCCGCCACAATGTACCTATCGTATGACTAGAAAGATAATTGATCAGGCCTAGCGTTTTTCTAAAAGTCTACAAAATGTTGCCAGAACTGTATTTTTATTATTGTATATCATATAGATGTTTATGTTTATAAAGTTTTTCTAGGTTGTAGTTAATTTGTAAAGCAGTAAATTTAGAATTAAATTATTGTTTGTTATTGTCTTATTGTTGTTTACATAATACAGTGAAGTATATATATATATTTATTTTTAAAAAAGAGGCCTAATTATTGTTTTATATAATGTTATCTTATAATTATTAAATAATGATCGGTTTAAATGTAGGGCTATATACTGTATTGTGTGATATGTTTTCATTCTTTTGAAAATTATTTCTAATATTGTTAGTTTGGTTTTTTTTTTATAGGATGTTCTCGCATCTAAAGATCCGCGCGGAAGAACTCCTTTGCACCTTGCTGTATCACTAGGACACTTAGAAAGCACTAAACTTCTACTACGTCATGGGGGACTTGTAAATGACGTGAACCAAGATGGGTGGACAGGTAAAACGGTGCCATTCATATCTTTCAAATTTAAACACTTAATATCTTGGTTCGGTATTCATTTATTCGTGGTCAAACACAGTAAAATATGTACATGGTTTAAAATTATTTTTCTTCAAAGTTAAAAATTCACATAAAAAAATATAAAATGAATTTGGTTGATTCATTCAATATTAGTTGTGGCTTGGTGGTTATGATGCTTGGCTACCAATCCAATCCTGGGTTCAAGTCCTGTCATGTCAGGATTTTTTTTAATGACAACTTCATTCCCAAAGACTAAGAAATAATAATCTTGTAATAATCTTGTGTATATACAGTATATGTTTGTCTTGAGGATGAGGATCTTTGCAAAACAATATGAATATTACTTTGGACAAAGTTAAACTTTGTAAATTAATTGATTATTTAATAGTATACTTGAAAATCATGACTACAGTAATAATGGATTGGCTGAATCATAGTCAATATCAAATCAAATCAAATCAAAATTAACATTTGTTTCCTTAAATTGCAGAAAAGATAATATAACATAACAACAATGAAATGCAATAATAATGTTTAATAAAAAAGAAAGAAAAAAAGACAAGAAAATGTAACAACCAAATGATTACTTTCATCTCATTAAAAGAATGTTAATATTTCTATTTCGATATCTTTCTGTATAATAAAAAATTGAAAGCAAAAGGTGGCAACCTCTAAAAGTCTAGCCTGAGTGGAAGGAGCCATATATTAACTAAATTTCGAACAAAAAAATGCAATCACAATATCTAGTATGAATTATTCTTTATGGTCCTAATTTTTTTTTTTAATTAATTTTTGAAATGCAATCAAATACATTTACTAATTTTGGGTTTAATTTTTAAAGAGTTTATTGGGATATTTATTGCTGGATTGTTTAATTTTAAACAGCTCTACAAGAGGCAGTAACTAGTGGAGATCCCGAGATAGTGCAGTCAGTCTTACAGTATCGGGATCATCAAAGAGCAACCTCAAGAATCGGAGGTATTCCGCAACTTCTTAAAAAATTAAACTCGGTAAGTTCTTCCTGAAGTTATAAAAGTAAACCATTTTAGGAACCACCCCTTCGGCGTTGACATTTTTTTTTGTTAATTCAAAAGTGGTTTTACTTACTTGCTTCAACATTTAAAATCAAATGTATTTCAAAACATAGTGTAATATATTTGTTTCTAAAACATCCAGTTTTCATATTCTAATAGCCTGTCCTGTGATCTATAAATATTTATACTTGAGTTTTAGTGAGTTGTAACTTGTATATAATAGATGTACATGGTGTAGAAGACAATGTGTTATATATGCTAACACATCATTAACATATATATGGGTTTTTTTTATGATTCAGGCTCCAGATTTTTACATTGAAATGAAATGGGAGTTTACAAGTTGGGGTATGTTTTATTAAATATTGCTATTATGTATTATAACCCTCATTTATGTATGATTCAGAAACAGAAACAGAAACATCAGCTACAGCTACTATATAATATACAGTCAACTCTCCTAATACTGGTCTGGCCAAACATGTCTGGTTTTCTGAAAAGTCTGGTATTCGGAATGTGTTTTTAATGGTAACAATTTATTTGGGACCTTTTGGACCTCCCGAAAAATCTGGTTTTCAGAGAGTTTCCAGTTTTCAGAGAGTCCAGTATTGGGAGAATTGACTGTACTGTGTAATCAACATTATTAGAAGAATATTTTTTTTAACTTTAACACCTCTGGTCATCTTTAGTTTAACACCTCTGTTTAGCATTAATAGTGTATCACCTGTGGTTTAACATTAGTAGATGAACACAAATTTATTAACTCATGAATGCTATACACTAATTGTTTAAACGTTAACATAGATGAGATAAGTGATTGGCCAAGCGGGTTTACGCAGTAGAACCATAATACCTTACCATATTAACAGGGGCAAGTGTTAGTACTATAAACCGTATTTCCAGTGTACACATCTTACTCATGTGCACTTACCTAGTACATCTTTTGAGACGAGTAGGGGGTTACCCCGGTGTACTAGTACACACACAGCCACTGTCACACACGGAAACTTAATCATAACTCATCAAGAGGGCCCCTTGATTGTCAGCATACACTGTTTAAGGTCACCCTCTATAAATATGGTGAAATAAAATTGTAAAAAATGTGACTCGCATGCTGTTGTAATTTATTTTAGTTCCTTTAATGTCAAGAATCTGTCCAAGTGATACATACAAGGTTTGGAAAAGTGGACCTAATGTTCGCATCGATACAACGCTCATTGGATTTGATAATATGAATTGGATAAGGGGCAGTCGAAGTTTCATATTTAAAAATGATGGTAAGAACATCTACATACTTGTTGTATTTGATCTAGTAGAAGTGCAGTATTGGTTTAATTAATTAGTAAATGTATTGTAGTCAAAAAAAACAATAGTATTAACAATAATATATTTAAGGGAAACAAAAGTGGTATAGCTTAAAGTGGATAGTTAAAGGATAGATTGCATATTTTTTTTCAAATCTACCACTTTTAGTCACGTGCAACAGCCCACTATGTCGGTCGGATGGTCAGTAAACACTAACTCAAATTTAAGTACGCGACTGCAGCCATGTATATGCTATATGTTCAGTTTTAATACAATAGTACTAATCTTGTTTGTATTGACCTTGTAGAATTAGTAATTAGTTAGTAAATGTATTGTAGACCATATTATTATACAATAGTATAAATAAAAATATAAAGCTTGGTTCCCACTAGCAACGCAACGCAAGGACGTAACGCAACGCAAGTGAATTGACCAATCACAAGCGATGGCTTATTCGCTTGTGATTGCTAACTATCTATAACTTCGCTTGTCATTGGTTAAAACGCTTGCGTTGCGTTTACGTCCTTGCGTTACGTTCTAGTGGGAACCAAGCTAAAGGGAAACAAAAGTGGTATAGCTTGAAGTGGATAGTTAGGATATATTGTACATTTTTCTTTTTTTAAATATAGTATTTTTCGGTCTTAATGCATAGCCCTAATATTCATTTTGTTTTCCTGGATGATACAGAAACTTGCATTATAAAGCTCTGTCTATACTATCAAACAAGTTTGAAAATAAAAATGTGATCTACACAAATATGGTAGTGATATGCTCAAAATAATGACATGCCCAAATATAGTAGTGACATGCCAAAATATGTTAGTGATATGCTCAAATATGGTAGTGATATGTCGTCATCATGACCATATATGGGCACATCACATCGTGATTACTTATGAAAATCAAACATATTAATTTTTAGTCTTAAATTTGGGATTATATTTATTAGAAGTTGGATTGTTTTCAAGCATAGACTATATTCTATATAAGACAATGTCAAAAAACTGTCGGTAATGCCTCCATAAATGTAAAATTTGTTTAATTTTAGCCAAATGTGAAACTGAAAACATTGAAAATTTGTTTAATTAACCATAATATCTGTTTTTCTTGTACAAACTGTAGAGGGCAGTAGGTTTAGCTTTCTAGAGGTGGATCATGATCGTCGTGTTCTATACACGGAAACACTGGAGCTGCAAGAGCACCACCAAGTTGGTAACATGATTCCGTCGGAGGATAGTATCGCAGCCCGAATAACCTCACCAGTCACAAACACATATATTGACACCGATAAAATAGAATTTACTAGGTAATTCTAATTTATTAAAGAAGATTTTAAAATTTGTTTTGGTATTTATATTTGTCCTCAAACTTAACTAGAAAATAAGGAAAAAAACGAATTAGGCCCTCCATGGACCCACGGCAGACAGCAGTGCAGCACCTACCAGATCAGCACAGACGATCCCCTACTCTTTGCGAATAGTGTACCAAGTATACTATCTTGCCTAAAGCTCTGTCTACACTATCAAACTAGTTTGGCAAAAAAAGTATGATGTGCCCAAATATGGTAGTGATATGCCCAAATATGGTAATAATATGACATCATCATGTCCATATATGGGCACATCATATTTTTTTGTCACAAAGTTTGATAGTGTAGACAAGGCTTATGGATACAGTTATTTTATTTTTATTTTTATTTATTCAATTTCTGCCATATACATAACAAAGAAGACAAAACAATTATAAAAGGAGGCACGGAAACACCAAACAGGTGCTAAACACCTATGCTAGTTGGTCAACCCAGAACAGAGAAAAATAAATAAATTACGTTCTACAATAAAAGCATCGACAAGAAAGCGACACTACACACATTTTCAATATCAAAATTATTTAAAAAATAAATATTGAGATAATTAAGTAATTTGGTTTTAAAAGAACTAACAGAAATATTTAAGTTGCGGATTTTACTGGGTAAGTTATTCCAAATTCTGGTAACACTTGGGATATATGATTGAAAAGAAGATTCAGTTCTGCAGCGACGAATATCAAAAAGAGTACCAACAGAAGAAGAGCTACGAGTAACACGTTGTGGATTACGAATATGTCAATATTATTATTATTATGTCAAATATTATGTCAAATTTCGCAGATTCTAGTGTTTTGAGAATAATATTTATTTTTTTTTTTAAATAGAAATAAAAGTGGAATTTGGGGATGGAGACATGATAAAGTTGAAAGTGTGAATAGTTTTGAGTGTAAAGTGTTCAGTGCTGGCAATGTGCAATTAGTCACCAAAACAAGAACAGAACACCTAACAGAAGCTGACAAGGAGAGGAACAAAGGTAGTACAGCTATCAACAAGCTTCTTTTAGATCATAGTAATCATAAAAAAATTAATGCTCTGTCTACACTATCAAACTAGTTTGACAAAAAAAATGTGCCATATATGATAGTGATATGCACAAATATGATAGTGATATGACATCATGTCCATATATGGGCACATCACATTTTTTTTGTCAAACTAGTTTGATAGTGCAGATAGAGCTTAGGGGTTGTTGACAATAATTTATATGGCAAGTAACAAACATTGTACTGATAGATTAATTACATTAAACAGAGTTGGAGACAAATTCTATGGTTAGTGACGTAATATTTTCAATGGCTGCTGGTGACAACAAAAAAAGAATAATAGGTAACAAGTATTTGCAACAAAAAGTTGTGCTTGATATTGGACTATTCAACTATTATTGTTATTGGTATGAATAATATGTATTTTTTTCTTGACAATTTAGCTGAGACGGCCAGTATACCTTTTGCATCACCTCTGCAATCATTACTTGGAACAGCAGAGCAACAACAAGAGGAGATCATTGGAGAATCAGTAAGAACTGTGTTAAATGTTTATTATTGTGTATTTAGATTTAGAGCATTACTGGCTTATTGTCCCATCTGAAGGACGAGGAATGAAAGCAAAGCATTTTGCTTAAGGACACAAACAAGATGACATGTTGTGAATTTCAATCGGATTTCTTATTATTATAAATAAAAATAAATGAGTGTGAAATTAAAATTGAATATTTTTGTTTCTTTATCCTATTCAGCCAGAAGTGTCACAGGTTATCAACCCATCTAATCCATCGGATATTCGACCGGAAGACTACTTCAATCCGGACTACGACATAACCGGCCGCGACATCGGTCGACCTAAAGAGATGACGTCCAAAGTACAGAAATTTAAAGCGACACTGTGGTTAAGTGAAGAGCACCCTCTATCAATGCAGGAACAGGTGCTTCCGATTATTGACCTCATGGCTATTAGTAACGCACATTTTGCAAAACTACGAGATTTTATCACTCTACAACTACCATCAGGGTTTCCAGTGAAAATCGGTACGAGTCTTCATCTGAACTTAGTAATACTTTACTTTTACGAATAATAAAAGAAATATATCTTAATAGCTATTTGTGTAGGTGCTGTCTATTACCCAAATTTGTGTGTATAGAAATATTTTAGTTGTACTGGGCGACCTCTTCAGTCAACGACTGCTCTCCCAGAAGGCCCAGCTATGACCAGTGGCTGTGATGTACTAGTACACCAGGGTAACACCTGTTAGTCTCGAAAGATGTACTAGGTTCTTTAAAGGGCACATTAGCTAGATGCGTACACTGACCGACGATTTATAGTCTTTATCCGAGAAGACTCATTCTACCACAAGAACCATGGAGCGAGTCGAACTCTTGCTGATGTTATGGCTACGTAATTACGGTTCCACTGTCTTAACCATTCAAAATAGTTTGACAAAAAAGAGACCAAATATGGTAGTGATATGACATCACGTCATATAAAGTTTTATAGTGTAGATAGAGCTTTACACAAAAAAAATTAATTATTTTGATGTTTTTCATTTTATAGAAATACCACTTTTTCATATTCTAAATGCAAGAATAACTTTCGGCAACCTTTACGCTTTAAAAGAACCAGTAGAAGGCGTTCTTGCTGTGAACGACAGCAAAGATACCGAGGATGGAACCGAGGTGGATGAAGTTACTGGTGCTAATAAAAAGTGTGTCGTCGATGCGAGTGTATTTGAAGCGCCACCAGGGTATAGTAAGATTAGGACGGACCAAGTTAGATATGAAGATGATGAGATGTTGCAATTTGCTATACAGCAGAGCCTGCTAGAACAGGAGAATGGCGGCGGCGGTGGCGGTGGTGGCAATAATGTGAGTCATCTTTTTGTACATTCAAACTTTTCCAGTATGCTGCAACTTAAAGATATATTGTCCCCCGAAAAAATAATTTTTTAAATTTTGTTTGTTGAATATGCCATTTTAATGTCCCATAATCGTGATTCACTTTGACAAAAAATTGGGTCGGCAAAAAAATTATTTACCTGAAAAAACTGAATTTAAATAAAAAAATAGTCAAATTGTCTGTCAGACTTTTTATAAACGAAATCATTTTTTTCATTTTTGTTTCTATTGAATTGAATAACTTTATTTGACTGCAAAATGGCCTATTAAAAGTCTGATTTTCCAGGATTTTGGTTGAGAATACATTTTTAATTTATTTTAAATTTTGTGTTTTTTAGTCGCGTGGAAGCGACTCTATAGTTCACTATGTCGGTCGGTCGGTCTGTCTGTCGGTCGGTCCGGTATCACTATGCGTTTTATCGCTTTATGACCTTATCTTGATATCAGTTTAATCTAGCTAAGTCAATTTTTCACAGAATATTCCTTATGGCCAGGAATCGATGTGGTTATGTTTTCACGGTGCGCAATAAAAAATTACGCGGTCTACGCACGATTTAACGAAATCACGTTTGTAATCATATCTTAACAACCATGAATCACAATTAAATAAAATTTGGTACTCATAAATTTCAGGGCATAAATCATCATATGGCAATACAATTACGTGCGTAGCGCATGTAACGCATGCGTACGCGCGCTTAAAATTTTCAAAATTTATTTTCGATGAAATAAGAGTACGTTTCAGGCAATTTTAAGCATTTACAAAACTGCCATGAGTGCGCAGATTTTTGCGCGGCGCACTGCGCGTTAAATGTTATTGCGCACTCTTTTTGCCCGATTTCTGTTTTCTTGACTTACTTTTCAACTCGAAATTACGTTATACGAGCACGTCAAAAGTGACAGGCTACGCACGTGTAAATTAAAAAAATATAAATGTTTTTAAACATTTCAACATTTTTAAACATGTTCAGTAATTTCGGTCAGTATAGTTCACTATGTCGGTCGGTCTGTCTGTCAGTCTGTCTGTCTGTCGGTCTGTTTGTCTGTCGGTCCGGTATCACTATGCATTGTAGCACGCGACTTAATGGCTGTTGGCCTTGTTTTCTCTCTCCTCAGTTGAATTCATGGAATCAAGCTGAAATGTTAAATGAACGCGTTGTAATTGGTCAAAGTGCAGAAGATGAAATCTTACAGAGGTATGACATCATAAAAATACAGAGTTGTTAAATATTGTTCATAAAAAAATAGTTTGAGATGAAAATAAACTATTCAGCATTAGAAAAGAAAAACAATTTTCTGTCTACTTACACTATCAAACTTTATTTAACAAAATATGTGATGTGCCCATATATGGACATGATGATGTCATTTCACTATCAACCATATTTAAGCATATTACTACCATATTTGGGCATATCACAATTTTGTCTTCAAACTAGTTTGATAGTATGAACTGAGTTTTAGGGTTATAATGAATGTATTTTGTTTTGTGGCAGTCATTGTTTTGTCAGTGTTGGCTATCAATGATTTTAGTTTCATTATTAAGGTGAATAATCCATGAAGCATACAAAAAAGGTGGGGAAAAAAAATGTGTTATTTAAAATTATTTTTTAAATCATTATCTTTGAATCTATCACCTGTCTTTCTGCAGAGTGATCCAAGAGAGCCTTAGAGAATCACGACCAAATAATTTGAAAACAAACACAGGAGAGAAAGCTGTGCAGGTAGAGAGGCCAAGTCCTGTGATGGATGAACAGATGTTACTAGCCCTACAGATGTCGCAGGAAGAGCTAGACGCACAGGAACGGCAACGCAAAGAGGAGGAGGATGAGTTACAGAGGATTATAGCACTCTCATTGACGGAAAAGTAAAAGTGGGTTTGTTTGAAAGGTAGGCATTGTTTGAGTTCAAGAACAAGGTGCTTTACTTTTAAGAGAGGGCGTCTTCAAGTCAGCTGTACTGCAGTAGTACTGCAGTAGTACAGCTTTTAAAGATACTCTCATAAAACAAATATACAAACTGTTTTTGGTTCGTCCTTTGGATAGAATCTAACGCCATTTGTTCTACACATGATCGGAACTTTTACACTGGAAAAAAAATGGATTCCTGGTGTGCCCGTAGCAGGCCTATTCCAATTTCTATGTTTTCTACCTAAAAACTATTAAATATAAATAAAATTGTATATGCTACGCATGAGACATTCAATTTCCGTCCATAAAATTAAAGATTTACAATTAAAATCAATATTTTTGTGTTTATCTAGGTTACATTAATGGAACATTATCTAATTTTATGTGTACATGTGGACGTAAGGAGACCTTAAAATACAGTTTATATTGAAGCAGACGAGACAGACAGCAAGCACTGACTGACAAGAGGTCTATTTCGATGAGGGCGCTGTCCCCGATTTTGATGGTAACACAAAAATATTCATCTAGTGATGTAATTAAATAGCCGATTTTTGTTTTTTTCTTTGTAAGTTTGCAAGCAATATTGTTGACCTTTGACTGGAAAATGGATTGTAACCTCTGACCTCTGATTTGAGTAATCTCAGCAGATAGGAGTGTTGCTCTATATAATTTGCCACTGCAATCAATGAAGTAATAATCAAAATCATGAGAACTTGAGATAAAATTACAACTACTGTATTTCAGTTTCTGATTTCTTAAGATATCCACTTCAGCATGGATACAAACCAACGAATGCCACCGGTTCATTTTTAAGAATAATATAGATTTTTATTTATGGTGTAGTATTAATTTGTGCAAATTGCCTACACGGTGTGGGCTAGTAATCTTTAAAACCTGTTGGTTTAATAGTACTCTAATATTAACTTGTATTCTATTAGCATCCTGAACTCTAATGGTACCCCATGTTCTAATAGTAACTTGAATTTCATTATTATCTATATTTAAACCAAATTTAACTTGTTAGTAATCCATGCTCTAATAGTAATCCTGTACTTCTTAGTAACCTCATACTTTAATGGTAAACCTATACTCTAATGGTAAACCTATACTCTAATGGTAAACCTATACTCTAATGATAACCCATACTCTAATGATAACCCATACTCTAATGGTAACCCATACTCTAATGGTAACCCATACTCTAATGGTAACCAATATTATAAAGGTAAACCCATACTCTATGGTAACCATACTCTAATGGTAACCCATACTCTAATGGTAACCCATACTCTAATGGTAACCCATACTCTAATGGTAACCCCTTACACTAATAGTAAACCCATACTCCAATGGTAAACCCATACTCTAATGGTAACCCATATTCTAATGGTAAACCTATACTCTAATGGTAAACCTATACTCTAATGGTAAACCTATACTCTAATGGTAACCCATATTATAAAGGTAAACCCATACTCTATGGTAACCATACTCTAATGGTAACCCCTTGCACTAATGGTAAACCCATACTCTAATGGTAAACCATTACTCTATTGTAAACAATGATACTCTAATGGTAACCCATGATACTCTAATGGTAACCCATATTCTAATGGTAACCCATATTCTAATGATATCCCATACTCTAATGGTAATCCCATACTCTAATGGTAACCCATACTCTAATGGTAACCCCTTACACTAATGGTAATCCATGATACTCTATGGTAATCCATGATACTCTATGGTAATCCATGATACTCTATGGTAATCCATGATACTCTAATGGTAAACCCATACTCTAATGGTAACCCCTTACACTAATAGTAAACCCATACTCTAATGGTAAATCCATACTCTAATGGTAAACCATTACTCTATGGTAACCAATGATACTCTATGGTAACCCACACTTGAATGGTAACCCATACTCTAATGGTAACCCCTTACACTAATAGTAAACCCATACTCCAATGGTAAACCCATACTCTAATGGTAACCCATGATACTCTATGGTAACCCACACTTGAATGGTAACCCATACTCTAATGGTAACCCATACTCTAATGGTAATCCCATACTCTAATGGTAACCCATGATACTCTAATGGTAACCCATGATACTCTATGGTAACCCACACTTGAATGGTAACCCATACTCTAATGGTAACCCCTTACACTAATGGTAATCCCATACTCTAATGGTAACCCATACTCTAATGGTAACCCATACTCTAATGGTAACCAATATTATAAAGGTAAACCCATACTCTATGGTAACCATACTCTAATGGTAACCCATACTCTAATGGTAACCCATACTCTAATGGTAACCCATACTCTAATGGTAACCCCTTACACTAATAGTAAACCCATACTCCAATGGTAAACCCATACTCTAATGGTAACCCATATTCTAATGGTAAACCTATACTCTAATGGTAAACCTATACTCTAATGGTAAACCTATACTCTAATGGTAACCCATATTATAAAGGTAAACCCATACTCTATGGTAACCATACTCTAATGGTAACCCCTTGCACTAATGGTAAACCCATACTCTAATGGTAAACCATTACTCTATTGTAAACAATGATACTCTAATGGTAACCCATGATACTCTAATGGTAACCCATATTCTAATGGTAACCCATATTCTAATGATATCCCATACTCTAATGGTAATCCCATACTCTAATGGTAACCCATACTCTAATGGTAACCCCTTACACTAATGGTAATCCATGATACTCTATGGTAATCCATGATACTCTATGGTAATCCATGATACTCTATGGTAATCCATGATACTCTAATGGTAAACCCATACTCTAATGGTAACCCCTTACACTAATAGTAAACCCATACTCTAATGGTAAATCCATACTCTAATGGTAAACCATTACTCTATGGTAACCAATGATACTCTATGGTAACCCACACTTGAATGGTAACCCATACTCTAATGGTAACCCCTTACACTAATAGTAAACCCATACTCCAATGGTAAACCCATACTCTAATGGTAACCCATGATACTCTATGGTAACCCACACTTGAATGGTAACCCATACTCTAATGGTAACCCATACTCTAATGGTAATCCCATACTCTAATGGTAACCCATGATACTCTAATGGTAACCCATGATACTCTATGGTAACCCACACTTGAATGGTAACCCATACTCTAATGGTAACCCCTTACACTAATGGTAATCCCATACTCTAATGGTAACCCATACTCTAATGGTAACCCATGATACTCTAATGGTAAACCCATACTCTAATGGTAACCCATGATACTCATGGTAACCCATGATACTCTAATGGTAAACCCATACTCTAATGGTAACCCCTTACACTAATGGTAACCCATGATACTCTAATGGTAACCCATGATACTCTAGGGTAACCCACACGTGAATGGTAACCCACACTTGAATGGTAACCCATACTCTAATGGTAAACCTATACTCTAATGGTAACCCATGATACTCTAATGGTAACCCATATTCTAATGGTAACCCATACTCTAATGGTAATCCCATACTCTAATGGTAACCCCATACTCTAATGGTAACCCCATACTCTAATGGTAACCCATACTCTAATGGTAACCCATACTCTAATGGTAACCCCTTACACTAATGGTAACCCATACTCTAATGGTAACCCATGATACTCTATGGTAATCCATGATACTCTAATGGTAAACCCATACTCTAATGGTAACCCCTTACACTAATAGTAAACCCATACTCTAATGGTAACCCATGATACTCTATGGTAACCCACGATACTCTAATGGTAAACCCATACTCTAATGGTAACCCCTTACACTAATGGTAACCCATGATACTCTAATGGCAACCCATGATACTCTAGGGTAACCCACACGTGAATGGTAACCCACGCTTGAATGGTAACCCATACTCTAATGGTAACCCATACTTTAATGGTAACCCATACTCTAATGGTAACCCATACTCTAATGGTAACTTACCCATACTCTAATGGTAACCCATACTCATTGTAACCCTTACACTAATGGTAAACCCATACTCTAATGGTAACCCATACTCTAATGGTAACCCATACTCTAATGGTAACCCATACTCATTGTAAACCCTTACACTAATGGTAAACCCATACTCTAATGTTAATCCATACTCTAATGGTAACCCTTACACTAATGGTAAACCCATACTCTAATTGTAACCCAGAGCTTAGTAGATGTAAGATGTTTACTTTGTTTTCTTCTTGAAATGTGCAATATATAGGCCATTTGGTTTTAGCAAGAGTACTGTGTATGTATCGCTAGGATTAGTTTAAGACTCTCATACACTCAAAACAAAATGATAAGCAAATCACATTGTTCTATGATGCACGAACAAAAAACAAATCTTATAAAACAAATCTCATAGGTTTATAAATATTATTTATCTTTAATTAATTGATCTTATTTATTTTTCGTAAGATTTTTATATATTTAATAAATTCATGAAATGTATATTGAATTTTAATGATTTAGTTCCAAAGTTTCATATTGAAAATTTGGATCATTTTAGGCTATATGAAGGAAATAGGATTATTTACAGTACATACAACTAATCCTCGTTGGGTTTTTTTTAAATTGAATATTAACTTTTTAAATAATTTAAATGCATTCTAATATATTTGAAAGAATTCAAATATTTATATAAATATGAAACATAGTATACAGAACATTTAGAGAGGAAAATTTGATTATTATTAAAGATATTGTCCCCCTGAAAAATTTGTTAAATTTTTGTTGTTGAATATGCCATTTTAATTTCACAGTTATTCACTTTGACCAAAAATTTGATCACTAAAAACAATTATTTTCCTGAAAATTATTTGTCAGACAGCGGTTTTTGGTTAAATTTCTTTTTTTTTCTCCTTTTATAAGTGTAATCCTTTTTTTTTCTATAGAAAGGAATAAATTCTTTAAAACTGCAAAATGGGCTATTCTACGTCTGATTTCATCAATTTAATTTTTTTGGGGACAATACTGTCTTTAATATATATATATTATATATTATTTCAGACCTAATTGTTAAAATCAAATATAGGATACTAAATTAATTTTTATTCAAGTACAAAAAAAACATTACTGAACACATTGACAGACAGACAGACTGATGGAGTATTATCATGCACACAGACTACATGTTATTTTTAATTATGTATAAAATGATATGAATGTGACATTTATGGCTTCTTGGTTATTTCAATAAACACTGTGTGTGAAAATGATGCAATTTATTGACATTTTGCTACTTATATATCCTAGATTTCTAGACTTGCCCTAGTCTGTAGTTATTTTGAGGCTTTTCGATGTTTGTCTGAAATACAAGCTCAAGTAGTAAACTTATAAAACGCCGTATGTGCAAAAATATTTATCTTTTTACTAATATTAAGTAAAAACTCTGTCTGGAACCCAAACTAATCCATTTCAAATAGGAGCTTGACAAGATGAATCAATTCAAAATTTACTCTATGATAAAAAAATGTGGTGTACCCATATATGGACATGATGATGGCATATCACTACCATATTTTGGCAAATTCTTACCTTATATGAGAAACATCACACTAGTAACACAGATACAACCAACAAAATACACTTGAAATATTATATTGTTTTTATAAAATGTATAATTAATTTAATTCCAATAAATCAAATTAACCGACAACCGATTGATTATATTTTAATTAATACGTTGTAATCTTTCTGATAAAAATATATAAAGTAAACTTTGAAAAAAAAAGATAAATAGATTTACAAATTACCATATTGTTGAATCGGAAACAAAATCTGGTTGGTTTGTTTATCTGTCTACACTATCAAACTAGTTTGACAAAAAAAGTGTGATGTGCCCAAATATGGTAGTGATATGCCCAAATATGATAGTAATATGATCATCATGTTCATATATGAGCAGATAACATTTTTGATAGTGTATACAGAACTGTGAAACCAATTTTTCTCATAAAAACGACTCATTTACTAACACTTGTGACAAGTGGATTTGAAGGGTCACGACCTTCTTTACAAATCTTTAATGAGAAGTCCACCGTCTGGTAGCCCTGCGTTAACTTGCCCAACGACACAACGTCTACATCAGGCCCAAAGTACGATGGCAAGGTGTCCTTTGTAACCCCTCCACTGGCCTCCACAATTACATGTGGGAAGCTTTGTTTAACTTGCTTGGCTGCGTCATGGAGTGTCTAGTAATAAGAATTTAAACATACACAATTGTTGGAGCAAAAATGTAGATTAATATTAAATAAACTAAACTAACATATTACCAGATGTCAACTAAAAATATCCTTTAAGCTCTGTCTACACTATCAAACTAGTTTGACAAAAAAAGTTTAATGTGCCCAAATATGGTAGTGATATGTTTAATATGGTAGTGATATGACATCATCATGTCCATATATGGGTACATCACATTTGTTTGTCACATAAAGTTTGATAGTGTGGACAGAGCTTTATTGCAGCTCAAGTACAAATGTAATGAAATGTATTGCAATGTTAAAGACTATATTCCCCAACCCTGCCCTCACCAGATGGAGGGAGAGGGTGTAAGAGCCCGCAAACTACTTGCAGCTTACCTGCGAATGAAAGTTGTCCAACATAACAATATTTGCACCAGCAGTAGCGGCTTCCGTTGCTTCTTCTATACTTCGACATTCCACTTCAATTTTAATTGAAAATCCGCCGACATTCCTCGCAGCAGTTACGGCCTAAAACGAGAGATTTTTAATGAATATTCATCGCTACCTTAAAAGCATTTCATTAAATCTCAGTTATCTTAAGCTCTGTCTACACTCTCAAACTAGTTAGAAAAAAAAAGGTGTGATGCGCCCAAATATAGTAGTTATATGCCAAAATATGGTCATGATGACATCATCATATCCATATATCGGCACATCACATCATGTTATTTTTTTGGCCAGAATGGAGTGTACCTTTGAGATGCTTCCAGCACTCCATATATGGTTATCCTTCAACATGATCATAGATGAGAGATCATAGCGATGGGTTGAAACTCCTCCCACCAACAACGAATATTTCTCAACCAATCGAAAACCAGGAGTAGTCTTCCTGGTTCCAGCAACTTTGCCATGCCAACCAGCTTCTTTAGCAATATCCGACAACTCCCGCGCTATTGACGCTATTCCGCTAGCCCTTGTGATACAGTTCAAACCTATTCTTTCCCCAAGTAGAATTTTATTCGCAGGACCTGTTACCCTAGCGACTGTACACACCGGTTCTAGTAGGTCACCTTCAGAGAAGTACCATTCTACGTAACACCCTAGTTTGCTGAAAATTGCATTGAAAAATGGAACGCCGCACAGAACACCTTGCGATTTGCACAGCAAAACAGCAGATTCTTTTTTGTTTCCAACGACGAATCCACCGTAATCAAAGCTTGGGGTGTCTTCTTGCAACCATCTCTCCACCAGCTCCTGGATGGATACTGGATGCAGTAACGATGACAGGTCATGTATGCGATTCTCCATCACTATAGATTCAGACATTCTAAAAAAAAAACCAATTTGTACACATCATTAAATATAAATGTTATGCGCGATTTGAACGATTTGCGCAATTTGAAATTGCGCAAAAAAATCCTTGCGCAATTTGAAATTGCGCAAAGAATTCTTGCGCAATTTTAAATTGCGCAAGGATTTTTTTGCGCAATTTCAAATTGCGCAATCAACTTGCGCAATTTCAAATTGCGCAAGAAAATCTTTGCGCAATTTTAATTTGCGCTGCACAATTTGTAAATTGCGCAAGATAGTTCTTGCGCAATATGACACCTTTGCGCAATTTGAAAACGAACTGTAAATTTTCCCATACATGGCTAGGCTAGGCCTAGGCAGAGGAGTTTAAAATTTAGTATTTTATTATATAAATAAGACCATTTCAATGAAGATAATGTTTAATACTCACTTTTTAAGTTTTTAATATTAGTTTAAGCTAGGCCATGTAACCTAGTCAGTATCAGTAGTCCAGACCCTAGCTAGGCTAGAGTAGTATAGCCGGCCGCCCGCGCCGCGCCCGCCTGGTGGAACACCACCGCTTCGTTTTCCTTCGTCGGTTCTTCGACGGTATGCTAACTTATAACAATATTTGCACTACTAAAATAAGGAAATGCGATATTTATCTTTAATTTTGAATCATTCTTAGAAATTACTATAAAAATATGGGTGTGCATGATTTCACAATCTGTCGAAAAACCTTGCGCAATTTGCAGATTACTTGCGCAATTTAATACGTTGCTTGCGCAATTTGAAACACATGTTTCAATTCAAATTGCGCAAGGATTTTTTTTGCGCAATTTCAAATTGCGCAAATCGTTCAAATCGCGCATAACATAAATATTGAATTGGGCAAATAATGTGAAATGAAGAATAAACGGTATAGAAAATCAATTTTATGTCAATGAAGTCGTAAAATAAAACACACAAGCACGCATATTCCTCTCTCTCCCCGCACAATTAGATTTACTTTTATTCCAATAATATGCATGCATACAACAGCCTACAGATCCCGTCACTGTTTATATAATGTTTGGATACAAGCTATTATATTAGCCTATTAATTATAGAAGCCTAATAACTAACACTAAACACATCAGAAGTATCCTAGTACACTACCTACCTACTGTATCTTATCAAGCTTAGTATAATATTAATAGATTTAGCTATAATTTCTCTGACTTGTGTGTAACAAGGCCTACTACCTACTACTGGCTGGGGGAACTAAGTGCTTCAGATTTATCCATCTACACTCAACGCCCACTATATTTAAACCTAGTTAATATTTAAAATAATGTTCACTTCGTATTCTTGAAAAAATTGGTTTTGATTGATTGATTGATTGATTGATGGATTGTTCAGCACCACCACACTCAGCAGCAAGCAAAACAAGAACTGTGTTTTGATTTGTAGAGAGGGCAGCAAACAGTTCGCAGTGACACGTGCTACTACTCTGTTAGAGGTCAGGTCAGATTAAAAAAGTACGTGTGCATCAAGAAGTTTTTATTTAATTTTTACCTTTTTAATTAATTGTTAGGATAGAATTTGATCGATTATATTATTGATGCCTAATTAAGTTTGAGCTAGCCTATGTAGGCCTATATACTGGCTAAAAACGTGGCCTCTAGGCTAGCTATCTAGCTAGGCTAGCTAGCTAGGCCTAGGCTAGGCCTACTACTACTAACTAGGCCTAGTAGTACTAGCCTAGGCCTCCTACTAACTAGCCTAGACTCGAGACTCGGCAGTGTCAGTCAGGCAGTCACAGAGCCATAATATAAAGAGTTACGACATTGGATTAAAGTCACGTGATATGCAGATCAAATTGTGTCAAACTTGTCTCCGTGAATGCATGTAAAGTATAGGCTAAAAGAGCAACAAAATACTTTCAACTTTTTCTTATATTTAAAAAAAATGTAATTTTTACAGCATACAGAAGTACTTGCGGCATAGAATATTGCGCGCATACATTATAAAGTTCAATTGATTGATTTTGGAAAGAAACATCCCATAACTACGTCTTATTAAGAACAATTGTAATATTTTCAATTCATATTAATGCATGCTTTGATAATATAATAATTAAGTGTCATGGATATATTTGTATATATATAATAAAAGAAATTATTACAAATGAAATGATGAACGAGTCTCTGAAAGAGCCATACTGTATAAAAAGAGGGGTGAATTTGTGTGTTTTTTGTATTGGTTCATGCTTTGATGTATCCTAACTTGCATGTAGACCCTAGAATTTATTTTTTGGTTATTATAAAAAATATATATATATATATGTTACCAAATCAATACCATTAATAAAATTAATTACTAATTTAATAAAAATGGAATCTAAGCATTATTTCATTGACAACAAAATCTAAAAATAATGCATGAACTATAGGGAAACGCTATACAAACAAAATAAACGCGTGCGCCCTCAGCGTGTGAATTCTTTGACACAAAAATGACTTCTAATCTTCCAAGTCGTAACTCTTTATATATATATGGCCGGCTCTTGGCAGTCAGAGAGTTGCCAGTATGGCCTGACAGAGCCCGGTATCACCCGGTAGGGGTGTATGATACAGGGAAAAATGTCATTTTAAAATTTTGTTTAGCAATATTGCTAATCAAACTAATTTTTGAGTCGAGAAACATAGTTTTGTATTGTATTTTTTGCTATACAATTTTCAAAATGTGTAGCAATGAGGTTTTGTATAGCTTTTTGCTATGCTACACTGGCGAAATTATTCCCTGAATGATATAATATGTTATCAAGTTACCCTCCTCTGTGTGTGCCCGTTTGGTTTCAATTTTGATGTAGGCCTAATTTAATACAATTTGGAAAAATAATGATATAATGAATTAGCCATTTATTACATTGTGAATATGATTTAATCAGCAGTACAACATTTAGTTTCATGAAATAAAAATTTATTTTGATTAAAAAAAAATTATTTTTGTTGAAGTACGTCATTTTATAATACAAAATCGAAATACTAACCAAAAATAAATAACCCCTAAATTGGTTCTTTTAAATGTTTAATCTGTTATTTACTAATTATGCATGTTTTTTTCTTCTTTGCCTACAGGATAAAATGATGCTTTTGAAACAAAACAAAACTTGAATAAAGTACTCAAAATCAAAATAAACGATATTTACTTTGAATTATTTGTTACAAGGTATGTTAATAATATTTGCATCATATTTTTATTCAAATCTGCTTTTTTTTTGTGTCTTAATGTTGTTAGGATATGTACACCAAATCACTTTATGTAGTTATTATATTTTATTTAACTGTTGCTTCTTCAGTCTGTGGTCTACTCTATGTTGTATGATTTTGTTTTCTTGAAGAAATGACTTTGGTATTGTTTAATTGCGGAAACTTTAATTTGCCCATTTCATCTGTTTTTGTCTTATTTCTGCAATAGCTTTTGTTTTCTCTGCTTTACCAAATTATGTTTACAGTGCCATTTTGAAACATAATTTTCTTTGAATGATTTCTTTGGTTGGTTTGCAGTGATGAAGCTGCGTTATTTTTTTATTCAGATATATTGAATCTATATTTTCCTATTTAGATACTTCAAAATGAAACGAGCGTCTGCCAGGTCGGAACTTGAGGTGAAGCCAGAGCGACTATCGACCAATGAGGTGCCAGTAGGGCGTACACTACCTGAATGGTACCTCCCCGGTCCGTTTCTCCATGATGTTAGAATTTTGGCTTTTTCGTTTGTGTGCCTCACTGTCGTGCTATTACTATCAGGAGAGATGTTGTTAACTGTCCTAGCTCTTGGCTCTCTTGTAATTCACATCATTGACAATGTCGGTGCTAAGCAGCAAGCTGTCGCCGGTTATCTCTGTGTTTTTATCGCAGCCGAGTTAACCGTGATATATTCGGCAATCCCGTTACTTTGGGTTTCGCTTTACAACGTCATTCTGATATTTGCGTTGAACGCTTTTGTGGTGTTTACCGGAGGTTGGGTGCTTCTTCACTTTGACGCATTTCTTCAAGTAGAGCCGTCATTAACAGTTTTTATCGAAACTTCACTTTTTACATTTTATCCAGGAATATGTATTATCGTAATGTCGTGGATGGTCGCACAAGCTTTAAGCATTTCAGCCGTTCCGTATGGCCTTGTCGTCTTTGGGTTTATTAGCGGTCAGCTGTTTTTACCGCAACACCCATCGTCATTCCATAAATCAAAACCCAAACAATCATTACAAAGTGTGCTATGCCCAGTTGAAGTAACTACTGTTTTAATGATATACAACATAATTCCAATGCAATCATTCATATTCATAAATTTTTGGAGTATTTTTGAACTGAAAGTATTTTTGAAATTTATTTTTGTAATTTCATGTCCTGTTTTCCTTACAACTCTTCTAGATGTGCATTATGTTTTGGAATATTATGAAATAAGTCTTCGTAAGAAAACCATTGTCCGATGGGTTTCTGGTTTGATATCATTAACAATCATTTACTTTGTAACTTATCTAGACAATTTGGTTTCAAGTGGATTATTATCTTGGTTACCTGTAGTGTTGATGGTGACTGTTCTTCTTGGTATTTTTATGAGTCAAAAAAAGACTTCTGGTCGAAAAATCATGATCGTCTTTCTTGCCTGCGGTTCTTGTATTTTGTACATTTCTATGATCTTGTCGGTAATACCAACAAATTTAGTAGCTTGGGGAGTCATTACCAAAGTCATTTGGTTGTTACTAGCATGCAATGCAGCACTCACGGTGGCGTGTGTCATTACAGCCGCAGTGTCAACAAAAGAACATCTTTCCGATCTGCTTTTATGTAGCGTCGCTGTGTTGGTGTTCAGCGAGCATCAGTTTCTCTCAATCGGATTGTATTCACATGGCATGCTAGCGGCTACAATCGCTATTGAATGTTATACGTTTTCAAGACTACAGAACGCTGGGAAGGTGTCATGGTACGTCACATGGTTATCTATGGGGATGCACGCAACAAAATTTCCAGTGATCATTGAAAGCCAATTAAATCTAGAGAATTCTCATCATATAACTGCTTCGCCAATTGTAGACAAGTTATTTATAGCAATGTTTATTCTAGCAGTTAGTAAATTATTCTTTTTCGAATCTCGTCACTCGGTTCCTCTTCATCACGCCATCATGTACGCTTTTAGCATAACCATTTTATCGTTGCTTGTTACGGACTCTCTCCTGCAGCCCTTGTTCATCATGATCAGTCATATTGATTTTAATACAGCTGGTTCTATAGCGCTTGTATTGTTAACCTCCGGTATTCTGCTTCTAAAACTAACAATGTGTCACATGACAAAGTTTAAAGATGCAAAGACATTGAACATGATATCAATACTGCTTGGGGTTTTCATATTTGTTTTGCAGCCATCCTCTGATGCAACGTTTTCTAACATTTGTAACATCCTTCTCCTCGTGTCGTTCCTTGTCTGTATAATATTATTCCTAACGAGGTCGCCGCGATCACACCATTTATGTTTGGATTTAATATACTCACTTATCATTGGAGGACCATTAGGACTCAAAGCCTATCAACTATTAATCAATTCTGAACATTTTACGTTTATAAATATAACGATTTATCTATTAGCTTCATCTTTGACAACTTTCGTTCACATTTCGGTACTTTTATGGTCACCTTCCACGAAAAACAAAAACACAAGTACGGCATTTTTACCAAGTTTTACTATAATTATTTCAGTTCTTTTTCTAACAATTTACATTTTGGAGTACAAACAAATCGGTTCAACAGACAAATATACCAATATGGGTGATTTTTACGGGAAATATTCTCCCCCATGTACAAAAGTTTTTATGTTATATTTTTTAAGTGTGGCTGTAAATCTAAAAAGTTTGCTTGTTAGAATCACCGCTGACAACCCGTTTGGTGTCATTTATCCAAGTTCGCTCCCCACTGCCGTTAACCTGGCAACACTTTTATCATATACACTTCTCGTATTTAACTACCCACCTGATATTTTGCCAGAATTATGGGCTTGTGTTTGTTCTGTGGTTTTTCTGCTCATTACAAAAGATAATTTGTTTTTCTCAAGAATAGAAAAATTAAAAAAACCTGGTATTGTATTCACTTCTTGTGTAGTAGTCTTGTATATTGCAACATTGTACGAAAATAGCATTTGGAAAATTGGTGTTACTTTTAGAGGCTTATTAGAATTGTTTATCGGTTGTATTGTGTCACCTGTTTTTTACTCTGTTTGTGCCTTTGTTTTGAATCGTTTTTATGTAATGCGTATCAAACTAGTTGTGTTTCTCAGTCCAGTCTGTGTACTTCTAGCCCTCTTTGGTACATCCCCAGCTAGCTGTATGTTGGGCTCTCTTGGGTTAGTATCTGGGCTCGGAAGTAGCTACCTAGCAGTGCCCTCTTCAGATGTTGTAGACAATTTACATTAGCTCATAATTTAAGCCACACAGCTTAAAGTATTCATTTTTATACAGTAACTAATGCATTAGTAAAATTGTTTTGTTACTGTTTATGAGGAGGATAATGGTTTGAAGAATTTACTACGTATAAGATGACAACAATTTTCTTTTTTGTTGGGTACTGTTTTTTTACAGTGGCATTTTAATGTTAATTGCTCAAAAGACATTAAAGGACCACTGGACACAGGACCATATTTTAACAACGTAACTCGCGATGGTTCTGAAATCAACATCCCTAATAGTAATGCATTTTTAAAATATGGTCCTTGGTCAAGTTGTCCTTTAAATTTTGGCTAGAAAGGAAAGTTTATTAAACCTGTATTTTGTATTCAGTGTTAATAAAAATATTTAAAAAATTATTAATATTTGTAACTACAGTATTAATATTCAATAATTAATTAATATTTAATCAAACAAATTCATGTAATTCATTTATAATAAATGATTGTGTTATAAATATAACTATATAAAGATATGTTTGTTCCCGAAAATATTAAAAAATATTGATTAAAATCAAATTTTTAATAGGCTAGTTTTACAAAAAATAGAGCTTTTTGCCAATATATTTTTGGTCAAAGTGGATAACAATTATGTGACATTAAAATTGCCTATTCCTATTCAACAGAAAATGTTTTACAATTATTTTTTTTTTGTTGTGGGGCGTTGTGGTTGGGACTGTATGTCTTTATTGTTTCATTGTGTCAACAATAAATAAATATAGCTAAGAAATATTGTTAACAGTAGTACTGAAATCAAATTTGTAAATTTTTTTGTTTTACAGGGCTTTCAGTTGGTTAACAGAAATAAAAAGACTTTCGATTAAATTTTATTTTGTGTTTTGTTTTGTGTAAATAATTATGTGAACTAAATAATATTGAAAGTAATGATAATGATGACAGTAATTAATAAACCATAGCGGCAATATAAAAAGTACATTGAATATGTTTTTTATTTCATATGAGGAAAATCATATTTCATACTAACAGTACAATGTTAAGCTACCAAATCAATCGTAAGCTTTCACTTGTCTCTCCTCTTATAATAAAATTGGAAATTTATATATTTAGGCAAATTGCCAAGGATAACCATGAGCGAATTCATTCACTATCCGTCTTAAAGGTATCAATCCTGTTCACAAGACAAACATATACACAAGATGCTCTACATAAACAAAGTCTTATTACATGTCTTTGGGAAGTGGAGTTGTCATTAAAAACAAATCATGACAGGACTTGAACCCAGGAATCTTGAATTGGTAGCCAAGCATCATAACTACCAAACCACAACTCCACTGTGGACTAATTATGCATCTTGTATTTTATAAACAACCCGAATACATTTTCTATTCAACGTCTTCACCACCAAAAAAAAAGCTGATACATCAAGTTGTTGCACTTTACTTTAATTGTATGTACAGTAAAAAAAAAACTTTCAGTTGATTTGATCATTTATAACCATTATTTTAACTTGGTCCTGTGTTTGCTGCTAAGGTAATTTATTCACTATTTATTTGTTTCAGTTGAAAGAACACTTTGACAAAAAAATGTAGATTGGGTGACCTGGCTTAGAAAGAAGAATAAAAATTGAATAAAAGATAAAAGATTATACTATAGTACTGTGTTACAATAGTAAAGATAATCGTGTTGATATTTACAATATGCGGCAGCAGCAGCCAGAGGAATTCATTTGACAGAGGCTGCGTTCACACTTTATTATGTTCATCAAATGCTGCATCGGAGCGTTTACAAGAGCACCAGCATCATTTACGGACCTGCCAATAGGTTAGATCATTATTTTAAGCTCTGTCTACACTATCAATCAAAAGTGTGATGTGCCAAAATATGATATGACATCATCATGTCCATATATGAGCACATAAATTTTTTTTTGATAGTGTAAACAGAGCTTTAGATTTTTTATCACAGGTTTTTGTCTCTGCATTGTCCGAATGATTTTTCATTGCTCTCTCTATTTTGTTTCCTCTTGCAATATCATACATATTATAATCATAATCATACATAATACGTTTAGGCAGATCTAGTTCTAGAGCATTTCTTGTTCTGTAACTGACACAGAATGTTTTTCAAACACATTTTTCCCATGTACAGTACCATTTTATACGTACACTGGCCAAATATATGTATTACGGTGTGCCTGCTTTATAATTTACTCGTTTCTAGCAAAATGTAAGTAAATCACTATATGTGCTTAAACGCCCCTTTTAGATATGAGTGAACTTGTACGGAAAAACTTTTTATTGGCGGTTATTGCCCTAAGCAATATTGAGATGACTTTTAAAATAATTTACGAATTTACGCTTTTTCCGACAGAAGTAAGCACTCCTTTGATGAAGAGACTTGTTGTAAATGGTGATGACTTTGGCTACAGTGTACAGAGAAACAAAGGTCTTGTAGAGTGTTACAAGAACCGGTCAATCAGCAGCACGTCACTATTAATAAACGGCGTTGCTGTGGATGATGCGGTGCATTATATTAAACAGCTTGCTATTCCTACAGGTTTGTGTAATTTATGCGTGCTTAACTTGCACGCTTTATTATAATGATTTATTCAAAATAAACTACAACACAGACAAGACAGTTTAGTTAAGTTCACAATCTTGACAGCGTATTCCAAACTTAATTACATTCAACCACAGTGCACGTCGTGTGCTAATAACAACCAATAAAATGCAAATATACTACATCATTTCCGCCCTTGCAATTTCAATGGATTGCCCCTTTTTATATTTAGTTTGTACTCCTTTACACTAGTCCAACATTTGACATAGTAAAACACAACCAGTTTACAGTTTTGGGAAAGTTGATTTTTTGGTTTAACTTGGATCTTGAAGTTGGAAAACAATGTGTTTGCAATTGAATATGATCCGATGATTGGTACCATCTGATAATCGATAGTATCAGATAATCGATAGCATCAGGTAATCGATACCATCAGATAATATAATGTCAGAAAATCAATACCATCAGATAATCGATAGTATCAGATAATCGATACCATCAGATAATCAATAGTATCAGATAATCGATACCGTCCGATAATCGATAGCATCAGGTAATCGATACTATCAGATAATCGAATGTCAGATAATCAATACCATCAGATAATCGATAGTATCAGATAATTGATACCATCAGATAATCAATAGTATCAGATAATCAATACCATCAGATAATCGATACCATCAGATAATCAATACCATCCAATTAATAATGAAAACTGTGTGTAGTTGGTCGCTTTCAAACTAGCATAGGTGTTTAGCACCTGTTTGGTCTTTCCATGCATCCTTTTAAATTGTTTTGTCTTCTTTGTAATGTATATGGCAGAAATTGAATAAATAAATAAATAAAAAATAATCAATAGCATCCGATAATCAATACTATCAGATAATCAATATCATCAGATAGTCGATACCATCAGATAATCGATAGTATCAGATATTTGCTTTAATGGTTTTTGTTTATTTTAATTGTTGTTTAGGCTTGCATCTCAACTTAACTGAAGGGCATCCGGTGGGGAAGCAATGCGATTCTTTGATGGACGAAAACAAAGCATTTCTTGGAAAACATGGATTTCGAGATGCTCTGCAAAAGCAACAAATAAACTTTCTTGATATATGTATGTACTAGCAAAGATTTTCAAACTTAGTTTTTAAACAATTCCAGTAAAATTCCTGTAATTTAGATTTAACCACTTTTTATTCCCAGTTTTAATATTTTGTTCTCCTTGATATGTTAAAGTTATCATTGAAACAACTATTTATTTTGTAGATGCAGAGATAGTTGCTCAGGTAAAGTTGTTCATTACAAAATGTGAACAAAAACCTACTCATATAGATGGACACCAACATGTGCATATTCTCCCAGGTAATTGTTATGAATAAATGAATATTGATATATATTTGTGAATAAATTAGTACTAATTATTATTATTAATATAATATGGATAAAATCAATTTAGAATATCATTAAGAAACTGTAAAATACTGAATTGCTCTTTAATGTAAATTATGTTATTTCATAATGTCAAATATATCATTATTTTCCATAAAAATATTAAAAAGAACATTTATTAAGATGGAGGACGTACAACAAAAGGCAAAGCCTGAAAAAAATGTTTTATTTATTACACCACCATATGTATGGAATTTATTCTGTTTGATGTGCAAATAATTCAGTTAAATAATCGCTTAACTATGCTAAAGCTCTGTCTACACTATCAAACTTTTTGTGACAAAACAATGTGATGTGCTCATATATGGTAGTGATATGCTCAAATATGGTAGTGATATGACATCATCATGTCCATATATGGGCACATCATATTCTTTTGTCACAAAGTTTTATAGTGTAGACAGAGCTTAAAACATTCAGTTGTATATACAGTATAGTAAACATATTCACACATTTATTTCTTAATCAATATCAGTCAATATCAGTCAATATCAATCATTTTTCTTCAGGTGTGCGAGAGGTGTTTAGCACAGTACTACAAGAATATGGTATCGCATGGACTAGGTTACCAATTGAACTGGACTTGGACAAATGCACCTGGCTCAGCTCGCAAACGCTTAAGACGTTCTTGAAAGGTGTCGTAGATGATGCTGTATCATCTAGAGATGTGTTTGTTAAACATAACATTAAGTAAGTTTACTGCTGATAGGATTAAATAGTAAATGGTCTACACAAAATTATTTATTTATTTTTTTTTTTTTGTCTTTATATTTACAATTTGAAAGATTTAAGCGAGGTTCCCATAATGCAATGCAAGGATGTTAAGCGCTTAAGTTGATCGTTGCGTTGTGTTGTGTCCTAGTGGGAACCATTCTTAACATCACATAATTAAATTGTTTATATTTAATGTTAGATTAGGAGGTTTAATCTGCGGCCTGTAAATAAGGTAGGATGTGTTATATTTACACACTTTTACATTAAAGTTATCTGCTTACAAAATCAACATTAATAAAATTTGATGTGTATATAATGAACAATAACTATATTTAGAATGTTATTGATTACATTTTGCATGTGTGTTGTACAGATTTACGAATGGCTATGCTGGACTAAGCACAATGGGGAAAGCATTGACAACAGACAGTATTATGCAATCTTTGAAGAACATCACAAAACACAACCCAGAAGCTTGTACATTTGAGTACATGGTTCATCCTGGCTACCTCACAAAAGATGTCGGAGGCTGCGGTTGCGGTCCGGATGGTTTCTCAAGGTCACCGGCGCGGTACCACGAGATTCAGGTTTTGAATGATCCCGAATTGAAGCAGCGTCTGCGTCAGTGCGGATTTGAGCTAGCATCTTATAAAGATCTAGATACTGGTGCTATTGCTAATGGTATTTGTGGTCATTGATGATATTAGGGGTGGAAGGAAAAAACAGGGAGGAGCTTTATTGCTTTGCAGAGCCGAAATTGTTACGACGGCCATCACCCTGTCACCCCCTCACCCCATACACAGCTCATCATACTTGTATTATATTAATACTGTTATTTTATTCAAAACAACTGACTCTTTTTAACCTCTCACTACGGCCCTGCTATGCATGAGTGCTATGCATTTACTACTTTTTTCTCAGGGTAAAGCTATCAAACTGTTTCACAGAACGGACGATGGCGTCGTTCCGTTCCGTAAAACGGACAACTGATAAAAAGATGTGTGTTTCTTTCAATTCATCATAAAACGATAACAATATATAGATATATAGATATATATTATATCAATATTTCATCAATATATTTTATGGTACGTATTATTTAAAAGAGTTATACTGTATTTATTTAAGAAATGATAAGTTTTAGCACCTTATATGATTTGATTACCTGTCTGAAATAGAGGGCGCCTGACTAGTAATTACACAAAACGATGACCGTGTTATCCGCTGCGTTAGTTTAGATGAATATTTTATTTTTAAATTACATATACTAGACATTATAAGGTATTTTTAAAATGGCAGATATTTTAGATTAAGTCATAAATAATATATATCAGTTGGCCTTTTAAAAGTTTATTTTTAAAATTGTAAAGTTATATTTTCAGATCAAAGTGTATTTTGGTATAACTCATGCTGTTGTATAGTACTGTAGTAGGCCTATAACGGTTATAAATATATGTTTTTTCGTTTTTTTCTCATCGTTTGGACCAGGGAAGAGTTACTCTTCCCCCTGCTTGTTGGACAATCTAACCATACTTTGGACACTCTATACTTTCAATAATAGCGCTAATCTCGCATCAACGGAAATATTTAATTTTCACAGACTAACGTTTTGCAATACTTGCCACATCCTAATAACGAATTATTTTCATCATTTTCTGAAATATTATAATTAGGTAAATAAAATAATTTATCATAATTATGTCCCTTGGTGTTTAATTTGTATTCGCTGACTGTCTTCTCGTTCTGGGATGATTATCTTTGTATTAGAAAAAGACTAAAACCATGGAGACTCCATGCTAAAACCTCATATGATTTAATCTATATCTCCATGATTTAATTGTATAATATTGAGCTAGCTATAATTAGACTTCCATGATTGTATCATTGTGAATCCTATTTTAGAAGAAATGGGTATAATACGATTAAAGTTGAATATGATTGGGAAAATGTCCTTTACACGCATGAGAGAACGGATGTATTCATTTTAATTCCGTCTTCGACGACAATATTACGCTTTGCTCATTAACTTGTAATCTGCAATTGTCGCCTTTACGCGCGCAAGATCGATATTGTTTGGTCTGTATTTATGTTATATGCATGGTTTTTTAACCACTACGTTCATCATTCATTCATTAATATTACATGATTCATACAATTTAATCGAAACTATATTTTTGCAAAATTCTACTTCTCTTTTTTCAGATTCGATTTATTAAGTCATTCATGCATAATAGTACAATGATAATTGTTTTCTTGGCAGAAAAACACAAACAAAACAATACACACATAATATTTACATTCGTGATCAACATGGAACTAACAACAACAACTGATCAAGCAATAAATTAAAATACAAAAGACCAATGACCAGTCTAAATAGCGCTAGGTTTTTTGTTTTAACTGGAATTGTCAATCTTCTAGATCTGGTAACTACTATTACAGTACTAACTTATTTTTGAGAATATGAGATTCATCAGCACTAAAATAGGCCTACTATTTCATTTAGATATCATTTCATCATAACACATTGTGTGATATCTTTAATCTCAATACCACAGTAATTTTGCTTGCATTTTTTTGTCGCCGATATTTAGTCGCCTTTATTCATATTCTTGTAGGCCTAAATTCGCTCCGTGACTCAACGATGTTAATAGATATTGATAGGCCTATAGAAGGCATGATACATGACCAAAAAAGGCATTTAAATGCATCTTGTTTTAATTTTTTTCATCATTACTATAATACCAACGTATCAAATCGATTTTGAAATGGTAGGTTGGGACAATTTGAGTCATTGAAATAATATGAAGATCTGGTTTGGGAATGTCGAAACGGGTGTTAAAACCTTGATTAAAGGACCTTTCACACCTGCTCCGGCACGGTTCCGGTCCGGCGACGGCAAATCCAATCGAACGTCAATGTTTCGTTTTTACGCGGCTACGCGCATATCGATTGGTGCTTGGCCGCGTGGAGCGTCGTGAAAACGAAACATTGGCGTTCGATTCGCCGGACCGGCGGAACAGGTGTGAAAGGCCCTTTAAGAATTTACTTGTTTCAATACGCTCGGAAATAGGCGCGCGCCTGAGAGAGGGTCCAACGCGAAGAAACATGATTTCGCGAAGCTATGCGCCGGCCACAACCTAATTGTGACTGTCGCCGTGTCCCGGATGTCATCCACTTAAAGTTGTCGGAGATGATCCAAGTATAATTAATTAATGGCCATGTTTTTTATAAAATAATACCTATATGACCTTGTTAAATTTGAAGAAACCCGACCCTAAAATCCGGACAAAATGGAAAATGCTTGTCTTTGCACAATCCGAACTCCCGATTACATTCGAACGATTCGCGCGATTTTGCACTATTTACACTTATGACGTCCTATAGTCCTTTGCCCAGGTATATATATTTGTAGGCTTGTTTGTTTTTGTGCACATCAATATGTGTACAGTATTTTAATATTCAGACCTATATGTTTTCATAGTCAATTGAGTCACGCATTAGTAGTAGCCTACAAAGTGGAATAAATTATAATAATAGATCGTTTAAATAATATCATCGCGGCCAATTTCACAGCCTATCCGAATAATTAAACTAGCTACAGCTAGTATCAGTATTTAAAACAAACAAAACGCCGTCAACTCCCCCAGTCTTAATTAATTAGTAGACCTAATATTCATTACAAATTACAAAACTATTCCTAATAATTATACTATTTATCATTTTCCGTGCTTTTGAGCCTATTTGCGCGCGTTGGCAGATCAGCGCTTTTTTGAAGATGGTTGATTTGGTGTTTATTGAATGGGCGTCGGCTTCAACCCAATCAAAACGTTTTTATCTAAAAAAAATAATTTTTTTCGTTAACGGTAACCCGATACATGATCTCAACCATGTACCATCATTCTAAAAAGATAATTATTTCGTTATAAGCTACGGTAACGCGATACATTTCAACCAATCAAAATGTAGAGGACGGAGCTATAAAATTATAATTTTATGCTCGATATGATAATGGAGTTATTGTTTATGCTGCGGTAGAATGTCCTGTTCTTAACCAATCGAGTTTAAGAATAGAACTAAAACAACCAATCGAAAAGGATTGAATGAGTTACCATGGAACGATACGCTACCTCTGTCGAATAAAACGAGAAGCGGTGAAGCTGAAAGCGGTAACCGAAAAACTTCAGAAGGCGAACGCACCTTTTGTTACTGCTGTTCAGACGAGTAGTTTCCTAAACCTAGCATTTTTGTTATTTTGAAATCAATATCTGGTAAGTAAAGGTTTTTATTTTGTATAGGTCTAGTAGTAATGTAATTAAACAGGGTGAGATGATTAATTATGTTTCGTAACGATTAATTGATAAATAAATTATCATAAATTAAAATTGTCGTGACCAGCCAAGCGTTAAAAAAGACAAAAGTAACACCTTTTTCGTGGGATTTCCTGAACACCACCATCATGTTATCAATTTTTTCCTAAAATTAAAATATTCATAGGGTAGCATAGGCCTAGGGGCCTAGAATAAAATAGTCGCCTCAATCACTGCTGTCTGACGCTAAGTGACGTGTAGATAGCTATAAGGCCTGTGTTTTTATGATTTTTATTTATTTATTTTTAAAGAGCCCCTCCCTCAGAGCAGGAGTTACAATTATTAATTTATTAATATGATTGGCTTTTTTTTCCAGATATCTATCACTATGACTGAGAGAAAAGCTGTAGTAAAAAATGCTGATATGGCAGAAGAAATGCAGCAGGATGCTGTAGACTGCGCTACTCAGGCTATGGAAAAGTTTAACATTGAGAAGGATATTGCCGCTTATATCAAGAAAGAGTTCGACAAAAAATACAACCCAACATGGCATTGCATTGTGGGAAGGAACTTTGGTAGCTACGTGACTCATGAAACGAAGCATTTCATCTACTTTTATCTTGGTCAGGTTGCCGTCTTACTTTTCAAATCCGGATAAAAAAAATATTACCTGATTTGAGAGTTTAATGGACTATGGACCAATGTAGCATTATGCTGGACAATTTTATCTGAACAACACCCACAAAGATGGACAAAAGTGACCCACAGAGATGGACAAAGTGTGCCCCAAGAAATATTATTGTTAGTTACACCAGATCAAACAAGATGCAATTTGCATCTCAATGTTGAAGACTTTACAGACTGACTATATATTTTGGTTTATTCAGAAAGATTTATATATCTCTCTGGTGTATTATTGTTCATTTACATTCCCTGCAAATTATTACTACCTGTATTGAGAATTAAGGTTGTCCGCGTAAACGCAATATGCATACGTTAAAACAAGAATACAGTTTATTATACTATCCTATGACCACCTAAATAAGTAAATTCTTAAGTATACTGCTTTTTGTGTAATATTTATAATAGTTTTTCATTAATACAGTGTGCACTTCTTTGGGTGGATGAGCTGATAAAAAAAAATATCCTAATTTAAAAATGTAGGTGGCCACATTATGATGACGTTGCTATCAGACATTTTACGTCAATTCATTATATATCTCAACTCATCAGCATATAATAATTTGAAAATTAGGGAGCATAATAGAAGAACGATCGTTTTAGTATGTAGTAGTGCACGCAAAAACTCAGTATTGAAAATACTCAAAACATGAAACATGCGATAAAATGATTCTAAATTGGTTTTGAGCATTTATTACTTTGATTATAAAGCAAATTATGTCAAGTTTCATCGAACTTTTACCTTTCTTAAAATCATGTAACCAAGTTACATCATCGATGTTCTGTTTATTCAAGTTTTAGAGAAATACGACATCGAAGGGCACCACCAAGTGCGCGGACAACAAAATAAATATTAACAAAATAAATTATATTTTGTATGGCTTCAGTTTTTATTTATACTATATATACAGTATTTAAAAAAGTATATTGATATTATGATTATGCTTCATTATGGTCTCAGCTTATCTTTTCACTGATAATAATAGCCTACTGATCTGTTTGTGCTTGGTGTGTTTAAGTTTCTCATCCCAGTTTTGGTCATTTTTCCCCCGATTTTTCCCCGAAAATATGCAAACCACCAGATTTTACAAAGGGTTTTTGTTGAATGTGTTTCCATACCAAAAACTCCTATTAAAAAAGTTAAACAAGAAATATTTCTTAGTACATATCGATCGGTTCTGCATGCTGAATTTAAGCGTATTGGAAGATCTTTGGTGGTTACGCACCAACGTTTAGTACTGAGGGCGCTGTACCACTTGTATGTATGGTGTTGCCAATGGTTATCGTCGCGGATTAGTTATATGCTGCGGTAGAATGTACTGATTTTAACCAATCGAATTTAAGAATAGACATGTATTAACCAATTGACAATGATTAAATGAGTTACCATGGAACGATACGCTACACCTCTGTCGAATAAAAACGGGAAGCCGAGGCTGAGCGGTAACCGACAAACTTCAGAAGGGGAACGCACCGTTGCTGCTGTACACACACACAGACTAGCCTAGTACTTTATAAATTATATTGGCCCAGCCTAGCATTTCTTTTATTTTGAAATAAATATCTGGTGAGTAAAGGTTATTTGTATAATTATTTGTTATAATAATGTTATTATTAAACAGGGTGAGATGATTGATGCGGGGATTGATGATGTCTAAAATGAATAAATTAAAACAAATATTCTCACCGGACCGCCCTAAATTAAAAACCAATCCAGCCAGACCCAGCCAGTGCCCCTCCCCTTTTATTTGAGAGAGAGAGAGGCGACTGGAGCTAGCAACCTTTATCTGACAGTTTGTACATTATTAGGCTTAAGTTAACTGTTGGGGCCTAATCTAGGCCTAGCTAGGCCTAGGAGTAAGACTCGAGGTCTTTTTAACAAATATTTATTTGCCTAACCAGTGGGCCAATATTATTTATTAACATTTTTTTAATTAACTTTATTTTTTCAGATATCTACTATCACTATGACTGAGAGAAAAGCTGTAGTAAAAAATGCTGATATGGCAGAAGAAATGCAGCAGGATGCTGTAGACTGCGCTACTCAGGCTATGGAAAAGTTTAACATTGAGAAGGATATTGCCGCTCATATCAAGAAAGAGTTCGACAAAAAATACAACCCAACATGGCATTGCATTGTGGGAAGGAACTTTGGTAGCTACGTGACTCATGAAACAAAGCATTTCATCTACTTTTATCTTGGTCAGGTTGCCGTCTTACTTTTCAAATCTGGATAAAAACAAAGACTTGATTTGAGAGGTTATGAACTATGGACCAATGCAACATTATGCTGGACATTTTATCTGAACAAAGAATAAGTGGCCAAAGTAGTATAATTGGTGTGACAGTGGATTAAGATGCAATATTTGCATCTTAATGTTGATGAACAAAACGACTATTTTATTTTGGTTTATTATTTCATTTGTGCATTCCCTGCAAATTTTATTAGAAAATAAACTATGAAAAACTTATTTTTTGTTGCATCTGTGTTTCTTTTGAATGTCTATTGTGAGTGTAGTGAAATAGTCAACACAAGCACCGACCTTTTTATGAGGCATTGATTGATCGTTTCTGAAATCGATAGTTTTTTTCATCATCAGTTGTTTCTTGAAAAGAAAAACCCACACCGCTGCAAGAGCAACGAATTCCTTGTCAAAACTTCATTCTCTAAAGCTCTGCTTACACTATCAAACTAGTTTGACAACAAAATGTAATGTGCCCAAATATGGTAGTGATATGCTTAAATGGTAGTGATATCATATGACATCTTCATGTCCATATATAGGCATGTCACATAAAGTTTGATAGTGTAGACCTAGCTTAACACCTTATAATATAGTGTATTGCAATTTCTCGTAAATTTGTAATTATTTTATACAGTATTATAATTTATTTATTCAAATTTCTACCAATAACAAACCAAACAAATTTGTGAGGCAAGGAATGACCAAACATGTGCTGGACACCCAAAACAGACAAATAAAAACAATTTAATTACGAATTCAATTGAAAGTCAACTGTTCACCAACAAATACATAGAGATTACCATAACATACAATGAGAGAAATACACACAAACAAACTTTCTTAATAGCCACGCCATTTAAAATTAATGAATACATGTATAACAAGCTCTTTCAATTGTTACTCTATGTTATACTACTACAGTACTATTTTATAACTATATTTTTTTAATCTTTCTAAAATATTCATTCTTATTAATATATTTATTATTATTTACGGTAGTTATATTGCCTTATTATCAAATCTAAAAGTTAAAAAAAAATCTAAAATAAAACTTTAAAAAAACATTTTACAGTATTATATAATATAAAAACTATTTTGCCGCGCCTTCTTGGTCCCCGCCCATTTTTTCTTTACCACACACAACGCCCCCTTTTTATTAATCACTATTCAACGATAGAGGGCGTTAAACCGATGCGCTGTTTCATTCTTTTTTTTGCGTATCAAATTCTTTCTTTACACGCTTTGGCCGTTGTACAGTACCAGCACAATTTGGGAGGTCGTAAAATTCCGAAATTGTAACAAAATTCGGTTGAATTTAAGAATTTAAATTACACTAAATATGTCTCGAGTTGTTCGTGGACCAGCAGGTAATAATGAATGTAGAATTTATGTAGGAAATTTGCCTCCAGATATCCGTGAAAAAGAAATCGAAGAAATTTTTTACAAATATGGAGACATTGCTGATATTGATCTGAAGGGAAAGGACAAACGAGGACCACCGTTTGCATTTGTAGAATTTCTAGATAAAAGGTAAGATGATAGCCATATGCGTATTAAGCGTTATAATTCATGGAATTCATAATTTAAAATATACATAAACTGGATTCTGTATTAAAATTCAGGTGAGATTTTCAATGAATAAAATAGCCAGGCCCATCCATGATAATCCATCAGGTCATTAACACTGCACACAATGCCTGGCGGCGGTTACGTTTATGGGACTTTTTATGCTGTAACTTACTCCCACTCCCTACCCCAGTTCAGTTAGTTGTGCTACACTACTAAAGACCTAAGTACTACTACTTCCTATGCCTGTAGTATTAATTTATTAATATTAGGCTGTTATTAAAGTATTTATTTGCATATATTATTTAAAAATAGAATTTTACAGTACATGTACTAAGTAGTACTGGTACTTTTATACCAGTCGCTATTTAGTGAGTGTTCCGTTTTTCCAGAGATGCAGAAGATGCAGTAAATGGTAGAGATCGATACGACTATGAGGGTTATAGGCTCCGTGTAGAGTATCCCAGAGCAAGCCGTGGCGGAAGGGATGGTGGACACGGTGGTGGACGTGGAGGAGGTTACGGAGGAGGACGAGGAGGTGGTGGTTATGGTGGACGTAGAGATGACCGCGATGGTGGAAGAGGGAGAGGTCCACCAGCAAGACGATCAAAATTCAGAGTTTTAGTGTCTGGTATGCATAAGAAAATCAAAGAGTAAAAGTATTTAAAAGATTTCAGTGTAGTGCCCTCAAGTTAAATTGACTCAATAGCATTTTTCTTTATTTAAGGTATACTATTTAAAGAAACTAAGGTGAATTGTCATTATAGCTAAGATATACATACTGTACACTGTAACAGCATAAATTTAATAATTTCAGGTCTCCCTTCAAGTGGCAGTTGGCAGGATTTAAAAGACCACATGCGCGAAGCTGGCGACGTTTGTTTTGCCGATGTTTTCCGAGACGGCACTGGTGTTGTTGAATTTGTCAGGGAAGAAGACATGGATTACGCTGCCAGAGAATTACATGACACAAAATTTAGATCACATGAGGTAGTCTTTTTTTCAGTATTTTATTAAAAAATATTTTGGACATATCGAATTGACATATAAATTAGTAGACTTTTATTGTATTTTAAATATCTCTGTGCTTTACATTATGCTTCTCCCTCGGTAGGTTTTTGAGATACATAAATGTACTGGGGTGGATTGCTATAAAACAGTCTTAACTGATGGTCTTAACTCCCCGATTAAAGCCGGCTTTATCAGATAGACTGTCTTATTAAAGCCACTCCTGATAGACCATTGCTATAAAACAGTCTTAAATTAGACCACGTAAAGTAACAAATTGAGGGCGTATTTTAAAGACCGTTTACAGGTTATAGCAATGGTCTATAATATAAGACTACTTGCTACGTCACGAATTATAGCCGGCTAAGCGCTAAGACCGGTTATAGACCGCTTATAGCAATCCGCCCCTGTTTGTTTGTAAGGAGATACTAAAAATAACATGTTTCCTTACAGGGCGAAACTTCATATGTAAAAGTGAAAGCTGACCCACTTGGGAAAGAAGGAGGACACAGCAGGAGTAGGTCACGAAGCGCGTCTCCGCCTCCTAGAAGACAGCGTTCATCGCCGCAGTATGCTCAGCACAGATCACGATCCAGCTCACGTTCTTCGTCAAGTTCCCGACGTTAAAACACGAAGCTTCACTTAGCCTTGCTGATGCTATGTGCTTTGGTAGATGTCACATGTGAATCTGTTAATTGTTACGTACGTGACTTTTTTTATAGCATCTTGTTAATAAAGTATTATTGATATATTATCCAAGACGTAGAATCAACTGCCAGTTGGTTAGATACGATATTTTTACAAACTTTGTGTTAAATAATCTGAAAAAAATGTTTAGTATATTAAGTATGATGTAAAGGCCCTTTATAAGAAAACTTGAATATATCCGAGTTCTGTTTTAGAAATTCAAATTTTGGACATTCAGATCTAAAGAAAACTTAAATTTTTTACATCAGTCCATTCGATCATATTTGAGTTTTTGATGTTTTCTAAACACCCTTTCTTACTTCTATTATCTTAAGGTAACTTGTATAATGAATTGAAAAAAAAAATAAATAGTTCTGTAGGTTTGTGAATGGACACAAATTTCTACTAAAAATGTTTTGCTTATGTATAGTGATTCTGTAGAGTATGGGTACATTATAAGCCGATATGGGTTCTTCAGCTGGTCTTATTGTACAATATTATCCTCATGGTGTATGTCCTGTGGACATGTGCTTGATTAAGACATGAATGGTGTTTATTTTAACAAATGTTTTCTAACTTTGTACAGTGTATTAAAAATGTGTCCTTTTAAAATTTCTTTTTTGTTTTTCAAATAATTAATTGAGAGTGGATAAATAAAAAATCAAGATGTTTATTCTTTAGAAAATGTGATATCGTTTGGTTGATCATTGTGTTCCTATAAATTAACAGTGTTTCTGTTTTCATTGTTTAGGATCAATGGTAAGGATCAAAAGGACCTTCAAAGGATTTCATTTGATATTAAAAAAGGGATTAACAGAGGGATTAAGGAATCATTTTAGGAATCATTTGGAAAGGAAGTGGCAAACCCCATATTTAAGGATCCTAGTGTCGATGGGAAGGAGGAGTCCCGTTCAGATCGGCAGTAAACAAATTTATCCATTAGGAATGCAATTCTGGAACCAGGAAATCAATTCATTCTGGATCTAAGGATCAACTAGGATTTGGATTAAAACAACTACTAACCCTCCAGTTGGCACCCTTGGGTCATGCTCATACATTCATAGGTTATTGGATTATAATTTACATTTCTGGGAAAATGGCAACTGCTGGTGATTACTTGATTGTAGGACAATATTTTTCAAACCCAAATTAAATGCGATTAAAAATAATCCAAAAAACTAAATTTAGAATTTTTTTTTGAAAGTTTATTTTGAAAATCATTTCCTTTACTCATTAAATAAAACAATTTTATCATGAACTGGAGAATATACGTCTACACTATCAAACTAGTTTGACAAAAAAGTGTGATGTGCCCAAATATGGTAGTGATATTACATCATGCCCATATATGGGCACATCACATTTTTTTGTCGCATAAATTTTGGTAGTTTAGACAGAACTTTAGATTCTTTGAGATTTGCTTGGATAATGAGGATAGCAGTCTGAAATTTTGTAATTGAAATAATTTAAGATAAAAAGCGACAAATTGTTATTAAAGTGCTCCTTTCTTTGCAGCTCTTCTACAGCACAGGAAACCTTGTTATAGACCTACTTTTTTTCAGGGGATGGTCCCCTAAAAATGGGTATAGCAGAAACTGCATATTCTATCCTGTGGTGATATTGGAATTCATTTACTAGGAGAAAGGATTGAGGATTTGTAATGAATGATATTATTTTTTTGCGACTAAACTCCCCACTGAAGATTGTTATTGTTCAATATGTACTGTAATGTATACAAATTTTACGCGAGTGCAATATTAGAAAACGGAGTTACGGAACCTACAGTTGTAATCATCTCGAGAATAGGAATTGAGGAATTTCCATGGTTATGTCACGGATGAACACAAGCTGAGAATTGTTTCAGAGGCCTAACAATTATTTGTCTTTGTTGCATCCACTGTTAAAAATCTATAATTGCTACTAATGTTAGGATGATTGATTATGTCATCATTTTGAATTTAGCAAAATTAAATTTGACATCCTTCATATGTGTACAGATTAACATTGGTTTTTGTAATTGATTATTGTGTTGATGGCGTTCTTCACATGTGTACAAATTAACATTGGTTTTTGTAATTGATTGCGTTGATCAGCAAAATATTTTGTTTTGTCAAATTATTGAAACACTTACTTTAAAATCCTTTTTGTTCTTATTCTTTTTCTAGTTCATTTTTATTCAAATAACCAAATAAATATAATTATATTTTCTTCCATAGCACAGATTTATGAATGAGTGGCGGATCTAAAACATCCTCCCATCCCCATCCTTTCCCCCAGAGGGATTTAAAAGGAGCGCATACCTGCCCTAAGCTATCCTCTCACCCCCAGAGGTTGATTTAGAAAGATGTGCAAACCGGTACCGCCCCCCCCCCACCCCCCACACGGTATCGCTCAAACTGCTGCTGGATACACCTCTGATCCCCACACAGCATTTTTCTAGCTTGTCATCATAGGCCTAATAAAATTAATCAACTTGCCTGTGTTCAATGTTTTCATAGTCTACATTATTTTTTATATTCTGTAGTTATGTTATTATAGCTATATATTTTACGTACATTTTTGCCACTGACAACAATAAATGTAATCATTTTTTGAAATAAATTAAGTGGAATAATGTGTACTATATATTCAAAAGTTACTGTATAGTTAAATAATACTCGAGAAAGAAGTCATGTGTATTCATTTAACTGGTTTTAGTAACGTAATACTGTACTGAAAAATGGGCAATCCCTTATTTAAAATTTAGCTTCTACTTATACAGATATAAATCGTGAACCTGCTGTACTAACTGTATAGCTATAGGTAAATTATTCTTTTTAATCTGTAAAACGAAAGAGGGCGCCTGTCAAACAAGCAGATCCTTCCAACAAGCGGCTGGTCGCTGGTGTTACGTTTGTGTATAATTTTGTTGGATCGGTCGCAAAAGGATTATTGTTTGGGTCACAAGATTGATATTTTTACTCAATTTGCTGGCATTAATTAATTGTTCAATACGTGAAATATGTCTCGAGTTGTTCGTGGACCAGCAGGGAATAATGAATGTAGAATTTATGTAGGCAATTTGCCTCCAGATATCCGTGAAAAAGACATCGAAGATATTTTTTACAAATATGGAGACATTGCCGATATTGATCTGAAGAACAAAAGAGGACCACCGTTCGCATTTGTTGAATTTCAAGATAAACGGTAAGATAATTAATAAAAAATACATGAATTGCATATTATATAGGGCCTACTTGTATATAATTAGGTTCAATTTAATCTTCTATCTAGCTATTTATTGACTAGAATAAAGCTAGACTAGCTAGGCCTACATAACTTGCTTGTTGAATCTCCGATAAGCAAGTTTCAGCTGCCAGGTATGAAATGCCCAAATTCATGGCGCGCCACAAATGACAAATATCCAGTTTTGCAATGTTGCTTTAATTTTAAACCCCGTTTTAAACCAATTCATGTGGTCTTTCAAATCCTGCCAACTGCCACTTGAAGGGAGCCCTGAAATTATTAATTAGTAGTATTAATTAGTACTGAAATGTCCATATCTTTAATTCTTGTTTTCTATTCCAGAGATGCAGAAGATGCAGTCAATGCCAGAAACCGTTACGATTACGATGGTTACAGACTACGTGTGGAGTATCCGAGAGCAAGCCGAGGTGGTGGTGGTGGAGGCGGCGGAGGAGGGGGTTATGGAGGAGGACGAGGAGATGGTCCAGGAATGAGAGGTAATGATAGAGAGGGAGGAAGAGGGAGAGGTCCACCAGCAAGACGATCAAAATTCAGAGTTCTGGTGTCTGGTACGTAGAGTTACTGTATTTTGAATTTCCATAATTATTGCTATTTAATATGTACTGTATTATTACTTATTATCGTATAATAATTATGATTAATATAACAAAATTAATAATTTCAGGGCTCCCTTCAAGTGGCAGTTGGCAGGATTTGAAAGACCACATGCGTGAAGCTGGCGACGTTTGTTTTGCTGATGTTTTCCGAGACGGCACTGGTGTTGTTGAATTTGTCAGAGAAGAAGACATGAATTACGCCGCAAGAGAATTACATGACACAAAATTTAGATCACATGAGGTACTGTATGATAAAAGATTTAGTTTCCATCTTTTTTACAATAAAACGTCTACCTACCGTATATTTCGGTGTATAAGTCGCACCTGTGTATAAGACGCACCCCCAACTGAGAGTAAAATATCGGTATTTTTTATATCGTCGATGTATAAGACGCACCTTATATTTCATCAAAACAATGTTTTTTTAAATTGTAATCAATATTATTGTGATAATATATTTTGTTATATCTACAACGGCGTCCTTTATTTAGGTTTTTTCTTACCTAGGCTCGGCCGCGCCCAGCCTCAACAAGTTCTTTCTAACTTGTTATTCATGAGTTTCGCCGCAACATCGAGTGCATGACCGTGTGTGAAACACGCACGTGTGTGGGCTAGCCTCGCTCGATCATTTCGAGAGGGCGCACGTTTTCACGGACAATCGTATTCGATTAGTATCTATGTATCCGAGAAGTGTGTACGCTAGGTCCATGCTATAATCACCTGGAGAATATACTAGTCGAATACCGTACACCATGTGGCCACCAAAAGAAGGGCTTGCGCTTGGGGTACGGCGATCGTGCGTATAACTACTGTATAAATAAATACTATTCCAATCGTACGACGTAAACGTTTACAAATGAAATTTTATCGGAGCGCCATAATGAACAAATCTTTTCATCATATTTAGTATAACATCATGCTAAAATGACTTGAAAACTAGGCCTAGGCTAGGCAGAAGCAGGTTGCCGTTACGTTAGTTAGTTACTGTAGCTAGGCCTAGCCTACTCAGGCCTAGCAAACGAGGTGACGATAGCCTAGGCCTAGGCCTATGTACAATCTGTGTGGTGAGGCATTTATGTTCGGTGTATAAGATGCACCCTTAATTTGGAGGTCAAATTTGCGTGTCAAAAGTGCGACTTATACACCGAAATATACGGTATATGGCTGCGTGGTTAAGGAAGAGGCGCCGTATACCGTACCTAAAAAGCCAGTTCAGTATCGGCATGGGTTCACTCCTATTTCTGGTGGTGGAACCAGTCTTCTCGGATAAGGGATATAAACCGTAGGTCCAGTGTACAATGTTATTTGAGATGAGTAGGGAGTTACCCTGGTGAACTGGTTCACAAAATCACCTCTGCATCAGTGGGGATTAGCACCTATCTGATTGGACAGTCATTCATTTACTATTTACTAAAAAAATAAATAATAAAAATACTTGACATGCGAAAATTGTTATTTTTACACAGGGTGAAAATTCGTACATTAAAGTAAAAGCAGACCCAGTAGATATGAAAGGTGGTGGAGGGCGCCACAGCAGAAGTAGATCACGCAGCTTCTCTCCCCCGATTAGAAGTAGAAGACCACGTTCATCGTCGTATCATCAAGGCCAGCAGCACAGATCAAGATCCAGTTCAAATTCTTCGTCAAGTTCCAGACGTTGAACAAATTGCTGCTTTAAATGGCAATGATAATGATCTTTGTTTCGGTAGATGTCACATGTGAATCTGTTAATCGTTACGTACGTGACTTCTTTTTTTAGCATCTTGTTAATAAAATATTTTATTCAAGTTAGTAGCAAGCATAGAATTAATCAAGTTTAGCTTAGTTTGGTCAGATATTGTATATTTTGTTGAACAAGTCATAATCCAGAAAACAGTATCTGAAAATGATTATTATTTATTATGCTATTGTTAAGCTGTCTACACTGTCAAACTGTATGTGACAAAAAAAATGTGGTGTGCCCATATATGGACATGATGATGTCATATCGCTACCATATTTGGGCATATCACTACCATATTTGAGCCCATCACACTTTTTTTATCATAACTAGTTTGATAGTGTCGACAGAGCTTTAGATTAGATAGTTCCCTTGATTGAAAATTGTAAAGTATAATTGGCTAAAATGTCTACCGATTGGTGATGGTTTACTAATGAATTGTATCATTAATTACTTAGCTTATTGTGGCATGCCCATTTACACATTTTTTTTATCTGTTGAACGTTGTTTGTACTCATAAAGTGTACGTGTTTTAACCATAAAATGACCTTCGGGAAAAATGTTTTAAACTTTCTGCTAGGTAAATATGGAATACGGAGTCTAGTAATTGGTAAGAATAGGACCGAATTTATATGTTGATATTACATTATATAAAAAAATGTTTTGTAAACTTTGTATTGTATTCAAATTATTTATTTAGATTAGATAAATTAAGATATTACTTTCATCTTTGGAAACCAGTCAGTCGTTTGGTTGATAATTGTGTTCCTATAAATTAACAGTGTTTCTGTTTTCATTGTCTAGATCAATGGTAAGGATCAAAAGGACCCACAAAGGATTTCATTTGATATTTAAAAAGGGATTAACAGTGCTAAAATATTTGTTAATATTCAAATTATAAAAATTCAAAAATTTTTAATCAAGAGGTGGATTCGCTTTTGGAATACAACTATTCATAGGATTACTTTAGGAAAACGGAACCCTTTATGTAGTTCGTGGAAAGCAATTGGAGGATTACAATTTCATCCTAGAGATTCCTTCAGGAAACCACAGGGAAGTCACTGGAATTCATAAGAGAATCAACCGTGTAGGATTCACACTCCTGATAAATCTCCTAAACCTCTAAAAAGAGGAATTTTCGGATAGTTAATTCAATTTTTTGTCTTTGATAATTTAAAAAATATGTATATTTGGATAACATTTAAAATAGGATGAAAACGGTATTTACTCTGGATATGGAATTCTGCTAGTACTTTCCTCAGGATCCAAGTGGCCTTGCATTTATTTCAAAAGGATCATTTTATTTTGGATTCAATAAATCAGAATCCTATAGGAATTCACATTAGGATTAATGGAAGCCTCAAATAATTCAAAGGAAAAAACAGGAATTGAATGTCCTTATATTTCAAAAGGATCAGTGTTCGATTAACAAAATTAAGGAATAGGAATTCACATTTAGGATCAAAGGAAAAATGGTGGGAAAGCAATCGCATCAGGAAAAAATCAGTACAGTACCTCAAAATTTGATTTATACCTTCAGGATCAAATTTTCATAGAAAACGATTGGATAAGGAATCTGAAAAGGGGTCAGTATGCTCTATAGCTTATTGATGGTGACATAACTGTAAAACAATTTTATTTCAATTTTAAATGATTTTATTCTTGTAAAATAGTTTTCATATTGTGTCCATTTAACAATTTTCTTGCAGATTTTAGATTGTGGACTTCACTCCTGCAGATATGTATAGCAATCTTGTTGAATAAATTTTTGATTTTCAATTTAAACCGTTTTGTTTTGTATTAATGTCTTTCCTATGAAACATGTGGCACAAGCAAAGAGGTGATATTAAGGCGAATGCTAGAGGGCGGACTGTGTGTGCAGTGAAGGTGAATCTTATGGATAAGTTCTCTACAAGATGGATGGCAATTTTTAAACAGATTAATAATACAGTACTGTAATTGATTCTATTTTGTGAAGAAACATATGAAAAAAGACAAGGCAAATATTTAGTTTAAATGTGTATATATTTTTTAGATTAACTATATCGAGAATGACATAGAAATATTACTTTATAGAAACAAATTCTTACAATTTGTACATAAGGATCATTTTAGAATTCATGCACCATGATTACGCTCTCTTTGCTCTTAGCTCCCTGGCGCCCCAAAACATTAATATGCAGCTTAGTGATATCGGTGTGTCCGATTGGTTGATTTGCTGCCAGCCATATTTGAGAGCCCATCACAGAAGGATGTGTTTTGCGATTCGAATGCATTGGAGTTGACAATCTAGCTTTCGGCTATAAAATCTTCATCCTTCCACCAAGTATGCCAGCATGCTAAGATAAGCAATGTAGCATTTCTGTAACTGTACAACATACAAACAACATAACTCATTCAAATTCAATCTGGACTGTTACTTCTACCTATAAAAAAAAAAAAATATATATATATTTTCTATTGGGTCAGCAGAGCATTAGCCGTAAATACTACAATCAATCAATGATACTTGACCTGCTGATGGGACCACAAAGTACTCTTCACAGGTTTTAGCAGCATTTCTCATTATTTCTTCAACATTGCCTCCTTCAGTTTCTACATCATCTCTCAACGGACAAGTTCTAAAAAATAAAAGAATTATCAATTCGTTGTACTGTTATTTATAAATTCGATTTTGAACATAATTGGATATGTTCCAATGTGGATGTAGCTACCAGATTCCGGTGTACCTCTCTTATTACCTGTCTTCTAATACTGAATGCATTGGTTCAATCCCTGTTGTGTCAATTAAAGTAATTTGATCTGCGATTCTAATTACTTTGTTCAGCTTTTCAATACCCTCCTGATTAGCGAATTTAACCAGCGCTAGTTTTTCCAATTTTTCTACCGTTTCAAAGTCTATTTTTGTTTCCTAGAAAAAAATTAAGTACCGAAAGTTTAATAGAATACCATTAATAAAAGTTTGAACATTAATATAGTCCGACGAAAAATAAAAATTGCTTCAAAAACAAATACAGACCTCTGGTAATGTGGATTTGTCAAATTCCTTCCACACAGACTTTCTTGGAATCTAAAATTTAAAATAACTCATTGAATGAATTAAAGAACTATATATTAAGATTAGAATTAAAATTTAAAAAAATAAATGTATGTATGTGTTAAACTATTAATTATTATTTATGTAAAATCTAAATAAAATGGTAATTATTTATTTATTATTAAAAGGGAGCAGCAGGAGAAACTCCCTGGAAAGCGGATGCCTATCGCCGCGAGGCTGTGCGTGGCTGTGTGATCTGCTGCTTGCCTGGGCCTAGCGACTAGGCCTGCATAAAATGATTGGTTTGGTGGTCTATACTTACTGCAGGATGAAAATGGTTTTGTGATGACGAACAAATAAAACGATTCAAATGAAATATATTTTGTTTTTTAATAATTATACAACATTTAGTGTATTTTAAACATTTTGAAAACAAAATGTTTTGCAACAAGGGCGCTGCCATCTTGGTTGCATCACACTACAGACAAATTTAGTATTCATACGCCATACGTAATTTGATATTAATTTTAAAAGTAAAACTAATTTTGAAACATGAATTATAATATTATTGAAAACAATTGGCGTTAAAATTAGATTTTAAATATAAATATAGTAAAAAATGCATGTACTACTTGTTGTACAATGCATGTTGGGAAGGTTTGGGAGATGAATACAACATGTGCTATATTGTGCTTCGTCATATTGTAAATACAGTATACATACTGTGTGAGTAGTTGTTGTGTACTCTCTCTCTCTCTCTCTCTCTTCACTGATTTTGTAACATTTCTTTTGTTTTTTACATAGTTTCTTGGTTAAATATTAAATTAAAACTCTCAAGGTATATATGAGAATACGAATATTAGAAATTTTGGAAATATTTATAGTAGAATAGGCATAGCTAGAAGAAAAACGCAATGAATAGTGTGGGACCAGAATGTACTGAAATGAAGAAAGAATATGATGAGTGTTTCAATGCTTGGTACAGTGAGAAATTTTTGAAGGGTGATTACACGGATTCTTGCTCAGGAATTTTTAAGAAGTATCAGGAATGTGTTAAGGTTTGTAAATTTAACTGCTTCGGAATACTGTCTGTAATAATTATTCCACCGGGTAGATCCAGCATCCAGGATATAGGTCATTTAGGAGAGCGCCCCCAAATAAAGGGTGCTGAAAACGGACCAACACCAAAAAAAAATTGTTCAATCACCACAATACATTACAAGGATATTTTGTATAATTTCAAGAATTTGATATGATTAATTTGAGTATTGTTACAATATTTTCTATTCTTTCAGAAAGCCATCAAAGAACAAGGAATTGATTGGGATGAGGTGAATAAACCTGTGCTAGGCACAGACGCTGAGAAGCAAGTCCCTTCTTCGACAAAAAAGGATGACAAATCGTGATGAAAACATGACAATGATGCAATTAACATTGAACTGTTTAATAATATATCATTTTATAATATTGAAATTTAATATGAGCAGCTGAATGAAATAACTGGCCTAGGAGTAAAATATCATGATGAATACAATTATACTTCCTGGTGTAGATATATATAGTCTGGATTATGCTGGTACCTACAACTAAAATGTAGAGATACTTACAGGATTTAATGCAATTTTGTATTCGTCGTAAAACATATAATTTAATTAATTATACTGGAAAATAATTCCATGAGAAAGTGATTTCCTAGTGAGATAAACTATTGGTAGTATATAAGTTGGAATTGATACATTGTTGTAAAGCAGGTAGGCTAAATGGTCATTAAAAAATGATACATTTTATGTATTATTTACACAGTAGTATAATAACTTTATCCATAAATAAAATTATTTATATATACAAATATGCATATCGGTATTGATCAGCTCCACAATGCTCCAACCAGGGAGGTATACCTATGATTAAATAAATATGTATATCGTAGTAGTTATAATTGTGCTTTGTATGTAGGATTTATAAAAAAAGAAACCAAACCATGTTATAATTTGCTTTAAAAATAAGATTTATTTAATATTTTCTCGATTGGACAGTTGCTTGAATGTTTTTTATATTTAAAATAATTGATTATTGTTGCATCATCAAAACAAATAAAAATAATAAAATGTTTGTTGTTAGCCTTATATTATGCTGTATTTTGATTGGTTAATTATTCATGTGATGGACGTACACGTCACATATCATCACAACCTCCCGCGGTCCCCTTTTTCGCGAGGTGCCTCCATAATAAACGAGTTGTCAATTTGGTTTGGAATATGCGGTAAGTTTTGGGAGTTTTTTGACAAAGTTTCTGTAGGCTAGGCCTTACATATATTTGTAATGTTTCGGTTAGCAAATTATACCCACATATTACATTAACCAAAGACCTGGTTTTAATGGTGCTTAGGCTACAAAAGTATTGTCTATTATTGAGTCGATGTTTGTTTTGTTTGGCTTCCGCCTTCTTGACAAGCCTAGGCCTAGTATTGAGTATAGTGGGTAGGTTGGATAGGTTTTGGCCATCATGCATGCTCGCTCACGATGGATGATTATTTGATGACCTGCCTAGCCTAGGTAGGCCTAAGACCGTTCTTAATGGAGGTAGCAGTTGTACAAAGTATTGGGCCAATTGTCGGCGCTACTGCAGTTTTGGACCACACTGTTTATATCTTCGATTTCTCGCTTAATTTTTTTCTCACACCCACATCATACAATTTTGGGCCATTATGTAACATGTTCCCATGATTTAGCCACCGTTATATTATTATTATTACCTTTTTTATCATAATAAAAAATGTCTTTCAAAACAGCTCCTTTTTTCGCGAATACTTCGATCGAACTGTGGCCATTTTATTTTTAGAATCAGAAAATTGCCAGAAATCAATGTATGTTTTATTTTCTGTTTTTATTTTTAAACTGCAAAGAGTGGTTTTTATAAAGAACCAGCTGTACATATCAAAACGGCGACGATATGAGTCGTAAAACATTGATAGGAACCATTAATATGAATAATAATACGAATAATGAAATTTTAATTTAACCTTTATTTCGCCAGCTGAAAACATTTCTTGCTTTTCAAAACTAAATAGGCCTATGTGTAATCGGATTTTATAACACTGCCCTCTATAGTTTCTACAATTTTTGGTGTAAAATAAAGCATAAATTCTGGCAATAAGTGATAAATATAAGATGGCGAACATTTCGCAGTGTGTTGACAGCGAGTTCAGTATTGTTTAAAATGTTTTGAAAAGTATTGTTATTTTTAAAAAATTACTTGGTACCGTAAGTGGTCGAATTGTATAAACATGTTACATAATATTATGTTGCGAGTGTAAAAAACAAAAGTTTAGGTGAGAAATCGAAGATATAACGGTGTGGTGCGAAACTGCAGTAGCGCCCAATTCTCCTACTATTTAGCCCACTAGCCCACGATATATGCTGAATAAGACATCTAATTAATCAATATGATTCATGAAAATAAATAAACTAGAAAAGTTGCTTAAATAAAGTATTTTAATATTTAAATAATACTAACACTGAAGAGTAAGTTTTTGGAGTGCTTATAACTTGTGTAAATAGTTTTGTAGTAAGTAACGGCATTGTGAAAAACACCAATATGGTGATTCAAGTGTTGCATCTGTTTTTAAATAAAGTTGTTATAGTATACTGGTTGCATTGACATTGACAAAATATATTAAAATTGAACGTAATTTTCACCAATAAATTTAATTATTAATTAGTATTAAATACACGCAGATTATATTGAGTTTTTAGCCCTCTATTATGATTGAAACAACAACATTGAACATGGCGTATGCGAAATTGACGAACCGATGTGCGAGAAACACGTCTGTAAATTCATCAATTTAAAGCATTTATTTGTCACTTTTTGTGCAATTTCCTTCGTAAAAAAGTATTTTTGAGGCCTAATTCTAAGGTGTGGTACTCACGATAAAGTTTCTTAACACATTTTGAGTCGAAATAAATGACAGGTGCGAAACTAGCGCCGTATACTGTATAAATTAATATTATGGTATTATTAATTATATGCTGTACTGAAGAACAACCAAAATTTGATTGAAACAGGTGACATTTTAGAAATGAATTGAATTTTTTTAGAGATTGACATTGGAATGATTTAAAATTGATTTGCGGAAAACTGTTTTTCTTCCACAATTTATACATATGCGCAATTTGAACAAATAAATAACATTAAAACTGTACAGGGAATCCTTGTCTTCATTTTCCAACCACTTTTTTTAATGAAACTGTTAATTATCTATTTTACACACTACGCAATTTGAAATGTTTTTTCGTGTGCAAATTGTAAATACCGTATCAGTGGCACCAGATTGTTTTGCATGCTCTAACCCTATTATCAAACCAATCAATCAGTAATCTTTCGTCATTGCAATTTGTATACAGCTGTTGCAGTATTAGTCAAGACGGTATGAAAATTACAAAACTATAAAAACTCTTCTTGATATAACCATGGAGGTATAAAAATATTTTTATACCTCCATGGTATAACCAACCATGTGCGCAGTTTTCTTTATATTAATGCCAAGAATAATATTTCTATGTTTAATTAACATTTATTTTTGACATATTAAAGTTAATTTTCAGTTTTCAATTTTATTTATATATCATTACAACAATAAATACAAACATTTTAGTAAATGATAATTTCCCCTGTAAAATTAATAAACTGGGTTGTTATCTCTACATTGTAAGAAGAATATGACTTGAGTGTTTATAACTTAACAACTACTGTATAAGGTTCATTGACAGAGTGCTAAATACAGCAATAATACTTGGTCTTATCTGATTGGTTAATGTTAACATACATTTTCCAATCACAACAGCGTTATATGTTTTCTGTTTATAAGATTAGAATATGTTGTCATACAGTAGGCCTACCATTTGAAACTAAAGTAAAATTGTTGATTGTTTTTAAATTAATATTCTGCTATTTTCTTTAGCTTTCTAGATTGGAATAACAGTATATCATCTTTTTAATAAGTTGATACTTTAAGTGGTAAGATTAGTTTCATTTTTATTACAGTAAGTTCTCACAAAATGTAATTGTTCAATCAAGGATTGCTTTCCGAAAAGTATGCTTTTTACTGAAATGTTTAATTTGTAATGTACTAACATTTGCTTTCATAGCAGGATGACTGCAATTGTCGTAAAACCTATGTTAACAATTTCTATTGAAAACATAATAGTACAGTACTTTTGTAACAAATATTATTGCAGTAATTTATGCAGTATGCATACTGCAGTATGCATGATTGGTTTTACATTAAAAATAAGGTGCAGTTTTGTCTATGAAAAAGCAAACTCTTGTATAGAAAACAGCTAGTGTACTAGAAAACAGCTAAATCTCAAAACCTAATAGTCGAATATGTCTAAAGCTCTGTCTACACTATCAAACTTTATGTGACAAAAAAAAATGTGGTGTCCCCATATATGGACATGATGATGTCATATCACTACCCTATTTGGGCATATCAACTACCCTGTTTGGGCACATCACTACCATATTTGGGCACACTTTTTTGTCAAACTACTTTGACAGTGTAGACAGAGTTTAATGATTCAGATGCTATCAACCATGTTGTCTATTTACAGATTCTAATTTGTACATGTACTCATCATCCTTATCATCATATTATCCATAATGGCTGAAGGTGGATACGATCCGTGTGAGTGTATATGGTCTCGTGAGGGTGCAATGAGAAGGCTTATATCATTGGTGAGTTATCATTTTAATATAATATAGCAATTGTTTTGCACTGTAGAATCAAGGCAATCCAAGAACCGGATGCTGAGCTTAGGAGATCAAAGCATGTACCTATAAATTATAGAATAGGAAGTCCATGATCAAAGTGTTTACTGTGGCTGCGACTCGATCATTTCCATAGCCAGTAACAGACACCGCGCCAAAGAGAAAAATCTACATAGTACAGTACTGTTGGTGTCATAATTAAAATCAAATTACTGTTACGAGTTCCTATCTTGGCAAGGCAAGCTCAATGTCCGGTTGTTAGATTGCCTTGGCTCAATCCTACAGTAACATTGGTGTGAAACTGCTCTTTATATTGTTGGATTGCCTTGCTAGAATTAAACTGTCAACAAACTTGTTTTTTTGTCATGAATATTACAAGAAGAAGATATTTTAGGTCGAAAAGACGACCGTTTTAGTGATATGCATGCACAAATCAATACAATCCATACAGTATTATAAGATTAACTCAAATACACTGTCCCTTTGTATTTTACACTGCTATATTACACAATCAATATGAACATACTTCTTTCATATTTTTCTAAATTTTGTTTAATAGCCTTCCCTATCTGGACAATATAAAATTAACGATTTGATGATTTATTTTTAAATAAAATTTAAATACTTGGAAATTAACAAACATATATAATGCTTACAACTTTACCTATAAAACAATAACACATTTTATTTGTTTATTTATTTGATTATAAAGTTGTGTTATTTTAATAATGCTTTAAAATGGATACAGTAATTTGATGATTTAATTTTTAAAAAAAATTTAATACTTGGAAAAAAAACATATAATGCTTACAACTTTCACTTTTTGTTATCTCTCTTAAAACGCTAATCGTCGTTAGACATTGCGCGTCTCACTTGTGTTCGCCACTCAGTACATTTTTGAGCAAGCATGTGTATAGGTCCGCATGTGTATAGGTCCGCGTGTGAAAAGTTCTGTTTCCTTTTTTATGTTTGCCATCCATGTTGTTTTTGGTCTTCCTTTTGGTCTTTTGGTCTTTCTCTGAGCCTCTCCGAGTGCGATCTTAGCTGGTGTGTTTTCATTTAAACGGAGCAGGTGACCATACCGTGTCCGTCTTCTTTTCTTTACGTTCTTACTCCACTCAATTTCTCCTGTTCTTTTGTACAAATCTTCATTTTTTATTTTCTCCGGCCACCTTATACCTATTATTCTCTTTAGGAATTTTCTTTGAAAGACATCTATTTCGCTTTCACTTTTTGTTATGGTTACTATCAGTATTATCATGGACCTATAATGTATAGGTCAATGGTATTATACAATATCCTATAAAACAATAACACATTTTTTCTATTCTTTTCTGTATTTGATTATAAAGTTGTGTTATTTTAATAAATGCTTTAAAATGGATACAGTAATTTGATATTTTTTTATTAAATTCAAAACAAAATGCTTTGTTCTTGACTGTGTCTGTTATTTATTTACTAACAATATCATATCATTCTCTTATCACTTTGCTATTTCATTGTGCTATTAATTTTTAAAAACAACTTCGTTTTCCAAAGTGAATAAGAATTTTGTTCATTGATTTTTTTATTAACAAATTTCTTGATAACAATGAAATCAATATTGTTCCTCAAGACTCACAGTAAGGCCTTTTAATCTTAAGTCAGTCATTTTCTGTTATTAACTAGCCTAGATCTTTTATTTACCGAAATAAACAATACATTGAACCCGGGCTAAGAATTTAGGTTTTCATCAAATTCTTTCATTGACCTTTGATCCGATTCCTTAATTGTACAGTACAGTAGGTCGCACGAAGAGGTCATTCTAGACGATGTTGCATACTAATAATAATATTAAGAATTTATTGAAAACTTTACTTTTATTATTTATTTATTGGCACACTTTGATGATGCGTCCAAATAATAAATTTTAAATGAAACAAAATAAATGTTGTGAAATACAGCATACAAGAATAAATAAAATTATTAACTTAAAAATAAATCAAAATAAATGTTCAGTAAAAACAATAGAATGTAGTGAAAATACAAAACATAAGGCATTCATAATTTAAAAAAAACTCCCTGATAAGACCATCTTTGCCATTCAAATTGTTTATTATTGTTTTTATTATGGAATGACATACAGCAAAATTATCTGAAAAGTATTCTTCATGTTTGCTGTCAACCAGATTGTGTAAATAAGCTCGACATTTTTATTGTGTGTATTGTTCAGTGATGCGTGACAATGTTTTGTTTATTATTTATTCACAGCTGCGAAATTCACAGACTACTTGTACAGAAAATGAATGCATGAATTGTAAGTTCAATTTACCTCATACCACATGCTATTGTTAACCATGTTATTAATGGACTGAGAGTTATATACTGTAGAGACAGACTGTCCTAATGAGAAACTCAGTAGCATGCAAACTACACATACATATAAAGATGTATTGTCCCCCAAAAACATGAAAAATGAAGATTAATTAAATCAGACTTTGAATAGGTTATTTTGTAGTTTTAATAAAGTGAATCACTTCCGTAAAAAAAAAACGGAAAAAAATTATGTTTTCACTTATAAAATAACATGATATATGGTTAAATTCAACCAAAAATCCATTGACTGGTAGCCAATTTGACCATTTTTTGCTTTAAATTCCAGTTTTTTCAGATAAATACATTTTTTTTCGATCCAATTTTTGGTCGATGTCAATAACTATTATGTAACATTAAAATGGCATATTCAACAAAAAAAAATTAATTTTCAGGGGGACAATACATCTTTAACAGTTAGTTAGGCTAGGTAGGTCCAACCACCGTGCCAGCTGAAAGTGGGATGGGTATTCAAATGGGTAGCGATAAATACAGCCAAATATGTCTGGTTTTCCATAAAGTTAGTCTGGTATTTAGAATGTATGTTTAATGGGAAAAATTAATTTGGGTCTTTTGGACTTTGAGAAAATTCTGGTTTTGGGAGAGTTTCCGAGTCTGGTATTGGGAGAGTTAACTGTAGTGTTTAAGTGTATTTCTTCATATTCCCACGCAATCCACCCTCCCCCACCCTATACCTTCCCTAAAATCCATTCAAGAAACCAGAAGGTCCACTAACAACAGTTTGAATATGTAGAAATAAAATAGTTATGTGTAGCATGTTACTTTGTTCTCTGCATATGTAATTATAAATGCTTTTTTGTTTTGTTTTAACCCAACAGTACAGGCACCAGAAGGAGATGGTGGCTACAGCTTTATGATGCTAATGATGGGTTGGATTGTACTAGCTGTGGTCTTGTTTCTAATGCGTCCTAACTCCATGAGAAATAGAGGGGATGACAAACCTAGAAACATAGTAAGACAAATTGTTTATCAATAGTATTTCAACAGCAACACGGGACTAAATTTTTATTTTACGTTAGTGGCAATAGTGAGGAGGTTTCGCAATGCTACAAATACGAAAACGGATACGTCATATTTTTGAAACTTTTTATCTGATCCCATATCATATTTGTAAAACGTGTTGACGAATATCACCAATCATATTCGTAACTACAAAACGAGTATAGATTTTGATTTATTTGCACATTTTGCATTGAACTGAGAATGATTCATTCATTATAATATAATTATAGATAATTTATTAAAAATAATTTACTAAAAATGTTGATAAATAGCAGTTTTTAAAGTCCTCACTCGCTTTGAGGCCTAGGCAGCCAAGCAACACGCACCTTCGCTTCGTTTAAACTTACCGCAGTCATTTTTTCTTATGAATTCATATTTTATTGTGTACAGTGAAATTAGGATTTATGTGTTTTATTTGTTTTTATGTTTCAGTCTCCTCCGCCACCACCGCCTGCACCATCTGTTGACTAGGTCGTTTCTTTCAAGTTATTCTGTACCAAAGTAATCCAGTCTAAATATGATGACTTCATACACCACAGCTTTTTTTTATGCTATTTTACATGGTTTCATGGAGACATTATGTAAAACAATTCATGTTACTTTAACAGTCAATTCTCTAACAATGAAACACAATTGGGCTGGCCCAGTTCACTGTTGGATTGGCCCTTTCACTGTTTGTTGGGCTTGGCCCAGTTCACCGTTGGGCTGGCCCAGTTCACTGTTGGGCTGACCCAGTTCACTGTTGGGCTGACCCAGTTCACCGTTGGGCTGACCCAGTTCACCATTGGGCTGACCCAGTTCACTGTTGAGCTTGCCCCGCACCATTGGACTGGCCAGTTCACTGTTGGGCTGGCCTGCACCATTGAGCTGGCCAGTTCACTGTTGGGCTGGCCTGCACCATTGAGCTGGCTCAGTTCACTGTTGAGCTGGCCTGCACCATTGAGCTGGCTCAGTTTACTGTTGAGCTGGCCTGCACCATTGAGCTGGCTCAGTTTACTGTTGAGCTGGCCTGCACCATTGAGCTGGCTCAGTTCACTGTTGAGCTGGCCTGCACCATTGAGCTGGCTCAGTTTACTGTTGAGCTAGCCTGCACCATTGAGCTAGCCTGCACCATTGAGTTTGTTGGTGCACCATTTGACTAGCCTAACTATTGAGCTGGTCTACACCATTCAGCTGGCCTGCACTGTCTGGTTATCAGAGTTGACTGTACCACATTTAATAATTATTTTTCCACACCTAATAATTTTTTTTAAAGGAATTTTTTGGTACAGAATGACTTTATTAACATTTACCAGCTCCATTGAATATAAAATGGTTACGAAAAATGACAAAAGGATCCAAATCTAGATTAAAACATAACAAGCACAATGTGTCTTATTTAATAACAATACCTAATGTGTTTGTAGGTACTGTACTTTTTAGTCAGAAATGCTACTACTATTAACATTTATTTTTCTGTACATATTTATATATTATATTAATGCCAGATGACTGAGGGTGGAGAGATGATGGACAGGTTAGAAGACAGAAAAGTTTAAAAAAAAAGATTTGTTGAACAACGCAGAGCTTATCAAATACCAATAGAATGCTACAATCGTCTCTACAAACCATTGTTAAAGCTCTACACTATAATAATAATAATAATAATAATTCAACATTCATTTATTAGTTTCTATCAATGGTAAAACAATACAATAGAAAAGAATGATAATTTATAATGAGAAAATATAAAAATACCATTAATAGAGGATCTTTGACAACAAAGTGTGATATGATATTAAAATTGGTAGTGATATGACATCATCATGTCCATATACGGGCACATCACAGTTTTTTGTCACATAAAGATTGATAGTGTAGACAGAGCTTAAAGCTATTACGATTCTACTGTTTTGGTAAATTATTCAAAAAAATGGCAATATATCCGACTGCGTTCGGTTCATTTGTCGTCATTGATAATTTCATATTGTTGGTGATGGGAGAATCTAATATTTAAATTTCTGAATACCTAATAAAATCACTGTCCTAAGTAAACAAAACGTTCTATTTATAACATAACAAAATTATTATTTGGTGAAGGAATGTATATAGTTGCAAGGTTGTTGACTGCAGAACCTAGATGTGTATATTTTTTTTCTCAATTATCTCTGAATAGAAAGTGTAACTTGAATTTTCATTTCATTATTTATAGTTATTGTAAAATGAGTAAAGAATATATTTTTCATTAAAAAATGAAATGATCTGTTAAGAAATTTGGGGTGGGGGAGGGGTTAGTAGGGTTGTGTGATGTATATTGTGAAAGTAATAGTATTCAACTATTTATTTAGTTATTATAAAAAACAGCTCTGTCTACACTATCAAACTAGTTTTTAAAAATAGTGTGGTGTGCACAAATAGTGATATTCCCAAATATGGTAGTGATGTGACATCATCATGTCACATCACATTTTTTTGTCACATAAAGTTTGATAGTGTGGACAGGGCTTAAGATGATAATACTGTATGTATATTATTATCAACATTTTCACATCACTTTGTAATGCTTAGATCTAATCATACCATATTATTGTAAACTTGTTGTATTACATGACTAGTCTGTGAGATCAAAGTATAACAATATAATGATGATCTTTGTAATTTTCTCATAAAATTATGATCAGTAATTAACAAAAGAAAAGATTCCTCTTTATATTATATCATTTGATGGAACACTGATTTCAAGTGCAGATAATTTCTATTGTTGAACTTTAAGATGTCCTGTCATAATGTCAGTATACTATAATACAAATAATGAATGTTTATTAGTGGATGGTACAAATAATGAACGATGAAAGGTTATATTCTGACCCACAATCGTCCAATAAAATGACAGGAATTTATTTAGGTGTTATTTAAAATCTAATAGTGCAAATAAGTAACTATGTCAATTGCATATTAGAAGACTATCTCTAGTAAAGTGTTCTTTATTCACTTGAGTTTATTATAGGAATTCATTTTCCATTTTTTATTATTAATATTAAATGCATTAATGATTTCCAATTCTACTGTTTTTTTTTTAAAAAGCAAACATTATGGTAATATTTTAAAACCTTTCTGACTGCATGAATTCACATGTTACATCAATAAATAAAAGATTCTTTATAAGAAACCAAACGGTTGTTATATCACTTTACTAATTCGTCAAGATGTACCGGTAACAATGATGCAATATAATAATTAATATTGACCTGCGGATCCAGAGGTGGTGTCTAGAAATTTCAGATCTAAGATTTATCTGAGTTTTAGAACAACGTATTAATACATGATTGGGTTCATGTTCCACTCTGAACATGTTTTCATCAGGAGCTGTGCAGGCCGCCAATTTCGTATATTACAAAAAGCATTGAAAACAACGTGCGGCGCGCCGGCTGGGTAGAGGTTTGTTAAATTGAATTCATGTTTCGATTTATTAAGATAAAAATGAGGCTTGACGATTTTGTATCACCTATGACTTTGAACCTGTTCGTGAGTATGGGATGTGGAGTCATGCTAGGATGGTTTATGAAAGAAAAATACAACAAACAAATTAGTTTACAGAATGAAAATGCTAGGCCTTCAGAAACAGGAGCTGTCGGTAGAACCAATGCCTTGGTAAGTTGTCTTTTACGGCTTCGTGGATATAGTTATAGGCAGGCAGGCCTAGAGGGCTATTGTTATTTGTAGTTTATTGTTTACATGATTTCTGTAGGTTGATACTGCAGGCGAGGGAGGTGGTGAACATAAGATGGTGCTTGTTGTCAGGACAGATTTGAAAATGGGAAAGGGAAAAGTTGCTGCACAGGTACGTAACATACACAATCAAAACATATAAAAAATATACTAAATAAACAGTTACCCATCTAGGCATATCTATAGTATAATATAGTGCCTACAGATAGTTGATCATAGGCCTACTATTAAAATAATAGTATATGGTATCAACTTCAGACTCGGTGTGATTTTTTATTTATTATTGCAGAGAAATAAACATTCCCATGTTCCACTTTAAATGTGGTTTTGTTTTTAAAAAAGTATTTTCAATTCACTTTTTTGTATTTTACATTACAAATTGTGCAACTTATTTTATACTGTATAAATATATTTAGTGCAGCCACGCAGCTGTAAACTGTTATCGTCACACACAACGAAATAATCCAGGTATGCTAAGAAAATGGGAATCAAATGGCCAACCTAAGGTGGTTGTCAAGACAACAGATGAAGCGACATTGTGAGTGACATGGACGAAAAATTTAGTTGCCATGGTGATGTGTTGCTAATCCTCGTTAAACTGTTGTTCTCATTTTTTACTAAAAAAAATAAGTTTTTATCTGAAATTAAAATTAGTCAAAAGATTCCAATTCTGCTCTACTTATATGCTATTGGGTTCAAATTAGAACAATTTTGGGATTTCCCAAAATGTGATTAGTAATTCATGAAAACAGCAGTTTCAAGTTTAAGCTCTGTCTACACTATCAACCTTTATGTGACAAAAGTGTGATGTGCCCAAATATGGACGTGATGATGTCATATCACTACTGTATTTCAGCATATCACTACCATATTTGGGCACATCACACTTTTTTGTCACATAAAGTTTGATAGTGTAGACAGTGCTTAAGATTAACTGAGTAGGTTCAAGTTATTTTATTTTGATATATTTTACATTAGTGTTGTCACGCAGCTGTAGGATGCTATTCAGAACTTTTAGAGAGAGACGATGAAGATGACACGTTGGAATTGTGGGAAGAAAATGGCCAACCTAAAATAGTAGTAAAAGCCCCTGATGAAGAGACACTGTGAGTCCAAATTGACAGTGTCCCACATAAATTTTCCAAAATTATACTTTTTAAAACAAAAATGTTTTAAAATATTCATGATTATTTTTCTTACCTGTTTTAGGGTGTTAGGTGAACTGTATGTGCCATTATTTAAAAGCTGTCCATCTGACAGTTAAGCTCTGTCTACACTATCAAAATTTATGTGAAAAAAAAATTGTGATGTCATATCACTACCATATTTAAGCATATCACTACCATAAACTAGTTTGATAGTGTAGACAGAGCTCTAGAAACTATGAACAGATTTAATGCTTATTTTGTTTTAAATTACAGAATCGCATTAGCGCAACATGCACAGTCAGTAGGCCTGACTTCATGTCTTATACAAGACGCAGGAAGAACACAAATAGCGCCAGGCTCAAAAACAGTACTAGGTGTTGGTCCAGGTATAAAATAACTTTAATTTGAAATTCTCATAGTAGTTAGGCCCGATTTTTTCAATCATACACACATTTATTCAGTTATTTGACAACAACTGGGGCCCACACTAGAAGCAGAAGCTTGTCTCATAAGAGCCCCTACAATACAAATATGACGAAATACATAAAAAGAAAAACTGTATAAAACAGTAAACAATAAAATAAGTCAAAAACAAAATTTTTTGGTATATGGAAGCAAACCAGATTTAATTTAATTTAATTAATTTTATTCATCCAAGAGAAATAATCATTAAAAGAATAAAATAAGATCTGCTTACAAAAGCAAAAACCCACACAAGCACGTGAAAAATGATATTAATTCTAGTTGATTTTTTTTCAGTTTAATAATAATAATAAATTTATTTGAAAATGAAAAACTTGATCACTTAATATAGTGTTTTTACCAAGGCCATTTTACTATACAAAACTACAGTATTTACAAAAACAAACAGTACTCCTATGTTAATGTTTGTTTAGATTTTAAATAAATTAATAATAATATTTTTATTTGCCAAAAAACATGCATTAATATAATACTTTTTTTACTTCTTCTCCAGGTCCTGCTGAATTAATAAACAAAGTGACTGGTCACCTGAAATTATTTTGAAGAATGAAATTCAGAAAGCAAGAAGAACATCCGAAGACCACAGTCATCTTTTATTAGAATATTACTCTCTTTTTTATGGAATATTTTGTGAACTTTCCTAAACCATTAGGACTGGCCCAAAATATCTGACTTTCTTGAAAGTTTGGTTCACAGAATACATTTTAAATACCGGGAATTTTTTTTTTTTTATTTTTGCGAGAGACCTTTTTTCTTTGGTTTGGGAGAGTTGACTGTGTCGATGGGAAATGTTTAAAGAGTTTTGTAAATGGGATATTTATGATATTTTAGATGTTGATAATGAATAGGTTATAAATCCAGCTAGTTGCTTTATGGTAGTCTTGTAGTAGTGATATAGCTATTACAGGTAAAATAATACAATTAACAAACAGTAAAACGGTCATAGTTGGTATCTACCACATATACCAACTTTTAAGAATATTCCTATCCAAATGGTGAACTATTATTGTTTACATCACAAACAATTTCAATATTTAAGGCTGCTTTAACAAAACACTATATGTCATGTTATGTATAGTTTATTTGTATTTTTCTTGGATATGGTTTTATCTTAACTGTTTGTATTGTATGGAGTGAGTGCAGAATCTGTTTGGGCTTTAGCCTATTCTCATTCCTGGTTATTTTTTACATTGATGACCGAATAAATATTATTATTATTATTATTATTATTAATTACATATTTTGAATTAATAATTCTTAATGCAGCATTAGTATTTAAGAATGTGTTAATTAAATTAAATCTATTTAAAATGAATAAGAGGAAATTCATTTTATTGTAAGCCTGTTTACATTTTACAAATGGTAATTATTCTAAATAAATAAAACTAATGAATATAAACATCTTATCTTTTTTTTTCAAAATAAAATATTGCTTTTAGTTTTAAATTTACAAAACACTGCCTGCCTGTTTATAGTATAAAAGTGTTCTTCCTAAAATACTTCGTGAAATAGATTTATGTGTGCTGTAAGGAAAGGTAAATTGCCTTTGATATATTGTATGGCTTAATGAATTTCTAATGTGTGTGTGGGGGCGATAAATACAAATGATTGCACATTCTGGCAACTATTTAAATCACCGACTGCCTTATGTGCAAGCTGTCGTGGTGTCCGGTGGCCGTACGTACAACATAAACACAGCATTCATGCCGTGTGTTGTGTGCGAGAGAGGAGATGGGAGAGATTCCCCATCAGAATTCTTGTTTGCATAGCATTGTAACGTACAAATATTCATTTTTTATCAGTAAGTATAATTTATAGTATTTTAAACAACATATTCAACATCTAAATCTGTTCGTGATTTGAACGTTAAGCGCTAAAACAAGATAGTAAAATAGGCTAAGGCTAGCCCTAGCTATCTTACTTAGAAAGCAAGAAGGCCAAGGAAGTTTGTGCACAGGAAATATAGTCCTAATCCCCTACTTAATAGTTGATATTTCCTAGTCCAGGCCTAGGTTATTTGGATTAGGCCAATGTGTACAATTTCGGCCACAGACAATAATATGCCTATAATCTATATAACAGATTTTACTTATTTAATACTGTTAGGCCTAGCCTAGTTGCTGTATATTGTCAATATTTATTTTATTTTCAATTTATATATATGAATGTGTTATGCGCGATTTGAACGATTTGCGCAATTTGAAATTGCGCAAAAAAAATCCTTGCGCAATTTGAATTGAAACATGTGTTTCAAATTGCGCAAGCAACGTATTAAATTGCGCAAGTAATCTGCAAATTGCGCAAGGTTTTTCGACAGATTGTGAAATCATGCACACCCATATTTTTATAGTAATTTCTAAGAATGATTCAAAATTAAAGATAAATATCGCATTTCCTTATTTTAGTAGTGCAAATATTGTTATAAGTTAGCATACCGTCGAAGAACCGACGAAGGAAAACGAAGCGGTGGTGTTCCACCAGGCGGGCGCAGCGCGGGCGGCCGGCTATACTACTCTAGCCTAGCTAGGGTTTGGACTACTGATACTGACTAGGTTACATGGCCTAGCTTAAACTAATATTAAAAACTTAAAAAGTGAGTATTAACATTATCTTCATTGAAATGGTCTTATTTACCCTATATAATAAAATACTAAATTTTAAACTCCTCTGCCTAGGCCTAGCCTAGCCATGTATGGGAAAATTTACAGTTCGTTTTCAAATTGCGCAAAGGTGTCATATTGCGCAAGAACTATCTTGCGCAATTTACAAATTGTGCAGCGCAATTTAAAATTGCGCAAAGATTTTCTTGCGCAATTTGAAATTGCGCAAGTTGATTGCGCAATTTCAAATTGCGCAAAAAAATCTTTGCGCAATTTTAAATTGCGCAAGAATTCTTTGCGCAATTTCAAATTGCGCAAGGATTTTTTTGCGCAATTTCAAATTGCGCAAATCGTTCAAATCGCGCATAACATATGTAATTAATTATTAAATAATAAATGAGCTTTTTTATTTTAAATGGAATTTTATATTTTTATATTTTGAATGAAAATTTGATGCAATTCAGATTTTTCTGCAATGCCACTCAAAAGTTGAGAGTTGAGGCAAAGCTAGACCTACAACAATTAAAATTTAACTGTAAAAAAGCCTCTCTTGAATATAAATGAAATCTCCTCGCATGGTGAAAACTTTAGTGAGTGTTTGGCCCATGCAATGTTTAGTTGGCTATCATTATTAAAGTAAAGATATTTATTCAAGTTATACCGATAAATCAATTGTATGACTACCGGATTATATCATTTAAAAAAATACTGGTACTGAAATTCAAAAAATTTTTTAAAATGTATGTTATTGCGCAATAAAATATAAGTCTTCTTGGTCATTCACCCTATAAATGATGATACAGGGGCAAATCAACTGTATAATATTATTAGCAATCTTAATATTAAATATTAATAGACAAAATATTTAAATGAAATTTGTATTAATTTTTATAAAATTCATCGATAACTTTTTTATTTTATTCAATCGAAACCAACAGTGATAATTACTGCCACTAAATAACAGGTTTGATGCACAAAATTAATGCAAAATCCATCTTAAAAGATGGCAAACCACAGTACATCCCATGTATCCCTAATTATTCCATTCCAAAAAAATATGTCCATATTATTTGAATGATGAAGAATACAAAACATATTTTAAAAATTGTTTGTAAATACAGTAATTTTACAGCGTGTATTTATAAAAAAAAAACAATGTTTTTATTTATATTAGTTTTCATAAGAATCACCTTTATATTGGTGGCAAACATCAATTTATTGTGCATCCATTTTATTTTTATTTATTTTATTTGTTTATTATTGACAGTAAATGTAACAAATTTGTGTAATGTAAAAACTGTACATTCAATGATAATAATTCTGTGTATATTTTTTAAAATTTTCCTTAAAATCAATTACAAGAAAGCTGTTAAATTACCATGATTTAATCCCAATAACTGTACATAGGAAAAGGTGTGTAAACCAAGGCAAATTAAAAACAGGATCCTTAGCTCCGGAGATCAAAAGGATTAACTGTGGCTGCGACACAATAAGTTCCATGCCCCTTAGACAGACACTGCGCGCCGCCGAGAATATCATATGTCATATATACTGTGGGTATTTGTCGCAGCTAGACATAAGATCAAAGGAATGTTACGAGTTCCTATCTGGGCAAGGTGAGCTCAGTGTCCTGTTGTTAGAGTCTTAGTGAGCACAAAAGGGTTACAATCCAATATGCTAATTGTGCTACAGTATTACAGAGCTTCTTAGAAGCATATAAAAACATGATGTTGTATAGTAGTTTCATCAAATTTTGCAATGATCAACATTTGTTATGTAATAATAATAAAAAAACTAAAAGTTTGAAACCATTCTGCATAAATTATTCTGAAAAAACCATCACTGCTAAAAACTGTATACAGTGTGATTGTATAATGCTTGAGTGAGCAGCACAAATTTATATTAATTTTACATTACAATAAAGTGTGATATATCTACATACATGATACTCGATAATATAATAAAATAACGAGTTTAGCAGCTTGCATAAAATATTCTATAAGAACACGACTCGAGTATACAGACCTTTAGGAAGTCATTAGTTCTCTCTCTCTGATGTCATCACTTCTATTTCCACCATTAATGATCAGATAAGGTACTCAAATTTGACAGATTTATTAAAGGAATATTTCATTTGGCTTTTTTAAGCATTTTTTTTTCTAGCGTGCCTTATAATTAAAATTATGAATATAAATACAAGGTTTACTAAATATAAATTATTATTATTATTATGAATATAATATAAAGTTTACTAAACAAATTATTATTATGAATCTAGTATCTGCCTTAGACGTATTGGCTTATGCCTTTCCTCTGGTGAAGATGGGCACTAGACGAGAGAAGCCCCTGATCAGCCCTGGCTTTGTTTGAATCAAAGCTATTAATGGCGGTAATTAATCGCTGTTGGTTTTAATTGAATAAAATAAAATACAAGGTTTACTATTATCAATTATTAATATTATTATTATAAATATAAATACAAAGTTTACTAAATCAATCATTATTATGAATTATAATATTTGCTTCAATAAATAACAAAAGCATTCAGTCTAAAATATTTTAATATTATTTGTTAGTAAATCATGTATCAGATAAATGATATCTCTCTGCACCCAGTGTGTAAACATAAAAGATAACCCAATCCTAAAGAATGAAGTAATAATAATACAGTTTTCTAGAGCGCACTTCGCCACCAAAGGGGATCAAGGTGCTTTTGAATGCTTTGACTGTAGTATACAATCACCTCATGATTAAATAAACAATAACATTGCGAATTTAAAATGGAAAAAATTAGCCCTTAAATGTATAAGCATGGGCAAAAAGATGAATTTTTAATAATTTTTTTAAATGAATCCAAGTTAGTACATTGGCGAATTGAGATGGGCAGTGTGTTCTAGAGTGATGTGGTAAAAGCTCTGTCACCATAATGCTCTTTCTACACTATCAAACTTTATGTGACAACAAAATGTGATGATGTCATATCACTACCATGTATTTGGGTATACAGTATCACTGCCATGTTTGGGCACCTCACACTTTTTTTGTCAAACTAGTTTGATAGTGTAGACAAGGCTTTAAGAGTTGTTTGATATGCTGATGTATAGGTATAGGTATACTTACAACCACATAATATATTAATTACCATACCATTACCATTATAATAAATGATTTATGATTCTTAATTTTGTCAGCTATAAATATATTAAAATAACCACAAAGAATTGAATAATATGTTAATTATCATAATAATGAAGTAAAAATTAATGTTCGCACTTTATAATGTTAAAATTCAGTATTTATACATTTTTAACACTACAAAAATAGAAAATTCAGTTCAAATTTGAATAAATGGTAAGTTAGTAGATGAACCAGTACAGTAAGTATTTCCACTCAGTACCTGGACACTAAATATGATTGGACACTCTGATCAGAAGCAGGTAAGGATGTGATGTCACTTCCTGTAGAGAAAGTATTTCCCATACATACTGGTTAAAAACAAGTATGGCAATACTGTACTGTACATACTACAAGGGGAACAACATTGATCTTAGCTACTGTATAACCAATAGATGGCTTTAGTAACAGATACCCAAAATTGAATCTAGTGTACCAGTAAGTGGTTGTCCAAAAACTTATGTACCGGTACTGCGATAGTCACAATTTTTCCTTCTTAATTTCTATCGCGGTAGATATTCAAGTTGATATGTAAGAAGCGTTAATAAGTTCTGAAAAGGTAAAATAAGGCATGGTGACTATGTGGTATTAAAGCTCAGGTACAGGCATGAATTTTAAATATAATATTTGGTTAATTGTACATAAATCAAATATTTGTAACAGAAATCGAGTCGAAAAAACATGAATTTCACTTAATATAGTCAAAAAAATACAACATTTGGCAAAGTTCTTCCATAAAAACCAGGAAGACTTTTTTTCAGTAGTTATGTAGTTAACCTAATGTAATAACATGTCTGGTGACTCCCTAGACGGTGAAAAAAGATGGTGGATATACGGGGGATAATTTTTGCTATAGCATGAAAATAAAAATCTGAAGTTGAATAAAAATATCAGAAATGTAATATTCAAGTTATATTACCTATATTTAGTCATCTGATGACATTTTTTACCATACCGTTTATTTTTCATAGCTTTTTAAAATGCCTCTCTATTTACAAAATTTGTGTACAAAAGAATAGAGATTTTACTGTGTAATTTGAACTATCCCCCCACTGATAAGAAAGTGCTTATTTTCAACAAGCTCATGTAACACAAATAAAATCCCAAAAATTATGAAACATAGGGGAAACTATAGATCGATAATTATTGGAATGTATGATCAATATAAATTTTTTGCCAGCACCTGGCCTTTAACATCTAGTTTTTATTATCATCGTTTTATTATTTTGCCTTGTTGTTTGAATAATAATTGTATTTTAATTATTTTTAGTCGCGTGAAACACGACTCTACAGCTCACTATGTCAGTCGGTTGGTTAGTAAACACTAACTTGAGCACGCGACTGTAGCCATGTAATGGCCTTGTTTACCATAAACATACTGTATAAGACTTGCTTCATATTATAATTATCAATAAAATACTGTCAGCATTACAGCATCACATGATGTATTAGTAAGTAGCTTCGTTACCAGGTTTACGAGCAGTCCAAGTGGGTTGTTAATTAGGTTACCAGCCATTAGGTTCAATAAACAGACCATGTCCAATCAAACAATATTTAATTACAGTTGTCATTTGAAGCTTGTTTTGCCAGAAAGATTTACCGGAATATATTGGATTCCCAATCGGACTTTAAAAATGTTGTATAAAGATAAATCATATAAACACATGTCTTGCTTAGGCTTAGCAATTTACATGTAAGAGTAAGCAGATAGTATACTTTGTCAATTAGATTACTGTATAATCCCACTCCTAGAATAAGAAATTGGGCTGATTTTGGGGGTGGGACTATAGGCCTACCCGGGGAAAGCCTGGTTCACACAACAAATGATTGGTATGGTATTTGGTAAGCATTTCTTGTAAAAACTCATCTTAACTGGATAGAGAGAGGCCTACATCCAGACCAAAAGTCAATACTGGGACTATACCCAGAGATACAGTATGCCTATTTGTGAAATCAGACATGAAGTAGAGGTGGGGTTAAACCCAAAATGGGATTATACCCGACGATATACGGTATTGTTTGGTATTAATACAATTGTACTTGTTTTTAGATAAAAAAATATCTCTACCTGTAGGTTATCCTTATCTGTTTTAGCAGAAAGAGAAAATATCGGTGATTCATGCTTAGACCATCATGTGATTTTCAATCGACAGTGGCATACTGTACTGTAATATTAAACATTCAGTTTTTTAAATCGTTTTACTGTATGGCATCTACGGTATATAACATTTCAGAAGCTACTTCTTTATTCGTTATTCTTTATCCCGACAACCAACAGTACAAAGTACCAATGACAGGTTGATATTAAGATATACATTTACACTTGTGTCTCCTTAAAAAAAAATCCTACTGTACAATACATCTCACTCTTTGAGGAGAAAGGGCTATTGTCGGTTTATCCAGGTAAACTAGGCACGAAATAGACATATCATTTTATATAATAAAATAATGGATTGTATTGTATGTAGGATTTTAAACCTTGTAAATTTATTCTGATTTCTAATAAATTATTAGAAGTCATAAATTATGTTCAAGGAATACAATATTATCACTTTGTAGCCTTGGATACCTGCGTCTATAAATAAAAATTAACTGGAAATACAAATTTCCTGTAATGGCTTTATTTCGAATAAAAGGAAGTTATTGCTGCTGTAAATACATTATCATTTAATGATTAAAAATACTTGCATAATCTACAGTACAGTACTGTAGTATCATACATGATGTATCATCTACAGTAAAGTAGGTGAAAGGTGGAAGATTTAAACAAATAATTCTTAGCTTTTCAAATTATCAGTATTAGCATGGAGCAGTACAGTATATTTATTATGGTAATATTTTTTAGCGTATACAGTAGTAATACATGGTGGGTTCATTGTGCACAATGCTTTAATTAAGCTGAAAAAAACCGTCTCCTTAGATCTTAAAGCTTGGTTACCACTAGCGACGCAACACAACACAATCTACACAACGTAAGCAAATGCCCTTCTAATAATTGTGTTTGTCCCCTCCTGCGTGAAATCAGACCTGCGATTTTTGCAGCACTATTGCGTCGTCGGTTCCCACTTGTAATTACACAATACAGCACTTTGCGTCGATACGTCGCTGCGTTGCGTCCTAGTGGGAACCACGCTTTAGAATGCCAAATTGTGCATCCCACAATGGTGGTGCGCTGTCAATGATTTATGTTCCTGTATTAAATTGATAAAATAAAACTAAAGGCCCATTTACACTAGAACGATAACGATCGACGATAAATAGGTAATCATGCATTTTTCTTAAATAATACAAAAGAAATTGGAAAGGTTTTAGGATAATTATTTATGCTGGCTTTGATAAAAATAACATTTTTTTAAACCTAATCAAATGACGTGATGATGAATAAAAACAATAAAATCGTTGTATTGTCACGATATTATTGCTCTTATTAATCATTGTCATGATGTTGTTATTAGTCATTTGATGGGATGTGAAAATATCATTTTCATCAAAGAGAGCATAGATGGTTGTGCTATAGTTATAGGATGAAAACTTGTTAGATTTCTTTTGTTTTATCATAGAGATATTATAGTACAGTATATCTGTGGTTTTATGTATGAAAATTGAATGTTTACAGTATTTATCGTCGATTGTTATCATCCTAGTGTAAATGGGCCTTAATACTATAATTAGGCTGTATTGTAGGAGCTGTATTTAGAAGTATGTATGTAGTATTATCTTTAATAGAGCATTGCACACAAACAGGATCTACAGTATATTTTGACGCGATTCACTATTTCATCGGAAAACTTTTAAAAGCAAACAACTTTCTCTGAAAAGCAAACAGATTCACTTTAATCCTGTTAAATGCCAAGTTTAGATTATATCCCATTAATGGATAATAATAAAAAATCATTGAGTGAGTGATGATGTAATAATATTTGAATGTGTGTTAATGTTTGCTTTCATTATTGGTTTATTTATTGATTTAAAAATCAATTTTGTTGTTTGTTTTATTTATTGAGTTTAATATAGACAATAACATTTTAAAGATTTATATTGTTGGGATTTATAGAAATGACGTCATAATCGCACAGCAAGTAATTTAATAACCATGACGCGATGGATCATGCAAACCGTCAGTTGTCATTGGTCAACTCACTTGCGCTTACGTCGCTGCATTGCGTCCAAGTACGAAACAAGCTTTAGATCGATTTCAAAGGCTGTTAGTGTGTTCACACTTTATACTGACAGCATTTCATATTTGTTGGATGTCTCCATTACTTAATATTGATTTAGTTTTTTGTTCCAGTTCATTAGATCTTCAGTGATGGGTCAATAAAACACTTGATACTTCACATGTGATGTACCCAAAAATGGCAGTGATATGACATCATCATGTCCATTTATGGGCACTTCACATTTTTTTGTCACATACAGTTTTATAGTGTGGACAGAGCTTTACTAATCTAAAAGTTCTATTGGGTGTTCTAGGTTTTGAGTTTGTGATATTTTTTCGCTTTCAATAATTTTATGAAAACACTAGAAATACTACAGTACAGAGGAATCTCATATTATATTCTTTCATCTTGCTCAGTGATGTAATTGCTACAGTATGAGCATTCACTGGCTAAACCCAGGGGGCTCAGACCTTAAGGGACATGAGAGCATGAGCAGCCTATACAACTGTATAGCATTCGAGTTCCCCCTTTATGAGTGCTAAATCAGGGGTCTTCTAAATAAGATACTGTAGTACTACAAGCATGCTTAAAAAATATCCCCACTCATCTGTAAATTTCGTTCATGCCAAGTAATTTGACCTATCACAAGTTTTTGCTCAATCCAAGCCATCGTTTGTCACCATTATCCGTCAAATTGGCATCGGCATCCTTGCGTTGCATCCTAGTGGGAACCACGCTGTAATAGTTTTTACTAATGATACATCTTTAGGCGTAGTGAGTACATAATGATATCATTGTACTATAGGTCTGTCACTAGTTTGTACCTTGCGTCCTAGTGGGAACCATGCTTTAGTAGTGTTTACTATGATACAGTACATCCTTACGCATAGTGAGTACAGAATAATATAAGTTTACTGTATGTGTGCATGCAGTCACGCGTTTGTACCTTGTGTCCTAGTGGGAACCATGCTTTAGTAGTTTTTGTACTAAAGATACATCCTTGTGCATAGTGAGTACTTTGTGATTGTTGTAATATTCATTTACTGTTATTAGTTTGTACCTTGTGTCTTAATGAAAACCGTGCTTAAGTAGTTTTTTGTACTGTACTACAATACATCCTTGCACATTGTGAGTGAGGCATAATGCTATTGTACTGTACTGTGTGTGTGTGTGCATTTATTGTTAAATGCTTTGAACTCGTTGGTTGCAATGTAAATAATTATTAAATTTATTGATACCCTATTCAAATGTTTAGTTGACATATTTGCTCATGACATTGTAATTGAAAATTGATATAATTAAAACCAACACAATCTATCGAAACTGCCATTAATAAATCATAATATGTATCATGTTACATTGATTGATAGTAAGTGCCAACTCAGCATTTTATTAGTACCGTAGTGCTGACGACATTGTTGTCTTTGTAATTTGATACACTGTAATTACATTTAGTTTGAAAGTGTGATGTGCCCAAATATGGTAGTGATATGCCCAAATATAGTAGTGATATGACATCATGTCCATGGCACATCACATTTTGTTGTCGCATAGAGTTTGATAGTTTAGACAGAGTTTAAGATAAACAGTACCTGAATCAAGTGTTATGAATTGAATCAATATTAGTAATTTTTATTTCAATACCCTGTTAAGGAAAAAATAATAATGTATTACTATCTTAGCTTAAAAGCAACAAAAAAAAAATGCCATGTAAGGTTGTAATTTCATTAATTTTTTTTTTATTGTTTTTTTGTTTTATTTTATTTTTAAAACCAGAAACAACAGCAGAAACAAATCCGCCATACAGCTTGGTTTAACAGATACAATACAATTACAACAACTCAGAAACACTTAAATTACGACGAAACAGATAAAGATTGGAATTAAAAATGTCAATATGGGGATGGGCCTGGACTAAACTATTATAATATAAACTTAATCTACTGATGTAACCATTTTTTAGAACATTGACTCTACAAAAGGGAACACAAAGGATATTGTTGTTTCTTAAGTTACGGGCGGGAACACGAATACCGAAATTGGAGATAAAGTTGCAGTCAAAAATAGAATGAAGACATTTAAAAAGAAAAATAATTTGCTAATAAGTACAGTCATTCCTCAATAGATTGAATAGCATTGAATGTTAATCATTGTGATTGCCATCCTACAGTATAAATTATCATTACAGTAGTATACAGGTATACAGGATTTCACAATTGTAAATAGTTTTATATCTGTTTTCTTTCTTTTTGTTTTTCTTTTATATTTTATTTTTGTTGTAACTATGTTTACTGAACCACTTTGGAAATCAGTACATTTGTATTGAAAGTGTATTTCAGTTTAAAGAAAGAACAAATAAATTAAAAAAAAAATAATACAGTATTAATATTTTTTTTTCTTTTTATTATTTTTAGGTTACAAATAAAGTGAACTCATTTCGGAGCAATGCAGCCTGGCATAAACAGAAAGATTTTAATGATGAAGTACTTTGATGTTAAACTGAATTATTTTGTGTATTTAATAGAAAGATGAACAAGTAACATTTCTACATTTGAGAATATAAAAACAATGCGAATGGCGCGTCACAGTAAAATGAGGACGTTGTTGACAGTGGCGCTGACTGCGGTAGTGACTATTATGATAACGCAGAATATGTGCGACGTTCCCGACGGTAAAGGGAAGATGGTTCCTAAGGAATCGGTGAAAACTATAGAGGATAGCGATAATAAAGTTTATGAATATCACAAGGACATGCCGCTGATTTTTATCGGTGGAATGCCACGTAGTGGAACCACGTTAATGCGTGCAATGTTGGATGCTCATCCTGATATACGTTGCGGAGAGGAGACGCGTCTTGTTCCTAGGTTACTCGGCATGCGTGTTCAATGGAAGAAATCAAAGAAAGAACAAACAAGACTTTTAGAAGCCGGTTTAACCGATACCGTCATTGATGATGCGTTGAGGGCGTTTATTTTAGAAATTATTGCAAAACATGGCGATCCTGCTCCGAGACTTTGCAATAAAGATCCTTTTACGCTTAAATCTATGGTATATCTTAGAACGCTGTTTCCAAACGCTCAGTACGTTTTTATGATACGCGATGGCCGAGCTACTGTTAATTCCATAATATCACGCAAAGTGACGATATCCGGTTTTGATATAACGAGTTGGCGTGATTGCCTTAAGAAGTGGAACTCGGCCGTCGAAGCCATGCACAACCAGTGTATGAGTGTAGGCTCACGTTATTGTTTACCTGTCTACTATGAACAGTTAGTATTACATCCAGAAGAATGGATGAAAAAGATTTTAAAGTTTTTGAATACTGATTTTGATGAATCGGTTTTGCACCATGAAAAACAAGTTGGGAAACCTGGTGGAATTAGCTTGTCAAAGTGAGTAATTATTATTAATCTTTCGATTTATGACGACCGACGGCCAAACTATTTCACGTTGTTTCATTCTGCGCATGCACGTTGATACAGGTTTGATGGTTTCTAAGTTTAGACAACAAACGATGACACATCGATTGACTTGACCTAGGTTGGTTGTCGCAAATGGGAAGCTCCCTAATGACACAGTATACATTAACTATGTTCACTTGGCTAATCAGCTAATTAGATTCGACCCCTTCCTGCTATCCCTCTAGCCCAATTGTAACCATACAAGAGCAGTTATTCTGCATCCATCTTTCAAACTTCAGGCTCCCTTTTCATTACCCACTTTACCATTTTAATCTAAAACATTTAAATAAACATTTTTAATATTACTGTGAAAACTTTACACTTTTTGTCATTTTTTAGTTCATTTATGTACATGTATCTTTTTAATCAAATTTGCTGACAACCGAAATTTCTTGGTTTTTAACGAAGAAAAACAAATATTATATTTTATACATTTTTCTTATTTTTTTTTCTTCTGAATTTAGAAAAGAACGATCAACAGATCAAGTTATAAAACCTGTAAATCTCGATGCACTAACGTCATGGGTTGGAAAAGTTCCGCATGACGTGCTTAAGGACATGGCTAGTATAGCACCCATGTTGTACACCCTAGGATACGACCCACATGCCAACCCACCAAATTACGGTAACCCCGATCAATTTGTACTAGAAAACACAAAAGAAATACATAGAAACGCACAAAAATACAAAGAAAAGTTAAAGGAAGTGATTGGGGATGAACCGCAAGAACCGGATGACGCCCCAAAAAAACGGAAAGACAAACCACTACCACAGCGAATGCCAAATAGACCGCAAATGAGAGGGCGTCCTGATATAAGACGGCCCCCACCTCGTAGAGGAAACCTTCCCATTGCAAGAAATAAATTTGAATAACAATAGTGGTTGAAATAATGTACGTACTGTAAACACAAACAAGAAATAGAAACGTTCAGTCCTCTGGGAAATTCCCATCCTAATGGGAAATACCCATCCTCGTGGGAAAACCCCATCATCCAATCAATGGCTATATTGTATGATACATAAAGTATAGTAGATTTTAATTGTATCAGGATGACTACTGTGGCTTATGGACATGTTTTCATTTATTATCTAATATTTGGATGCTGCTTAAAAGTAAACATTTTCAACATTCAAAAGGAACGCTTAATTTATATTCAAAATGGAAGTATCTAACAATCCTTTTAGAAAAACAAAGTGTGTTATTGTAAATTTATCTGTGGAATTAAATGTTGCGTGAATTTGTTAATCAGATTGCCAGTTGTGTAAGTACTGAATTCCGTAAATGTCATCAAATTACTTTGAAGGTCTGTCTATGATGCGTATGGAAAGTTATATTGTACCGCCGTCAACCATATGTCCCAAGTCTCCTGATAATCGCACCAACAGATTGAGAACACACACACAATTAGCTGTATTTGTATTTGAGCTAAATATTTTGATAGTATAGTATCACCATATAAGAGCATTTTTAGGCTGAAACCTGCTAAATTATGCAAATATCTGAGCCTAAAAAAATGTACTGGTACTTACAGAATAAGGATAACAATAGAATGGTTTGTTGGACAGAAGCAATGATACTAAAATAAAAATCAATATCACTGGTAACATAGAAAAATATCTATGAAAAAGGTCATAATAGTTACTATATATTTAGAGAATAAAATGTAGAAGAATATATAACAGCAAACGGTAGGGTATACTAATTAGTTTGATTGTGATAATATATGTGAGGCAAGCCATTGTGATTTAACATTCAAATGTGTATAATATCCCATGATCTACAGTTGTATAATCCCATTCTCAGGTATAATCCCACCTCCTCATTTAGGCTAAATTCGGACTTAAGACTTTAGTAAATATGCAATCCTGGTATAATCTCACTCTCTAATATTTCCATAATTTCATAAACAGAAACAGGATTGGAACTATACTTAGTTATAACAAAGGATTGTGGGTCACACGATAATCAATAAATACTTCATTGAACCCATGTGATATGTGCAGTTTCGTTATGTGCGAGTGCAAATTTGTACTATGTGCATATTTGTTATTTGCGAGTGCAAATTTGTACTATGTGCATTTTGGTTATATGCGAGTGCAAATTTTTAATGCATTTTTGTTATAATGAGTGCAAATTTGTACACACTATGTGCATTCATTGTTATAGGATTCAATTACAACCTTCAAATGACACATTTTTTGGATGTTATATAAAACAAATAATGAATGTTTTTATATTGTGCAATGGAACATATTAGTTTTGTGAAAAGTGAAATGTTCTATTTTACCTCATGAAAATATTTTTACCATTGCACTCATAAACATTCATTATTTGTATAATATGCAGTGTTAGATTTTTACTGTATATTGTCATTTTGTTTTAAAAATGTTTAATGCTAACCGTCTGTCAGATTGCATTTCATACATTTATCCTTTTTATTGTTTGGTTAAAAACATTAATGTACTTTGTCCAAAATCTACTTAGGTTTACCAATATATTGTATTAGTTTTGTCAAATTTTTAAAAATGTATTATTTATTCTGTGTAGAATGACGTTATTTTTGTATTGTATTTGTAATGGTATAAAGTTATATATATACATATTTTATCAGTATATGAAAAATTTAATGTATTACCACAAAGAAATATTATTTTATTAGCATAATAATAAATATTGATAATTTTAATTTGTATATATTAAAAATATTTGTTTCCATAATTCATAAAACAATACCGGATAAAGGGCAACAGAGTGACCAAAACGTTATTAATTTAGTTAGTATTTAATTTCACACTTATTACATATGAAAGATGATAAAAAAGTATGTAAAAGAATAGGCAGAGAGAGTTCCCAAATGCTTATAAAATTAAAAATTAGTAAAATATTGAAATATATTGGAACAGTGATCCTGTAATGTATGGTATGTAAAGCTCTGTTTACACTATCATACTAGTGTGCCCAAATATGGTAATGCTATACCCAAATATGGTAACGATTTGATATCATCTTGTCCATATATGAGCACCACACATTTTGTTTGTCACATAAAGTTTGATATTGTAGACAGAGCATTAGATTAATTTTTAACCACTTTAAGGAATTCATTTCGTAGCGTATCTATAATATTTATCAACTGTTGCCTAAGGAGTATAACATTGATTTTAACAAGTAGCTGCTTATTAATTATTAACTTAGCAAAGAATTATAACCTGTTGTGTTCCATGCATAATTTAACCTTTTATTGTAAATCATTATTAATTAAAACAAATATTTTTTGAATTTTACAATAAAATTTAATTGTAATAAAATTAGAGTACCAACATTTCAGAACTTATTGTTATTAGAAATTATGTAATTTTATAATAAACATTAAATAATTTTTAAAATTGTCTTTATTAATAATTTTCTTAGTCATAAAATTTATATTATTAATGTAGCTATGGTATGTGTGTGTCTGTATCTGTAAATGTAGAAGTATAGAGATATATTATCTTTTTCACGTTGCAGTAAAGTTTATGTCCACACCACAAAAAAACGCTGGTGTTTGCCGCTCCATTTCGGAGTTTTTGAAGGGATATTATAATTCACTTTACTATATCTTTAAATTGTAATGTTGTGGTATTGACCAGTTGTGAGGTTCCTGTTGGGTCAAGTTGTGAGGTTCTTGTTGGGCCCCATTGTGAGGTCCTTTTTTGGTCCAGTTGTGAAGTTCTTGTTGGGTCCAGTTGTGAGGTCCTTTTTGGGTCCAGTTGTGAAGTTCTTGTTGGGTCCAGTTGTGAGGTCCTTTTTGGGTCCAGTTGTGAAGTTCTTGTTGGCCAAGTTGTCGGTTCTGGTGTTTGCCCATGATGAGGTCCTGTGGTATCCAGTAGTCAAGATTGTGTATGTACATTTGTGTGTATTGAAATAATATTTTTAGAGGGGAATCCCCTTCTGCTTTGACCTTTGTACATCAAGGACAATTTAAATGTAATATAAAACACAATATTTATGTGTAATTTACATATATATGTTGCATGTGTGTGTGTGTTCATATTAACTTCTTAGCTGTGTATTTATTGTACATATTCATTTAAATCAGTCTATCAGGGTTTAGTACGTATGTTTATTTTAAAATGTGAGAATAAATTGTAATAGTAGTTTTGTTATAAATTTGTAATTGTTTTATTTATTGCATTTATATATTGTATCTTGCTGAGGATGTTATTGGCTTTATCCTAATAATTGAATTATACAACAGCTACATGGGGCCAAGGATGGCTAATGAGTCCTCTGGGTCTTGAGTAACTTTTTGATTTGTGACCATCCTACTTCAGGATAGAATCCACCTCAAATTTATACCAATATATAACATTTAATAATTTCGTGCTGCAAAATATGACCATATTATTTAGGCAGGACCATTTCGTATTTTTATTTATAATTTACATGCAGAAATATATTATATAATATTATAATAATATGCACAATCATTTTTATAGTAAATCTATGGACTTTTCTGATAATTTAAATTACTTGTACAGCGCCCTCTCTTCTGATCGAACGATCGGTCGCCGATTGATTTTATTTTGTGAATGGAAAACCGATTCATCCGTGACCACTGAGCAGTTGTGTAAGTGTAAATTAAAGTTGTTTTTCATTTTATAAGCCTACTAAATCTTGACATTTGTATATATACTTCGATTTCAATTGTTAATAGTTGACTTACTGTACAGAATCGCTGTCATCTGCAAATCAGGCTAGGCTTGTCATTTGCCATAAATCTCTAGCTAGCCTAGCTAGGCCTAGTAGGCAGGCATCATGGCAACAAACGGCGGCACACACCAACCACCGAGCAAGCATGTTGTCATGTGGGAACCGTCCTCTGTGGACAAGACCAAGATGGGACAATTCCGCCTCCGTATTAATCAAAGATACGGACTTAATCTTGGTAAGTTGCATAGTCTTCTACTGTTTTTACTTGTTTCATGTCGATGATGCAAAAGCAACTGCAGTTTCATCTTTCTCAGACTCGGTCTGGGTGGGAGGAAGGAAGAAGGGAGTAGGGACCCCTATTTCTGTGTGTGGGGGAAGTGCTGGTGGTAATTCCCTGTGTTTTTTTCAACGGAGGACATTTTTAGGTTTAATTAAGTTTAAGTAAAAATAAAGTTAGCTGTGTTTGATTTCTCCTGTCATACGTGTATTTTTTTTAGTGAATTCATTTTAAATTAATAACTGGTTTTTAATAATAATATACAAATAATAGTATTTATCATTTTGTTTATCAATTAATTTTTTTTTTAATTTGCTTGTTAATGTTAGTTATCAATTCAGATACAGGAGGACCTCTTCAGGACCTAAAAAGTATCCCCTTAATATAGGTTGTCCATTGTGTAAAAACATAACCCCTTATTTCACATCAATTCAAATCAAAGTGTCCCCTTAGTAGAAAAATGTCCCCTTAGTAGAAAAATGTTCCCTGAATAGTTCCAAAGGATAGGCTCCATTGATGGCAACCTACATACCTTAACAGGTATATACCCTCAGATTTCACAAATAATTATTTATGATACCAGCAACTATTAACCAGCTACTGTTTACTCAATCCTAAACAACAAGACTTTCACATAAAATACAAATATACAAATATGAATTGCTATTTTTAAACGTTAATTTGTTCAATTCACAATAACATATGTATTCCATTAACAGATTATTCAATTTCTATTTAACCCACGTTGTAATAGGAATAAATGAGCTATAGATAAAGTTTGAAGTTTTAAAATATAAAGTTTTTTTTATGATTAAAAACCACATCATACTATTGACAATCTAATATATTAAATATAGTTTATATAAATTCAATTTTGTAGGCATTTAATTTGATTATGACAATTGAATCCATTTCTCCAGAAACACTATTAAGTATTTACCTAAACATTTTTTTGGTGTTTTAATTATTTAACGTTTATCATTTGTACAATTAATGCTATTGATGATGTGGCAATGCTTATCAACCATATAGAATATTACAAATGAATGGAAAAATTCTATAGTGGCATTAGCCAATCAGAGTGCTCCTTTTGAGACACACCTTTGACAAGCCTCCTGTCATGGTTCACTGATTTCAAAACACTTGTTGCTAGATCTGTGTCATCATTTTTGTGCATGCTGGTATAAACGGAATGAATAAGAGGATTTAGATACCAACAAAGTAATTGTTGAATAATTTAAATTATACAGTACACAAATAATTGAATAATATTCATAGCTTTCAAAAGGTCACACAAATATATTTTCTACTTTTGAACAATAGTTTTTATATGAATGGAGCAACAATTGTTGGAAATATTTTTTGTTATTTGGTATAATGATGATTAAAATGATGATTATAAATTACATTTTCTTGTGTAGCATGTTATGATGACTTGTACAAATGGTCGGTCAAGAATTATTCTGCATTTTGGAAAGAATGCTGGGAATTTGTTGGTATCAAATGTTCTAAAACCTATGACCAAGTAAGTTTTAAAATTCACATTTGGTAGAAGTTCTTGTCTTCTGTCTAATCTCATAATAATAGGGTACTATAATATATCATGTATATTTGTGAATAAACGTTCATTATTATTTAATAAAGGAAAAACTATGTGTTTATCAGTATACATATCTAAATGCATAATATAATGCGTATTAAATGAAGTGTTTAAATTTGATTTCTTAAGGTTGTTGACGTGACCAAAGGTATCGCTGAAGTGCCGACATGGTTTGAGGGATCGCTATTGAACTTTGCCGAGAACCTCTTGCGATATGATGATGACCGTGTTGCTATCTATGCCACAGGTAGTTTTGTGTTTTATTGAATCTTAGAGAAAACATGTATTTAAAAAAGCCTTTAAAATTCACTTATTAATGTATGTGTATGTTTGTCTTGAAGTGAACATTTTTAGGCCTAAGAAAGGAAAATGTTTTTTGTATTGTCATTTTAAAATAAAGAAGTAAATAAGATAATTTTGATGTATTTACAAAAAAACTAAGTTTGTAATCTTTTAAGGTGAGGGTCAAGATTCTGTGGAGAAAACAACTTTCAAAGAGCTACGAGCAAACGTAACAAAGTATGCTGCAGCAATGCGAAAGATGGGTGTAAAGAAGGGCGATAGAGTAGTTGGTAAGAGACAGGTTATTGATTAAGAGACAGGTTATTGATTATTGAATAAGAGACAGGTTATTGATTATTGATTAAGGAACAGGTTATTGATTAAGAGACAGATTATTGATTAAGAGAAAAGTTATTGATTATTGATTAAGACGCAGGTTATTGATTATTGAATAAGAGACAAATTATTAAGAGACATGTTATTGATTAAGAGACAGGTTATTGAATAAGAGACAGGTTATTGATTATTGATTAAGAGACAGGTTATTGATTATTGAATAAGAGACAGGTTATTGATTAAGAGACAGGTTATTGATTAAGACTAGAGACAGATTTCTGATTTTTAATGCTAAAAATCTATACTACCAATGTCATAGGTGAGGGAATTCTTTATGTTCAGTAGTTTATATTGCTTCAAAGGTTGGAAAAACATCTTCAAATTTGCCAGCCATAGCTCAAATGGAATATCATTTTCTGCATTATTATAGAAATATGCAACAAATGTGTATATCCAAGAAGTAATGTTAAAACACAACTATTTGCATATCAGCAATACACATATGGTAACAGTATGTGCTATTTTATTGATTTTTTCTTAGGTTACATATCTAACTGTCCTGCAGCTGTGGAAGCTATGCTAGCTGCGGCCAGTATAGGAGCTGTGTGGAGCTCAACATCGCCTGATTTTGGGGTTTCTGTGAGTATCAACAAAATTACTACTAATACCTCACATTATATAACCAGATGGTTTTAGTTCATGCTTTTCACCATTCATGATTTTACCAACATATAACATACATACATAAATGTCTGTGTGAAATTATCTTTATTTACACTGAAAAAAATAATTTTTCAGAATTTCATGTCATTTTAATGTCACACAATAGTTGTTCAATTTGACCAAAAATTGGATCAAAACAAAAAATATTTACCTGAAAAAATAATTTTTCAGAATTTCATGTTATTTTAATGTCACACAATAATTGTTCAATTTGACCAAAAATTGGATCAAAACAAAAAATATTTACCTGAAAAAACTGTAATTTAAAGCAAAAAATAGTCAAGTTGTCTGTCAGACAATTGGTTTTTGGTTGAATTTAACTGTTTATTTTTTCTTTTTATAATGAAAACATTTTTATTCTACGGAAGTGATTACCTTTCTTAAAACTACAAACGGCCTATTCAAAGTTTGATTTTTTTAATCTTAATTTTTTCATGTTGTTTGGGGACAATACATCTTTAAATTATATTGTTTTTAAGCACACATTTTCAGCATACATTAATAAATCTGTTATCTCTAATTAGACACTTTATTGTATTTATATACTCATAACGATATTAAATCAAGCAATTTTATTCTGTTAGGGTGTTTTAAGTAGATTTAGTCAAATTCAACCAAAGTTAATCTTCTCCGTCAATGCTGTGGTGTACAACGGTAAAACACACAATCATTTTGACAAGTTGAAGAATGTTGTACAAGAACTAAACAACATTGAAAAGGTCGTAATCATACCGTTTGTGGGTAAAGAAGAGGACATTCAAATGCCCAATATTAAAAACAGGTTTGTTGAGCTTTAGATATTGTTATTTTGTTTTTAACGCCTGTCTATGTACACTATCAAACTAGTTTCACAAAAAAAGTATAATGTGCCCAAATATGGTAGTGATATACCCAAATATGGTAGGGGCTGAAGGTGTGGTGTTGTGGCTTTGTGGTTATGATGCTTGGCTACCAATCCAAGAGTCCTGGGTTCAAGTCCTAATTCAAGATTTTTTCTAATGATAAATTACAACTCAACTACCAAAAACTTGTAATAAGACTTTGTTTATGTAGAGCATCTTGTATATATGTTTGTCTTGTGAACAGGATTGCCACCTTTAAGAAGGATAGTGAAGGAATTCACTTATGGTTATTTTTGGCAATTTGCCTAATATAAGAAAAGCAACATTTAGAAAATTATTTTTTTTTTTTAAAAACATTGTATTTAAATTTCAATCATTACCAATTATGTCTATTTTATTGCAGTGTTCTTCTCTCTGAGTTCCTGAAATCTGGGTGTCGGACTGACGGTACCTACCCACCTCTCACCTTTGAGCAGCTTCCATTTAATCACCCACTTTACATTATGTATTCTTCTGGTACCACTGGTGAACCCAAGTGTATGGTACATTCTGCTGGTGTAAGTATATAAAATAGATTTTACCTAATACAGTAGTATTGTGTTGTGAAAACTCCTTACTACTTTAAGCTCTATCTACACTATCAAACTTAATGTGATGTGCCCATATATGTATATGATGATGTCATATCACTACCATATTTGAGCATATCACTACCATATTTGGGCACATTTTTTGTCAAATTAGTTTCATAGTGTAGACAGAGCTTTAGGACATGATGACCAAATTGTAGATTGACTCCCTAGCAAAGTGTTGATATTTTGTAAATGCAGTGTATCTTATATAACTATTCCTTTCAGGGTACATTACTCCAGCATCTTAAGGAGCATGTTCTACATGGCAATATGACAAGAGATGATAACATTATGTATTTTACAACAGTAAGTTAACCACGTTAATTTAATTCTTTTAAAAACTGGTCATATCAAGTGTACACTGTATAATAATGATAACAATGTTAGTCTTGTATATAGTCTAATGCAATGTTTCTAAGCACTTTAATGACCCATAAAATATCAAAAGATAGCCAAAAAAAACCCCAAAAAAACAGAGAAACGATTTACAGCATTCAGTTCTCCAGAACTTTGAAGCTCCCCTATGAGAGTTCACCGGAACAGTATTCACAGGAGCTTGAGTGAAAAAGGTGTCTGTCTATCCTATCCTACCAAAAAAGTAAAGAAAAGCAGAGGAACCATTTATACCACTCTGTTCTCCAGCACTTTGAAGCTTCCATTTAAGAGCTCACCTGAACAGTATTTATAGAGGAGCTTGAGTAAAAACAATTACGTAGTCTGTCCTCTTCTTAAGTTTGGTTTTCTTTGTACTCTTTTTTTTAGACTGGTTGGATGATGTGGAATTGGCTTGTTAGCAGCCTCGCTGTCGGAGCTAGTATCGCCCTATATGATGGCTCACCTCTCATACCAAATGCTAATGTTCTCTGGGATTTTATTGATGACATTGGGTAGGTAATAATATGTCTTTAACCCCTGTCTGTACAGTGATAGTTGTATGTTTGTAAGATGGTGAACTGACATGGTTGGTAGCCTTGTTATTGGGTCAAGCATTGACCTTTCTCTCCTAAAGCTGTGTTTACATTATCAATGTGGAAAAAAAAATGTAATGAGCCCATATATGGACGTGATGATGTCATATCACTACCATTTTTTAGCATATTACTACCATATTTGGGCATATCACACTTTTTTGTTATAGAAACTGCATCTGCTTCATGGTTTCTGTTGATATATATTTCAGTATGGGAAAAGTAAAATAAATCTTTTTATGGTGTCCTCTCCAAAATATTATATTTGTTTTTTTTCCTTTCTGTATTATTACACCATTTTTTGGTTGTTTTTTTTTTCAGAGTCTCAATTTTTGGAACAGGAGCTAAATGGTTGTCAGTTTTACGCGACAAAGAAGTTTATCCGGCCGAAACGCACAGTTTGAAAACTTTGCACACAATCCTGTCCACAGGTTCACCTCTGAACCCAGTTTGTTATGACTATGTTTATGAGCACGTCAAAAAGAACCTCCTGCTGGGCTCTATAACAGGTATGTTCACTCAATCAAGGCAATTATACAACAGGAGATCAAAGGGTTTATCTGTGGCTGCGACATGATCAGCTCTATGCCCATTACTGTACATGTACTGTATGTTGTGTTAGTGTTACGAGTTCTTATCTTGGCAAGGCGAGCTCAGTGTCCTGTTGTTAGATTGCCTTGATTCAATAATGTATTCCCTGGGATGAATTTCAAGTAAGATCTTACCTTTTTCTTAAGCCCTGTCTACACTATCAAACTTTATTTGTCAAAAAAATGTGATGTGCCCCATATATGGACATGATGATGTCATATCACTACCATATGTGGGTATATCACTACCATATTTGGACACATCACACTTTTTTTGTCAAACTAGTGTAGACAGAGCTTTAGACTTTTACCATGCCTAAAGTTAATATGAATGAACTTCCTAATGTGGCATATTTATTATAACCTCACAGATGAAATCCATTGTTAGTACCTTGTAAAATTATTGTGACTGTTTTTGGTTGAGTATTATTATACAACTAGTTCTTTAAGATGCTATTATTTTTGTATACAGGTGGTACTGATATAATCTCTTGTTTTGCTGGTCAGAACTGGACAGTACCGGTGGTACGAGGTGAGGTCCAGTGCAGGAACCTTGGCATGGCCATTGAAAGCTGGAATGAACATGGTACCAAATTTATCATTTTGTGTCTCACTTTTATTCTTCCTTATTATATTATAAATGTTGTGTTACAAAATGCTAATATCTTTTATTATTTGTTGAACAGTGTTATGTAGTATAAAGCTCTGTCTAAAATATCAAACTATTTTGACAAAAAAAGTGATAGTGTAGACAGAGCTTAAGAAAGTTTGTGTTTTACAGGTCAGCCTATATTTGATGAAAGTGGTGAATTGGTATGTACCAAGCCGTTCCCCTCGCAGCCTACATGCTTCTGGAACGACGAAGACTGTATCAAATATCAGAAAGCTTACTTTACTAAATTTCCAGGTAACCGAGTTTTGACCATTTGGAACAAATATTCAAAAATGTTAATATTCTAATTTAAACCACCCAGAATGGCAGTGATAAATAATAAAAATATATAATAATAATTTGTTAATGTTTTATTCAGGTGTTTGGGCACATGGAGATTTCTGTACTATCAATTCACAAACTGGTGGAATCATAATGCAAGGGAGAAGGTAATATGAGATGACTATCGCCTTCCTTCCCACAATGCACCTTTCATTTTCTTCCTTCTTTTTTTCTATTTCTCCTCTTCTGCTTGCTTGTCCATTTTTCACAATTTATGGCCAACTATCCATCATAAATTTCTGTATAAATTCATTCATTTAATTTTGTATTGTTATTTTTTTCTGGTAGTGATAGAATACTAAATCCAAATGGTGTAAGATTTGGTAAAATGAGATAACTACGCCCCTTCCTTCCCACAATGCACCCTTTTTGCATCCTTCCTTTTATCTATTTCTTCTTTTCTTTTTACTTGCCTATTTCTTTTATAGTTTATGCCTAACTATTCATCATAATAGATGTTCTCTGTATAAATTATTTTTATTCTGTTTTTTTTTGGTAGTGATGGAACACTAAATCCAAATGGTGTGAGATTTGGTAGTTCAGATATTTACTCTATTAGTAAGTGTAAAACAGTTTATCCTAAAAGTAATTTATGCAAATCTTATTCCCACAAGTAGTTGATGCTTGAGGTACTGATAAATATTTAAATAGCGCCCGCAATATTCGTAACTATTTTGTACTGCATCCTATGTGTTTGTCACTCTATTGGCAATAGGCCCACCATAAATAAGACGGAAAAGTCTCAAATACAAAGTTTTACCCTCATTATTTGTAGAGTTTTTACATGTCTCAGAAATTATATCTCAAGTTAAGTCTTTGATATTTAATCATGAGTTAATCATATGCTACTGGCTAACTTTTGAGAGGCCTAAACAAATTTACTTTTCAGTTGAGCCGATGATAGAGATAGAGGACAGTCTTTGTGTTCCGCAGTACAACAGTCAACGAGAAGAAAGAGTTGTCTTGTTTCTAAAGATGTCAAAGGATTGTCCGTTTGATGACCATATTGTTAAAGCTGTTAAGACTAAAATCAGACAAGGGTTGTCTGCTCGCCATATTCCCACCAAAATACTGCCCACTCAGGATATTCCTGTAAGTTTTTCATAAAAAATTGAATTGAAAAATTGTTGATTTTAAAGCAATTTTTTACCTTCCTACAGCGTACATTTTTTAGTGTCTTTGAAATGCATTTAAGAGTCTTCAATTCTCCCATTTTACACTAATAAGGTTCTGTGCTGTATGATGCGTTCAGACACAAAATGATAGGGTTAGGGTAACACCATCAGTGTGAACAGGGTGTTAGTGATGCGCAGCAAATTTTACCTTCATTTAAGAGTCAGCATTTATAATGCATTTATACACAAAATGTTAGCGCCGACGTACACTAAAATGCTGTAACACTATCATAGTGAACAGGGTGTTAGTGATGCGCAGCAATGCTGTAACACCATCAGTGTGAACAGAGTGTTAGTGATGCGCAGCAATGCTGTAACACCATCAGAGTGAACAGGGTGTTAGTGATGCGCAGCAATGCTGTAACACTATCAGAGTGAACAGGGTGTTAGTGATGCGCAGCAATGCTGTAACACCATCAGAGTGAACAGAGTGTTAGTGATGCGCAGCAATGCTGTAACACCATCAGTGTGAACAGAGTGTTAGTGATGCGCAGCAATGCTGTAACACCATCAGTGTGAACAGGGTGTTAGTGATGCGCAGCAATGCTGTAACACCATCAGTGTGAACAGGGTGTTAGTGATGCGCAGCAATGCTGTAACACCATCAGTGTGAACAGGGTGTTAGTGATGCGCAGCAATGCTGTAACACCATCAGTGTGAACAGGGTGTTAGTGATGCGCAGCAATGCTGTAACACCATCAGTGTGAACAGGGTGTTAGTGATGCGCAGCAATGCTGTAACACCATCAGTGTGAACAGGGTGTTAGTGATGCGCAGCAATGCTGTAACACCATCAGTGTGAACAGGGTGTTAGTGATGCGCAGCAATGCTGTAACACCATCAGTGTGAACAGGGTGTTAGTGATGCGCAGCAATGCTGTAACACCATCAGTGTGAACAGGGTGTTAGTGATGCGCAGCAATGCTGTAACACCATCAGTGTGAACAGGGTGTTAGTGATGCGCAGCAATGCTGTAACACCATCAGTGTGAACAGGGTGTTAGTGATGCGCAGCAATGCTGTAACACCATCAGTGTGAACAGGGTGTTAGTGATGCGCAGCAATGCTGTAACACCATCAGTGTGAACAGGGTGTTAGTGATGCGCAGCAATGCTGTAACACCATCAGTGTGAACAGGGTGTTAGTGATGCGCAGCAATGCTGTAACACCATCAGTGTGAACAGGGTGTTAGTGATGCGCAGCAATGCTGTAACACCATCAGTGTGAACAGGGTGTTAGTGATGCGCAGCAATGCTGTAACACCATCAGTGTGAACAGGGTGTTAGTGATGCGCAGCAATGCTGTAACACCATCAGTGTGAACAGGGTGTTAGTGATGCGCAGCAATGCTGTAACACCATCAGTGTGAACAGGGTGTTAGTGATGCGCAGCAATGCTGTAACACCATCAGTGTGAACAGGGTGTTAGTGATGCGCAGCAATGCTGTAACACCATCAGAGTGAACAGGGTGTTAGTGATGCGCAGCAATGCTGTAACACCATCAGTGTGAACAGGGTGTTAGTGATGCGCAGCAATGCTGTAACACCATCAGTGTGAACAGGGTGTTAGTGATGCGCAGCAATGCTGTAACACCATCAGTGTGAACAGGGTGTTAGTGATGCGCAGCAAACTAAATGAATGACTCTGTCTTTGTTTCAGTATACATTAAGTGGAAAGAAGGTTGAAGTTGCCGTAAAGAAGATTATAGCTGGCGAGTCGATTGAAAGTCGGGGAGCTTTCAAAAATCCAGAATCGCTCGATTTGTTTGAAAACATTTTAGAACTCCAGGACTTCTGATAAGTATAGAATAATTTGGAATTATTCAACAATAAAATAAAAACAAAAAAACTTTTAAGCAGAAATTTTAACTTTAAAAAATTCAATTTGATCTTTGATATGAAATTATGATAAACATTTAATTACAAATTTGACCTTTGACGTAGAATAATAAAATTATAAATTTAAACAAGAATCATTCAATTAGAAATTTGACCTTCGACCTTGGCAAGACAATATAAATAATTAAGGGAATTTCCCTTTTAAATTATGTCTTTCATTTAATATTGGACATGAATATTGATAATGCTGAATTTTAGCTTATAATAATTTGTTTCAACATAAATACATTTTTTATCCTAGTGTGACGAAGTGCCTTTAATTGTTTCAATTTTTAATTAATAACTTTCATTTAATTAACGGAGGTGTCTCAGGCACTGCCTTTGCAGCTGTATTTTACACCCATTCTGTGGATCGGTTGATGTATACTTCTTGTACACATTTGGTTGCCACTAGGACAAAACACAAGAACGTTAGTGTAACGCAAGGAGTTTGACCAATCACAACCAATTATGGATTATTTTAACTGCTGTCTGTCCTCGCATTGTGTCCCTATTGGGAACGAAGCATAAAATATGTTACATTTAAAATAACATTAATTTTCGATAGCAAGTGTAACTATTTCAGTTTTTCAAATACAGTAACTGCTGTACTAATGATGCCTACAACTCAATCCAAGATGTTTTGATTTTGTTGTTTATTTACATGTTACATCATATTGATGACATTTTATTAAAAGCCTTTAACTCAGCTATGCTTTTTGTGTAAGCAATAAGTTTTACTATTAATTGTAGGAAATAATTTGTTTTAAGTAATATTTGTTTTATGTGTTTATAGTCATTTAATATATTTAGAGAAAATGAAGAAAGAAAATCCACGTCTTAACCACCTAGAAACACTAGCGAGCTTTCTTTTACGTGACACGCACAGCCGGTTACAAAGCTATCGAGTCAGTCAATCTGTGTATGTTCATATGTTTTTAACATGCTCAGAATGACTGTTCGACTCAACAGCTGTGTAATCTAATAATAATGAAATATGTGTAATGATAAAGATGGGAAAATCTTGAAAGGAAGATAAATTGCTTAAATTGATATGCAAATTTCTTTTAAACATATTTAATAGTGGCATAGTTTATTATATTTTTATTTTGTGATATTTTTATTATTATTTGTTTTTATTTATTGAATTCTTGAATATAGATTGTTTCTACATTTGGGTTTTCAATTAAATAAGTTTTAACATTTTAAAATTTATCAAATGTTATTAAATGTTTTCAAAAACATTATTATTTAATCATAGTAGCATTATTATATAACAGTACTGTGTGGTTATTTTGTGGGAAAATTAATTTAATTAATGTTATATTTTAGGATAGTTATGGTTATTTTTTTAGACAAAACCTCTATAATTAAACTAAAAATACAAATATTTAATAAATCTTAACAATGGTTTCATTGTTTTATGTATGTATTAAATTTTTTTATTGAATTATCCTTTAATAATAATACAGAATTCTAGAGCGCCCTTCACCATCAAAGTTGCTCAAGGCACTTTTGAATGTTTGGACGGTATGCAGTCACCATAGAGATTAAATGTACAATCAAATTTATTTTAAAATTTAAAATGGAAAGAATTATGTATAAGCCTGGGCAAAATGATGAGTTTTTAGACATATTTTAAACGAATGGCGAATTGAGATATTATTTGATAATAGTATTTGATACTACAACTACTACTACTACTACTGTATATCTGTCCAATTTAGGTAGGCTTATTCAATGCAAGGACCTGATCACACCGAAAACAATTCGACCAATCATGGCACAGTAATCTGTACTGTCGCTTGTTATTGGTCAACTCATTTGCGTTGTTCCTGCGTCGCTACGCTGGAATCAACATGCCATTCTAAAGCTTGGACGTAAACGCAACGCAAGCGTTTTAACCAATGACAAGCGAAGTTATAGACAGTTAGCAATCACAACAAGCGAATAAGACATCGCTTGTGATTGGTCAATTCACTTGCGTTGCGTTACGTCCTTGTGTTGCGTCGCTAGTGGGAACCACGCTTTACCCAAGTATATACGGCACTGTTAAGCTTGGTTCCCACTAGGACGCACGCAAGGACGTAGACGTAACGCAAGCAAGTTGACCAATGACAAGCGACAGTTCGAATAATCCATCGCTCGTGATTGGACAAATCCGTTGCGTTGCGTCTCTAGTGGGAACCACGCATTAATAACTGAAGTTTTTAAAAATTTGTTTACTAAAATTCTGGTATGGGTGTGGTAATTAAATGTCATATCAATACGGCCAAAAAAATCATATTTAATTAAAAGTTATTCCCAATAGAAGTGAATCCTTGAATATAAGGATGATAAACAGATAGCATCATACTGGATGATATTAATGACAGTTGCATCCTGTAAATTAACCGACTGGAGAGAGTGAGGGGTAGGGTGGTAGACGCGCCCATTGCCATCTAAGTCGAGCGGTAACGGCAATACAAATATAGAATCTATGTTATTCTTTATGACCATACACAGTTTTACACACAACGCGGAGCAGATGGGCGTTTTCCACTCAGGATAGATACAGATTCTACGTGGGACAAGATACGCGGTTTTCTTCTCAGGATACAGATTCTACGTGGGACAAGATAAGCGGTTACCGCTCGTCTTTGTAAATTGGCATTATGTCAGAATGAGAAATTCTCGTTATATTTCTTTTCCATTAACATCACCTCAACAATGGCTTTTAAAATTTAGAAAAACTAATTTCATGTGTTTAAATTGCTTAAGTCTGAACCTAAATATTTTGCTACGTTTTTATTCGATATGTCGGTCGGTCTGTCTGTCTGTCGGTAAACACTAACTCAAATTTGCGCACGCGACTGCAGCCATGTGGCCTTGTTATTTGAAAAGTCGGACAAGATATCTACCATGAAGAGCGTAGAAGAAAACTGGTTAAAAACACTTTTTTTACGGAATACGATAGTTTTTATTAGCTTTTAAAAATACTGTATTCACAAAAGTCGCAACACAGTGAGTGAGTGGCCGAGCGGTTAAGACAGTGGAACCGTCATTACGTAGCCATAACTCGTGTGCACTTTAAAGAACCTAGTACTCGAGACGAGTAGGGGGTTACCCCGGTGTATTGGTACATCACGGCCACTGATCACCAACTGGGCCCTCTGGGAGATCAGTCTTTGACTGAAGAGGTTACCCAATATAAATATATATGTCAATTCATTATCTAGTTTACTCTTCGTTATTTTATGACATGTATTTTACAAAGCGTATTCATGTGTGCTTCCTTTTTGTCACCGTCCTCGACCGATTTGTTCATTAGCGTGGGTGTAAACCAAGCACAAGTAGGCCTACTACATTTATATTAAATTTAACCGCATTTTAGCAAATTACGATTGTTAGAAATCATAATAATTGGTTTCTTGTGCAAATAAACGTTCAATAATAATTCATAATACAGTAGTTGTTATTTAAATTACGTTAAAACATAGATGATGAATTACCGTATAATGCCCTTAAATTATTTTTCTGGAAACAAATGAACAAGTACTGTGATAAGTAGGCCTAGGCCCATAGAGATCTCTAAGTTGACCTAACGTAATAAAAACGTAACAAAGTAATACAGTGTAGGCCCGTAATAACCAAGAAATAACTGGATGAATCAAATAAAGAAAGACTTACAAGGACAAGTAGACACTAACACATTAATAACAAACCATCCTGCCATAACTTGGACAAAAATGGAAACAAATTGTGGAAAGCGATGTCGGAAGACGGAAAACGTTAAGAAGAAAGAAGAGTAGGCCCGTAGGCCTACTTCTCACAATTTCGGAACAAAATGTAATGTATATATATTACAGTATATACACAGCCTTTTATTTTAAAGATGTATTGTCCCTTGAAACACAAAAAAATGAAGGTCAAAATATTCTAAATTTAAAGTGGCCATATCAAAGTAATATTAAAGTTATTCACTTTAAGTCGAAAATTCGAGCCAAAAACAACAAGTTTACGTAATTAACAGGTAAATTAGTTTGATTACATTTCATCTGGAAAATCGTCACGAGCAAAAGTAAACAAAGATTTCAAACCATTAGTACGCATTATGCATATGCTAAATTAGGATTGTATACAACTCGTCACGGTTAAGAAGGTATTTTCACACAGATCATGAGGAAGTTTTATGATTAGGCCTATGCATACAGAGTAGCCAAACAAGCTCGTTTCATTATGGGATATGTTTTGATTGAAAACTTTGACTGGAAGTCAAAGTAATTTTTTTAACAAAAAAACGTCTGTATTTCAGTTAAATAATTTTTTTTTTCGAAAAATTTTTGGTGATAGTTAATAACTATTATGATACTTCAAAATGACCCACGTTTTTTCGAAATCTTTTATTTTTTATTTTTTTGGAATTAGTCAAAGGGACAATACATCTTTAAATTTTCATAATTATAATGACGACGGGCCACAGACCAATAGAATATCGAAATATTCTCAAACAACAAGAAACATTTATAATGGAAAATGAAACAGATTTCCGTGAAATAATTAGCAACAAAACCATTCCAACAAAATGATTAGATCTTTCGATTGAATATAATTGCTTTAACTGTATGAAAAGACTAACTTAAGACCCATAAAAGCAGGCGGCATTGGTCCCTTTTCAAAGGGCTGATCCTATTAACGTGGATACTTTATTATTCATTGCTTCTATAGAGCCGCCGCAGTCAGTTATTGTTACCAATATATAAGCAGTGTTAACTAATTACCAGCGGAGTAATATTGTGTATCTAAAACTGGCTAATATTGTGTTTTATTGCTCATAAATCCATATTTAGAGACGTAGCGCTCTTGAAATCTTCGATTCATTTGTTTTATTAGAAGCGAAGTTGGTTTATTGCAAACAGTAGTGTAATAATACTATTTTAAAGAACTATTTTGTTATATGAATACGCCGCATAACGCACTTAGTAGTTCAGTCCGTGCTTAGCACTCTCTGGATTCGCACGATCAATCACTACCGAGTTTACGTTGGACGGGCAGACGTGAAAGGTGCATTGCTGATTGCTGCTGGACGTTATAGCCCCGTGTTTTTGTATGTTTTACTGCAAAGAAATTTGATAACTTTCGTGTGTATGGTTCTAACATTTTAACTAGGATATTCGTCTGATTGTTCTTCAAATTTGGTTGCTAGATATGTTCTTTTAAAACAAGGATTTACTGATTATACCGATAGTTTGTGCAGACTGTTGCAGCCTAGCCACACGCACAGAAGACAACATGTCCCATAACACAGTCGTGTGTGACTTGGTTTTGTTGTTGATTTCGGGTTTAGTAGGTAAGTTGCTACGGGCCTAGATTTTCCATTTCATTTATTTTTCTCATTCAAACATCGATAAGATTATTTACGAATGCATTTATTGAGACAATAATAAACAAAAACATTTCTTTTACATCTGTACAGAACAGTATTTAAAATACCTGGGTTTTTATAAAGTAGAATTTGTGTTCGGAAGAAGGATAATACTTTACAACAATTTTTTAATTTTAAGCTTTAAAAGTAATCTCAAGTATTTTGAGAAAAGGATTTTTTAAAGTTTGATTTTGAATTGGTCTGAGCATTAAATTGATTAATATTAACGATTGTAGGCCGGTGGAACCAATCGATATGTGATTGATACTTTTAATGTAAAATGATTTATAAGCTGTTAACATTCAGTACCTATTAAGGATTATTTCATGTCATTTTTTTATCTTTCAATTTGTGTATTCTATAATTCGTTGTTGATACCATGAAGTAACACAAAATGCACAGTCGTGAGAAAAGTAGAGACACCAACGAATTGTTTGACTAGCATAATTTTACCAAAAATAAACTTTACCGTATGCAGTGTGAAACAAACCATGCCAACTGATCAAATGTAGGCCTACTGTACAAACCAATTCAGTAAATTTTGTTGAAATCGTCGCGTTAAATTGTTAGCATATTCATTTTGGCAGCATTCAATTAATGTTTTTAAATCTACAGTACCAATATTAGTCCAACTGTATCTTGGAACATTACTGTACTTTTTGAAACATTAGTTGTAACTGGGATGCAGCTCTGCACCTATTAATTGCCTTGAAATTGAGAAATAGCTTCCACCACAACAGTAGTATGCTTGAATCTTAGCGTTTAAACAGATAACTTAAGCACTGAATTAAGCCTCTGTTTGTTCAACAAAGACTGCCTTTTATATCGGTATTGCTATACCAGACTGTTGAATGCAACATTGACTTTAGTGGTAATACTATATTACGGCTTTTGATAACTTTTAAACCTGTGGGAAAATATGGAAGACAATACAATGTAAATTGTAAATAGAGTTTGATACAGAAGTCAGATAGGGATACTGCCAAAGGGCATTGAATAACAATAAACAACTTTAAATTGATAAAAATAGATTTATATATTGTATTTGCTTCATTTTGTATTTAAAAAGTGTACAGAGTAAAAACCAATGTACAATTTGATAATAATTTTTATAAAAATGTTTGAAGTGATAAGAAACAAAATTATATTTAATATTTGTAAATATTGTATTTTATTAATCACGGGCACAAAATCATATACAGTACTGTATGCCTACACTAAATAGAGAATTGTCTGTTTAAAAGACCAACACATAGAAAATAGCATTGTCTGTCTGTAATAGCAGTTAAATGTACTGTACACTCTCAAACTTACAACACTAATGTAGCCAGTTAACCATTCAGTTAATGTAGCCAGTTAACCATTCAGTTAATGTAGCCAGTTAACCATTCAGTTAATGTAGCCAGTTAACCATTCAGTTAATGTAGCCAGTTAACCATTCAGTTAGTGTAGCCAGTTAACCATTCAGTTAATGTAGCCAGTTAACCATTCAGTTAATGTAGCCAGTTAACCATTCAGTCAGAGATGTTGCCAGTTAACCATTCAGTCAGAGATGTTGCCAATGTTGAAAATCACAGCAAGGAAGCTTAAAAAGACAAGAACCCTTCCGAAGCAATTTTACTCTCGCGTCTCATCTTACGCTTCCCCGATGAGAGTTCACGTAGTTCGGTCGGATAGATTGCCGTTGATTCTGATTGTGAAGCACAGATAGAAACTAGCTTCTGGCTGACCTGGCAGGTGGAGAAGTGCTACAGTTAATTTTATTCTCCCTTGGGGTAGTAGAAGTTGAATATCAAGGCTCAAATTCTGGCCTAAGAAATTATGATGATTTGGTTAATGGTAAGAATGTTGTGTACTGTAGTAGTCGATGGTTAAGCACCCTGAGGGTATTGAGGTGTTGGTTACAAAATACTTGACTTGCTGTAAAGTCATAAGGGTTATACTTTATACTGAAGTTAACATCCTGAGGAAAGAAAACATTTTATTATTTTGAGGAAGTAAATTTATAGAAATCAAATTATGTAGAAACTTTTCAAAATGAAAAAAAATGCATACATTTACATAGATTTAAGATAAGATAATTTTTTATTCTAAAGTATAGACTTAAAAAATAATATGAAAAAAACATACTTTTAATTTATTGAATATTCATATAAACCATAATAACGGCATCAAAGTTTCTACATCTCTGCCTTTAACAAAAACTCAGTCTACATTCCAAGACCTAATAATAAATAGTCTTACAACAAAAATTGTACAATTCCGTCTTTCTCGCATTTATGAAGCAAATTACCCGTCACTAAATTCAATTTAGACTCATAAATCTCAAGCAATTCTAAGGGTACATAAAATGCATGCTAACACAACACGTTAGTGATAAAAAAAAAATGCTGTTTTTTTAAATACAAAAGTGAAGGCAGTAAAAGATGAGTGTACAATGCGATGGTACTGTACGCTAATGTGTTTGAATTAGCTGTAGTAATTTGTTTTATTTTGAGAGTAATGCTAGTTTTATCGTGTAATTTGCATTTGAATATTGTCAATTTTTTTATCTAACACAGTGACTCATAACTCATACTGCCGACACAACTACAAGCAATGGAAGTAATTTATTATTCAGAATAAACACAACGCACAAAGAAATCTTGTAAAAAATAGCATATGTACAATCCTTATACAGTTGTGTAATAAAACTGTTAATCAGTCGGCTACACACAAAAGAATATGAAAAAAATATCTGGAAAAACAAAACCATTATTGTTTAAGCTCTGTCTACATTATCAAACATTATGTGACAAAAAAAATTGATGTGCCTTATATATGGACATGATGATCCTATATATGGACATGATGATGTCATATTGCTACCATATTTGGGTACATCACACTTTTTTTGATAGTTTGATACTAGTGTAGAGAGAGCTTTATAAATAGCTAGTAAAGTCTGCTTGTTCAGTTCTTGTCAAGTAGACAGTTATCACAGTACAAAATACAATTAATAATATTCAAATTAAATAATCAAGAAATATAAATATTTTGACTAATAAAAATTTAGCTATATAAAAAGAGTGTATATTATTTTTATTTGAGAGGGGTATTAAAATGAAAAGCATTAAAGATAAAAACACGCATTTAAATTAATCCAATCAATGATGTTATAAATCCTTGTTGTGTTTTGTTAAAATATTGGAAGTCAATACAGAGTTTAAAGGGCATTTACAAGTGTGTTAAAATAAGTTAGACCCAATTAACACCAGTGTAGTTGATACAGAACAGTAGATAATTACCGTAATAGTGACTGACTAGTAACCTTTGACATTAACCTTTGACATTTAAGATTAAATTGACTTAGTATGTGTATCACCAAAAGTTATAAAATGGGGAGGGGAGCTACTGTAGTTTGAAAGGTGGCTAAAAAGAGAGTGATGTGACATTATAATTGTTTTGTTAGTTTTTCATTTATCTGTTTTTGTACGGTATATCTCATTGGCCCTGTTTCTGCTGCCAACTAAATACCGTATATTATACGGTATTTTTTGAATACCGTATATATACGGTATATTTTTGGCAGCAGAAACTGCGCTCATAAAAAATATACCGTATTTTGTATACCTTATTTTCCCCACAAAATTTGTGGATAAAATACGGTATTTACAAATTTATACCGTATTTTTTGTACCCGTTTCTGCTGCCAATAAAAAATACCGTATTTTTTTTTTACATGACAAAAGGTCAACATTCGTGTTTTTATTTTCTGTCGCTGTCAGCTCTTTTACACACGTGTATATATATATTCGGCGAAAATGTGGAGCGAAGACGTCACAGTTTTACTAAATAAATTTGTGTGGGGAAGCTAAAATGTCTGGCCAACTAAAAGGTAATAAAAGGGACAACCACATTTATAAAGACATTTCTAAAAAAATAAAGCAGGAGTATGGAATAGACTTGTCTCCAAAGCAAGTAAACTCAAAGCTGAAGAGCCTGCGAAAGCAGTACAATATTGCAACATAAAATAACTCGGGGAGGGAACGAATTAATTGTCCCCATTACGATGTTTTCTGTGCTCTCACAACATCTCTATCACTAGGGCTAGGCTGTTGAAAGTGAGACGTAAAACTTCCTTTATTGCGACTTTTAATTATCGATCAAATAAATGAATGGCAATTTGGGTAAAAAAGATGAAATTTAACACGACCACCCAAGAAGTATTGTTAGCAGAAACGGGGTACTAAAAAATACCGTATTTTATACCGTATTTTTATACCGTATTTTGAGCAGTTGCAGCAGAAACAGGCCCATTCTCAGAGCAAACATAATTGTTATGTTTATTTTATATGCAAATGACAATAAATGAAAGATATTTTTTCACTGATGAATGAATAAAAGTGACCCTGGCTCTACTGTACATACTATTCCAGTTTAATATATTTTAACTTATTTTATTTAGGTTTTCTGTAAGCATGCATTTTGTTTGTTGCGCATTTTAATTGGCAAGTATTTGTTTAATGAATTACACAACTGATTATTAAGTACTGGTAAACAAAGGAGATATACTTAAATTAGTTATGCTTGGTTAGTTAGTACCAACTTAGGCCATTTAAGAAATTAATTAGTGGCATCCAAATGTGAATATAATATTTAAATATTTGAAATAATTATTGGATGTAAAAACTACGACATTCAGTGTAGTAATATAATAATTTATTTATTTGGAAGTTACACTTTTGAAACGGTAGCACACTTCTTGAATGAAGATGTGTCCAGAGTAAAAATAAGTAAAATATAAGTTACAGAAAAGAAAAAAAAATTTACAAAGAAACTTAAACTAAATTATGTACAAAATATAAAAAATAACATAACAATACTAAATAGAGATACAGTACAGTAGCTGTTTAAAAATAAGTATTACTAACATATTAACAACTAACACAATTTAAGCTGATTAGAGGTTAACAAAACTGTGTGGAAATGTGCCATATTCAATGGGTTTATGAGTTTGAAAATGTCTTGGGTTGTTGCCTTTTAAAGTCGCTTATTCATCATATTTATTCATTTATAAGTAAAAAAACTGTAAAAAATGTGCTCAGTCTAAAATAGTCCTACATGAAGTCTGCAAAAGAAAGTATAGCAATCACACTTCCCACTTGAAACTTCCAAACAACAATCCAATTATTACACTACTTGTAACTAATTCCCAGGTAAAGAATAACAATGACATGATGAGTTGAATCCTTCTGCCATTTGACAATTATCAGAAGAATGTTTAAGCCCCCCCTTCAAAGCAATATAGGATGTCTACAGGTACTTAAAAATCTTCATTAATAAGCTTCCCATTGCTCCCTTTCAGCCATAGTTAACCAAATTAATCGTATTAAGTAGGGATTTTACAGTTCTCAAAGAATCCAATTTAGAGTCTAACAATAACCAGAGCGATGCATGAAGTACCTATACATTGTTTCATTCACATATCTCTGGTCCTTTTCAATGTCGACCGGCAGTGCTTGCCAACTTTCGATTGATCTTGTTGAAATCAGGCTAAGTTGCTTGCTATTGTCTGGCGGTACTGTTGAAAACTAACAAGGTATAAACAAAGTCATCAGGCCATGAATGGAGTCTTGCTGAATTCTGAAATTGATCCTATTGAAAACACCTAAAAGAAAAGTCAATCCTTATAAAGCCGCAGGGAACCATACAGAATATATCAACGTACGGCATGTTTCTTGTATTTGTTTAATACCAACAATTGTCTATTTTACTGCAGTGAATTTAGATGAGTTATTTTGCAAGTACAAAACTTATTGTGTAGTTGGCCTAGGTTTGTTTGTTGGGTAAAATGGTCGGTTTCGGGTTCCTGTAACGTAACTCCAAAACTTTAAACGTTTTTTATTTTTGTAATAATTAACTTTGAAAAAGAATACTGCAACCTACACTAAACCATTTGTTTGAAGGTATCGACATTTCACGATTATAATTTCAAATGTACCAATGAAAACGCTATATAGGCGCCAGTTGTGTAGGTCATTAATATTCATGTGATTATAAATAAGTAGTAATATAACACATCATATTTCAGCCTAAATAAATGCACTTCAACTTTTCACAAACTAATTCCTTTAATCATAGAGATATTATAGTGCTATGCTTTAATAGAATATTCAAAACTCTAACCACTGCTACTGTAGTGTGGTATTATAGGTGTGACTTAACAAGTATGTATCACTGAAAAAAACAACAATAAGCCCATTTGAGCAAACAATAGGGTTGATTCATCCCATTCACAAAGTTGCTTTCCTTTCTCCTCATACAATAGAGATTATTACATTTTAATTAGTTATTTTATACATCTGTAGCATTCCTTTATAAAAGTATTAGTTTGAATTAGTGCAAAGGATACATTAGATTAAAAGTATTGGATTAAAAGTATTAGATTAAAAGTATTAGATTAAAAGTATTGGATTAAAAGTTAGTGGAAGTTCTGTTGTATTATACTCTATTTTGTACTTTTTTGTTGGTCATAATTTAATTATGTTCCCCAAACAATTCTATAGCAGTAATTACGCATGAGAGCTTACTTATATGTGATATATAAGAATGAACTATTATTAATTTCTGTATTTCGTAGAAATTCAATTGATTAAATGCCTGTATAATTGGCCTAACATGCATTTCTAAGTATTTAAAAAATAAAATTCATTGAAAAAAAAAATACAAGTTTAACTGTATATATTTGTATTAAAAAAACTACTGATACTTTTTCTTGTTATTTCTGTATGTTATTGTTAGTAGTTACATAATTAATGAACATACAATCATCTACGGCCATTTTCAGCAATATTATTTCAAAAGTTAATGCAATCTTGTAATCTATTGCTAACACACTATGTAATGTTTCTGTATGTTCAATAATAGTACTGATATAGCTCACTTATTTAGAATTATCTTTTATCATAGTTGATATTGTCAAGTGCACTAGCTATACAATACAATGTATGTACTGTATATGTTTTAAATGTTATGTACTGTAGGTACAATACCATTCCAAAGTACAGTATGTTTTGTTATGCTTTTCTGAAACTCTTGTTTTGAGGTTATACTTGCTACCAGTACCACTCATTCTCCTCCCCCCACCTAACTTCCTCCCCATATCACCCATTTACCCCCACCCCCCATTCCTTCCCGTACCACTCAATCTTTCCCCGCCACTCTCTTTTACTGTAACTTCCTTCTCATATCACCCATTCTCCCGCCTCCATTCCATCCCGTACCACTCATTCTTTCCCTCCTAACTTCCTCCCCATATCACCCATCCTTCCCGTACCACTCATTCTCCCCCCCCCCTCCCTTTGTCACATGCAACATTGGTTTTTTATTTGATTTGATTTTTTTGCATCTCATCAAAAAAAACATGCACAATTTACGATATATATAAAATTGAAATTTAAAAAAACAGATACAGAGATGCAAGATAGTCCATGAAAGTCCTATGGGGTCCTCAATAACAAATTTAGAAAAGACAAAAAAAATTACAATTTACATAAAACATACTTAAAAATACTGGTACATTTTCGAAATGATTCCCTGCTAGATTAATTTGCACCGTTGTACAGAGGATTCGCATCAAGCGTTCATATTTTTCCCGTTGCACTAAATGCCGCTAAACATGTAAAATTGTAATTTATAGTTGCAGTTGTTCATAATAAATTTATGTGATGATGGATGGTGTTATGACTGTTGCATTTGTGTTCAGATTGGCTTTGTATTTTATGTGAGGAGAAATATGCATGTTATACTTGGATGCAACATTTACAATATAATCTTCAAAATAAGACAAGACAAGTATTATAGTATGCATCAAATTATCCACCACAAAATAATATCACTAAAAATTATAATTAATTGCGAACTGTACACTATCAGTCTGATGAAAAACATGTACATATGGACATACTGTATGTATATTTTGGGTGGGCTTTTAAAGATGGCTGTCGAACAGATAAAGTCGTAAATTTTGTTCAACTTAAAACACCATGTACTAAACTTTTCAGCTAAGTACTGACTTTCCATTAGTTTTGTTAGAAAGTCTGTAAATTAAAAATAATACTGGCTTGAAATCTTCAATAGACCGTGTGTTATGACAAACTAGAAATAAAAGTTTTCATAGCATTCCAATTGAATAGCTTGATAGCATTTGTGTTATGTTATAACCACATTATTGTTAGGCATTTATGGCTGACGCTGATTTTACTAGATCTACCGGTACTTAAGTTCCGTGCTCGTAAATATCCTAGCAAATGGAAAGGTAGAGCCACAGAGAGCAATCAATGCGAGCCCTATCAGAATAAGGCCATAAAACGGTGGCTATAAAACGTAGATTGGTAAACAGCTGAGACCAGTACAAAATCATTTTGTACTTGATGACCCTGTGTTAAGTAATTAGAAGTAAGACTTTGAACTCATTTACAATACTTAACGATATTAGCCCTGTTAGATTAGTATAAAAGTCTATAGTATTTTGTCATTAACATACAACTATACCATTGATTTGGACCTTTGGTAGACGATTGTATAGATTTAGTGTTAGAGTGGAAAGACTTTGTAGATAAACGGCAGATACAGGAGGTAATTAAGATCACTAATAATTTGTTAAGGAGGAACAGAAACCAGGATCAACAAATTCACCGAACCTTTATTGTTGCTAAAGCTATATAAAGCCCTTGAATTTTAAAATAGACAAACATCTTTGTACTTATTAATTTATTTTGTATGTATTTTGTAAGATATCTCCAAAGGTAAATTACTACAAAAAAAGAAAAATAACAATGTTGTGGGTATTAATGGAGGCTATACAATAAAATTAGCAGAAAGCTAATTCAAAATGATGACAGCCAGAAAGAATATGGCAGGCTGTCAGATGACAGTAATTCCTCTTTACAGTACAGTAGCTGGCTTATTTTACTCAAGCCGATTTCTACTACGTTAATTTGTTAATAAAAAGCGTTGACTTTGTATACGCATGAATATTCATGCCTCCAAATCCCTGTCTACGCATGCGCATAAGTGAATCTTGCAAACATGCGCATAAGTGAATCTTGCAAACATGCGCATAAGTGAATCTTGCAAACATGCGCATAAGTAAATCTTGCAAACAAATTCGCCTATGTAGTGGAAAATCTGCTTTACAGTAATGTATTTTCCATAAACCTGTCCCTGCCCAAATTTTCCTTTTTAATGCGTTGTATTGTGTAATTATATTGTTCATTCGCTAGTTACTACAGTATAACATTTGGTGTTTGTGCAACAAGCGTAACTACAGAATATACATATCCATATATGAATAACAAATTTTATCTGATAAAACTTTTCTATAGCATTCCATTGGTTGAAAAGTCAAATGTATTTGTGTTTTTCTTTACCGGTTTACACGTTTTATACATACCGATGATGGGAAAGGGGCAACAATTTTGAACACACGTAGGATATCATGGAACGTATTATAATGTATATAACACCATGTGTGATGCTATACACTAATACTCATTAAGCCATATCACATTATAACGCTTGATTACCTGTTTAAACTATTTATTCCCACTTCGCTGATTTTCATTCGACAAAATAATTCGATACCTACAGGTGGAGTATGGCAAAACAATGGTAATTTCCATCGTAACGCTCTCTTCTGAATATGTCAATCATATACTATTCAGCTCCGCGGATCAATAACCTTGAAATCAGTGAACGAATTGCGAGCGTGAAATTGAAACCCATTTACCGTAGCACTTCATAAACAGATTATAACCAGCCTAGCAAAGAATCTTTTACCTACTGTCTGGATTGAAAAGTTTTTCGCACCTTATTGATTCACCAGTTTCCGATATTTCACAGACTGAGGAATCGTTTCTGAATGCACTCATGCATATCGTTTACTCCTACACTTATGTCGTTGCTTATAAACAGAAGATGTGTTGTATGGTATACAACTTTTGGTTCACAATTCATTGATTTTGCGATTTGCCTCAATTTTGTTTTGGATTGTCTGTGTGCAATTCATCATGATGTTGCGATTTGCACACGTTTTGGTGAAACGTGTCGTAAACACGTATCTTAATTTGAAAGCTATGAGGTTAAGTGCTTTGTTTAAAACCATAGATTAGTGATGTTATAAACTAACTTGTCCTAATAAATATGCTGTAATTTAATAATTAAATCTGTTGATTGATTGTTGATTTCTTGAAATTGTCCATTATAAATTTGGTTAAGTTAAGTAATGTAAATTTACATTAGATAGTCTACTTTATCAGCATAAGTTTGCTTCCAATACAGCGAGGTGAGGTTATACAATACAGCGATATACAAATGTTGCAAAAATAAAAACTCACGTCACAAACCAACTACGAACAAAGAAAACATTTCTAACCTATAGAAAAAGATATTGCATTAACTTGATATAAAAAACCCATCTTTTTGCATGCTGTGTTGGTGGAATTCGCAAAGATACAACAAATCCGCAGATGCGTTGGCCTTTGCCAGGCACAGTTGGAATGATAGAACAGTAACAACTGACTCGATAGGTGCTCTAGCGGGACTCTGTGAAGTTTAATGTTCCAGGCCTGCAGTTCATCACATTCTAGGCAGACTGAACTGTAGGAGGTCTAGCTAGTTTCTGCCTGAAGCTAATTTTGACAAATAGTTAGCCTAGCCTAGACCAATCAGTGACAGAGCAAATGGAGTTTTATGGCTTTTATTGCTAGATACAGTATCATCATACTGTAGTTATTTTTAATGGAAAAAGATCTTCTTGTTGTCAATGTTGTGTAATATACTGTATACAGTATATCCAACCCCGAATTGTAATTTAGGCTAATTTTTTTTTGGTTTTATTTTAGTTTAAAATGAATTATTGTTAAATCAATACTATTTAAAAATCATTCTGATAATAAATCTAAAAAAAAACACTGTAAAAAACATGATTTTTAAAATAAATAAAATATGTGTATGAATCTATAAAATTTAAATATGTAAATTCAAAACTTGAGCATTTGACTCTTTAATACATGTGTGATACCATTATTTTGTATTCATTTTAGACAGACTATTTGCTATAAAAAGTGTGAAATATGTTAATTATTCATGATATTTTAATTATTGTATTCAAAAAGATCATATTATCTACAGTAACCCGCATGTAACACCAATAGACTAGTTTTATTTGACTAGGTTATTGCACTAAGCAAAGTAATAACATAATAATGGCATTATTATCAGTAACTGTAATTTCCGATAAACTTTGCCCATGTTAAATTCATAAGAAATGTTGTGAAACAAAGTGCATGGTAATATTAATAACGAGAAATAAATGTACTAATCGATCATACTGTATTTTTATATTTATGAGAAAAAATAAATTTGAGCAATAATAATAATAATTGATGTATGTTATGTCTTTCAGGTATTGCAGCCTCATCAAACAGGCCGTCAAGTATACGACCTCAATCAACTTACTTATCAGCGGATCTCAACGCAAATACTAACTCGTCATTCTTCGTTCAAACCCGAAAACACAACTCTGAAGAGATTTTGCTTCGTGAAAACATTACGTATAGCGGGCATGGCTTGTTTGTCGATAAATTAGTATGGGATGTGCAGTCACATGGGGGCGCTGTGTCAGCTTCGTACGGACCATTTCATGTTTTTGAAAGTGACTCTTTAATATTTAATAGTTCTGAACTATATAATTTAAAAATACAAACTCATATTATAACAAAACATATTCAAGCTTATAGCCCAAGTTTAAATATTTTATTTCACTTAGATCATAAGCAATTAAAAGTATTAAACGATTTGTCAATTTGCATCGATTTGCATATCTTGTACGCTGAGGGCGCTATTGTATCTTCGTGTATGCTAAATAAGTCAACAGGATCGTGTTTCCTCGATGTGCCAATACCTATGGAATGGTGGTTGGGAATTGCGGATGCTTCATATCAAAACTCAAAAATGCAATTGTCCTATAGCGTATCAAAAACTGTCACGGGTGAATGCACACGTAAGGATAACAGTCTAAAAGGCAGAGGAATGACTACCACGCAAAAAGGCGAGGAATCGAAACAAGCGCCCTCAGTATACGTACATGTAGGAGAAGTTCCGCTTCAACCGTTTGGAGGACATTATTCTCGAATTGACGATAAGAGTAGAGTAATCATCAAGGCTCCAGATAACAAAGACGTGAGCCCTACTCACGGTTTCCTTTTTCCCGTCGGCATCCCGCAGGATCTTGAAGCGGAATCGTTTTCTATCAAGTAAGTTCTATTGTTCATTTAGTACGCTACAATACTTCTTTGTTGATTACAAAAAAACATTGCAAATTTTTTTGAAAAATTGGAAAAATTTATTTACGGTAATGTAATTAGACAAACATCATTTAATTCAACACATCATTTCATCCTAATAATTAACTGGCGCGCGACAGTTGCTATGTGACTATGATTATTGAATGTAAATGTAATATAGTGTACAAGACATGACCTACTTACGAGCCAATTAATGTTGTGACGCTCCATTCAATTTATACACAGTTTGTTCACTAAACCTATTTCCATTTGCAATAAAGCCTTCAAATTTACATCTTCTCTCTTTACCGAAAATGAATCACACTTAGTCATATTAAGAACTGATTTAAGACAAATTTTGTTGGCGTTTTGTTCATTAAGAAAATGAAGGGAAAAGTCATTAACGACAAGATGCATAGACCGTATGCAAGAAAAAACTGATGTGACCCACATGTATTTGCGACCTATATTAATTTTTTTTTTATTTTGCTGCTAATACTCGTGAGATTAAAAACAGAAGGCCTGTTTATTTAGAAATTGTATTATTAGACTTGACATAATTTATTTAAATATTCATTGGTTTGTTATTGTACATTATAGCCTTTGTCTGCAATTTGTCAATTGTGGGTTAAGTTTTTAAATTAAGTTTTAAGTAATTATGACCCTGTATTGTCCATAGCATCTATTTTTTTAAAAGCTGTTTGCTTATGTTTGTATAGCATTTTATCATGGTTATTTTTGATATTTATTGCATGTTAATGTTAGTAATATGTATCACAAAAGACTACAATTAACAAAAAATATTAACATTTAAAGTACAGTCTATGTAAATAGTAGTTTTAGATTGCCAGTTTTACCATATTGATGAGCAAAGTTTGTATTTTAAACCGACATATTATGGCTTCCACTGTTTATCAGATAAAAAATGGTGAATAATTTTCAGTCCAGATCCAGTCATATACAAATATTAATGTGAATGAACTATCAAACCTTACTGTATGTGATGTGCCCATATATGGACATGAAGATGTCGTATCCTACCATATTTGGGCATATCACTACCATATTTGGGCATATCACACTTTTTTTGTCAAACTAGTTTGATCGTGTGGACAGAGCTGAACTCTTATAATACTGTATAAGGTTTTAATACATAAGAACATAAGATGAACAAAGCCTACTATAGACCGGTGAGGATACTAGTTATAATACGATGTCCTCTAACAGCTGTTTGGAAATTGAACGTACCAGTGTCTCGGTGATAGACATTTACAGTACCATCTTACTGTATAGTGGTTAATCAAATAAAATCACATGCATTCTTCTTACAATGAAAAGTTTTTTAGCCTAAAGGTGACCTCCGTGTCACCTTTCAATAATTTCAAATCCCCGTAGCAATATCTTCTGTTTGTAATTAATACTCACTCCTCCTAAAGGAAGCTATCAAAAGGAATCATCTTGTTTGCACCAGCTCCATAAAAATGGAAGCTTAAGGGGAATGAACTCGCGTACATGTAACATCTTTGTTACAAAACAAAATATAATAAATCTTTGTCCTTGAATATCATAATTAAAATTCATTTTTTCTTATGAACATGCTACAATGATGTTTGCCTTGCGTTATTCATTATCCATCTTTAATAGCTGAGTTTGCAGATTCCATGTCCCTTAAGATTCGATTCATTTTTATCGAGAAGAATATATTTTATGCGCTTCACCAATCCAGTGTCATCAATAAATTATTTGATCAATTTGGAAAAAAAAAATGGTAATTATATAAAGAGAAAAAAGTTGATAACTGTTTAAATGTTGATGATTACAGTCCCTGTCCTCGTAAAACATCTAATGATAGATGATTCTATCTTAGAAGAATTAGTATAAATAAAATGATATGCTATACAGTATAATCTTTGTAACTAGGCTTATTAATATCATTTTAATAGCATTTATAAACTCTTTTGATAATTTCAGCATAAGTTATTAGGTTTCTGTTAAACTCGCTAAAAGTTGTTGAAAATTTAATGAAAAGTTCCACCGGGAGAAATAAATTCACGGACATGGTCATTCACCTTCCATATAACCAGAGAAAACGCTTTAATGGGATAACAAAATATTTAAAAAAAAAACAAATGTTATTACTGATTTAATGTTGTTACTGATGCATAATTATAATAATATAAAAAGTTTGGAACGGATGCAACACTTGAATCACCAGATTGGTGTTTTTCGCAAGGCAAAAGTTATCATTTACAGTACGTATAATTACAAAACTATACAAAAAGAGACACAATTCTTATCCAATACTGTACATTATACCTGTACATTAGACATCAAATATTATGCAGAGTATAGTCTCTAGAGTTATGGGTAAGAAATTTTGCAAAAATTGGGAGGTAAGATTATGCATGGATTAACAAAGGATCTTGCTGTCTTGTGTCCAAAATTAGGGATTATAGCATGGGATTACTCAAGTCATATATGGTATCATTGTAATACTTATAATGGAAGATGAGCTGAAGTTAATATCAGCAAGGGAGATAATAATATCGGTGAAAGAGATAACATCACCGAATATTATAACGATGTTGATTTCGCCAATGAGATTTATGTTACAAAGAAATCGTTGATTCTCGGCTTCATCAAAGACAAATTAACTCTCTGTGCTTCTCTCTTTATGACGTTAATTAGGCTGAAACACGGTCTGCAACTAAACAACTGAAAGATAAAATAAAACGACAAGATAGAAACCTTGATAAAATTGATTTCGTAGGGTTGTGGCCTCTGGTGATATTGCATGATTGGCCAAGAGGCAATTTGGTCTCGCATTTAATTTGTTTCCACTTTACTACTAAAACAACCAATTAAGAAGTATCTTGATGGTTAAACAACGTTCTTATATCAAACGGTTTTCCTCCCTACCAGAAATACTTAATTAGTGTTCTAACTAGTCATTTCTTTCTTGGCGCCGGTGGGAGTTAGTTCAATTCACAACTTTTCAATAGATTATCCATTATGGTTTTTGAATGCAAGAACATTTTAGTTTTAGTTAGTAGATCTTTTTTCTTCAGAATTTAATTTAAGATACAAAACAGAAAAATATGTAAAAAAAAAAACTTTTTAACCGTAACCGTTTTTCATTTTTCGTTTTATTTATTAAAATTATAAGAATATGTATTGTATTAATTGCACATAAGCTAAATAGGTAAATTTAGTAAAATTTTGTTTTCATTGAAAAATTGTTATTTTCCAGAATAAAACCAAGAAAAGGCTTAGCAATAACAGCTATACACTACTATGATGCTGTAATACCATGGCAACATTCAAACAGCTCCGACGAAGAATCCACAACCATCACATACACCTTGACGTCTGCAGAGAGTCTAGAAGAGTTCAACGCATTGTAAGTATATGGTTTTTATTGATTAAAAAAATTGCATTACAAATTTGACTTTCTAGTAATGTGCAGTACTGTCCTGTAGTGTTTTCTTTTACCAGTTAGTGCATTTTGATACTTTAGCCCGAGGTTAAATGAAAGGTCTATTGCACAAACAAGCAAGGAGAGAAAGGTTGCCTTGAAATGCATCCACTAAACCATGGCTAAATCATTAAATCACACTTGTCATGATATCAAGTCACTTGCCTATGACCTTGGCAATAGTCACTTTGAATCATAAATCCAGATAACTTAATTTGTCAGAAGAAATAAATAAATGAAAAAAATGATGACCAGTAAGATACAGTAGCTCCCTCGCTTGAAAGTATGCTCCGCAGACGATATCATATCGGATAGTGCTCAATGCAATTTCTTCTTTTCGTAAATACATCATCTTTCAGAAAGAGGTATATTGTTGGTGTATCTAAAAGCGGCGCTCTCCATCGTTGGTTTGTTTAAATTTAAATGTTTGTTGTGTGTGAATGAATGAATGTGTTGTTTCCACAGCATTTATTTGTCCTATATAAAATATCAGAAATTTGCTTTCTGTACACCACATATAGCAAAAACACATTTAGTATAGTTTTCTTGACCTTTACCTGGTAATGATGGAACGGAGGGGCATGCTTGGAAAGAGTAAAGGTGGAAAATCATAAAATCCTCAGATGAAAACATGATCTTCAATGTCATTTTGTCTCTTTTTTATGTTGAATGATTGTTTCTATTTTCATATTCTTGAATTCAATGCTGACTGTAGGCCATAAGTGTAATAAATCCGTTGTTGCAAACCTAGATAGATGTGAACAGCACACAGCAGATCTAGGAGTCTTTCAACACTAAGCCTTCTGCTAGGCCAAGATTTCAAGTTTCTTTGTGAATTCAATGTTCAACAGCTTACATAAAGTAGCTTCAAAGAGGTTACATCCTGCTATGAATTTGCTCACAGGATTTTGTGACTCATTCAAATTTTGATATAATCTTAAGCTCTGTCTACACAAAAAAATATGATATGCCCATACAGTATATGGACATCATGATGTCATATCACTACCATATTTAAGCATATCACTACCATATTTGGGCACATCACACTGTTTTTGTCAAACTAGTTTGATAGTGTAGACAATATCAAGTTGATATTAAAACTACACACTTATTGAACTATGAATCAAGATTAAATCTAGTTGATAAAAAATATTTTTTTCAATTCAAAACTAGTACGTCAAACATTAATATTTTAAATTTTAATTACTGTAAGTAACCATGAAAAAATACATTACATAATTTCTGCATGCTGTAATATAAAATAAAACTGAAAAATAAATTGAAAACATCAGTAATTTAGTGGTGTTTTCATGCCATCCAAAAATTAACCGAAAAATATTTTTATTCAAAACATTATGCAATATAGAAATGTTTTTATTTTTTTTATCTTGGTCTGCTTGAAATAAGATATCAGTCTTTAGTTGATGCCGTAATCGCTTCATATCTTATCTAGGCCAGTATTTATGGTTATGCTATAGATCCAGTCTTTACAAGATGCCGCTATACATATTATCTAGGCCATTATATTGCTGTTTTGCAGCGGATTCATTTCCACTTTAATCCGTGAGTTTTAGTCGCACAGCAGACGAATCAAAGGATTGATTAACTTCTTAATCATTCTCAGAAACGAAATAAAGTGGTATGATTATAATTACAAGATTATGATAAAACATTCATTTTAATGAATTTTTCTCATTTTCACAAATCCTTTGAAATGCTCGTGTACAACATTTTCCAAATTGTTTAATTATTTATTAATGCCATATAACAAAATTAAACACATTACTTGTTGGTACCTTGTACAATAGCAAGAATAATGAAAAGCGAAAACAGAATTTTAATTTGTATATATAAATACTTATTGATGGATTCAAACATGTACTACAAAGGGAGAGAGGCATTATATACCAATAGATAAAAGTTTTGGTCCTCTCTCCTTCATCTTTTTTGTTTTCTTTGTAATGTATTATACCATATGGACAATTGTCTGAAATAAAAATTGAATTGAAATTGAATAGCATTATTATATAAGTTTCCATTATCATACAGCGTGTACTGTAGGCCTTCTATATAGGTTTCTTGTATTTTAAAACACTTGCGCCATTTAATAATACCATAATATAAAAAAATTGAACATATTAATTTTTGGTACCTTGTACAATACCATTATTAAATAAGTGTACATTATTATATAGCATTTAATGTAGGCCTTGTATAGGTTCTTTCTTGTATTATAAAACATTTGCATATACAGAATACAAAGTTTTTATAAAGGAAATCCATGGGGAATTGTTACATGAACTCTGCCGTCTATGACCTGTTTGTCGGAACAATTTAAGTACAGTAGTCCGGGCTTAATCCTAAAGAATCACTTTAAAACACTACTAAAGTTGGTTTCTTAAGCCCGCTTCCGCTGTGTAGTCGCTAACAAAGTTCTAGACAAGATGAGCATGATATTAATCTTAAAACTTCATCACTAGCGATCGAGAATTTTTGCGTGTGCCAATGCCGCTAATGCAACTTAAAATGTTAATACTGCGATAATATCAATGTCGGTGTTGTTATCTTACGGATTACGTCGGCTTGTTATTTCCATTGGGAAACATTTGGGAACTATCAAGTTGAGGATCATACAACATTTTAAGTAGCGGTTTGTCTGTCCTTCAACATCTTTTGAAAGAGTATACAGACTTTGTAATGTCACATAGAACAAAGATGATTTGATTTTTTTTATATATTAAATTTTAAAAGAAAAAGTTATACTGAAGCAATAAGAAAACATTTCTGGTTCAATTTCAGTAAGCTATCATCTTTGATAGTAATGTTTTCTAGCCTTGACATTTTTTTTCAAAATATCATAACATTATATGACGTGTCATATTATCATGTTAAACCACACATCTATCTAGCTCTGTCTACACTATCAAACTAGTTTGACAAAGTGTGATGTGCCCAAATATGGTAGTGATATTCCCAAATTTGGTAGTGATATGACATCATCCTGTCTTTATACTGTATGGGCACATCACATAAAGTTTGATAGTGTAGACAAGGTTTATGAATTCGTTTGTATCTTCCAATTTATAAAAAATCGCTTGCGATCTTTTGAAGGGGAAAATAGAATTGCTAATTTCAGGTTTTTAATCTCACTAAGAAGTTTGAAATATATAGACTACGTGTAATTATTATTTAAATAAACATCTGATCCTGATTTAGACTTTTTAATAAAATATTGCAAGAAGATGTTTCTTTTTACATCCTTGCCCTTAACATGCACTCTAAAATCAATGTTTTCAAAGTACTAGAGTACATATAACAGCATCAATCAAATAGCATTATAAGGTAGTACAATGATAAAACATTAATGTACCTATGAGCTGACATGTTTAAACAAGCTTTACCATGTTGGAATAAGAGCAATGATAAAACATTAATGTACCCATGAGCTGACATGTTTAAACAAGCTTTACCATGTTTGAATAAGAGGAATGGTATCTTCATTGGGATATAAAAAGTAAAACCATGAATATTTTTCAAAAACATATTTCTATGAAAACAAATATTGTTTACTTTTAATATTCATAAAGCTGGTAAATCCCTTTTTTAGAAATTATCTCTTTTCAGGAAACAGTGAAATTGCACTCTTCCCTGCTCTTTTCAATAAAATAAAATAAATGTTTTGATAGCCCAATATCATGGACCAACAAAATATGTTTTAATCGTACGTGTCATGAGTAAAGGATGCGGCTTCAAACTAGCGTATCTGATTGGTTCGATGCCTCTTATAGGATCTCTAGTTGTTTTAATTATCTCCGATACAAACAGGACATTTAAGACCAAGTTAACAGTTGGATAACACTAACACTACATCATATAAAAATCTTGTTTCATTTCCAGACAAAGTTATGCTTGTAGATTTTAATTACCAGGTCCTGGAATGTTTACCCTATCTTTTTATTTCAGGTGATAATTAAACTTTGTCCGATTATTTTTCTTTTCCTTATGGACACCATAGAGCCAATCACAACTTAGGATCTGAATCGTAAAAAACAGAAGACATAAAAAGGGGTTCCTTAAAGTGACATTTATGCTGTAGTAAAGCAGGCTGTGGTAGATACAAGATTTTACGAGTAATCAATAGCGTCCTGCATGGTCGACAAGACCATTAATCTTTCCGCAAATAAACCAGAACAAAGAATTTCCATCCAGTAAAAACACTTTGGTACTTTTAAATAATTAAAATAAAATCTTTTAAAATGCTGGTAAATCTTGAAAAGTTATCCCTCTAAGGAATAATTATCATCAGTTTTAATTTATTACAGCATCACTTTAATTTTTCATATTTTAATATTTATCATCAAGTTAGCTTTAACAAAATTCTCAAACCAGTCGTAAATTTTCTGAAGGCTAAAGGTCTTTGTGGATGTGGCAGATGTCTGTGTATTTTTGTTACAAATTATTGCTTTTAACTTTAAAACTAAAGAAATTTTAAGAAGTAAGTAATATTGATAATGATATACTGCCATTTGATGGTGTCCTTTGCTTTGTGGTGTATAAATTTATTGTTGCTGGCTGATTTATGTTTACCTACAGTACCTGTCTGACATCAGTCAGTGAATGCAATCTTTAGCTGCTTCTGTACTTAAAATTGGCCTAGCACACAGAATGATTACAATACGTCGTCGTGGAAATTTCCCCCCTTTTCCCACTGCAGGGGAGTGTCTTAACGGAGGTGCTGATGTTGTGGCCGACCCATATTAATTTTTTTCTACATAATACATATTTAATCTCAATTTGTTTTTGTTCATGAATGTTGTCTGGTATGTACATGTATGTACTATACATGTAAATGGTATCCAAACTGACAAGCACCTGCTTTTTATGGTACTCTATTGAACATGTCATCCACATTACAAAACATACTGTAAGAATGTAACAAACTTCCCAGGTCACAGCTTGGAGGAAGAAAGCATATGCAGGGCAAAACACTTAACATAAGAAGGAAAACAATAATTGTAAATGAATAGAGATGACTAATACAGTTAGTAGTGTACAAAGTAGACCAATGAACACTAGCAATTTAGTATTAGATTCTTCATTTTTTGTTAAGTTAAAAATGTCAAAATTAATGTTTGCTGGTTAGAAAAAAAGTGGTTTTTTTTGTCTAGCAAGGTTACTTTAGTCTGTGGTATTTGCTTGCTATGCGTTGCTTATTTTTCTAGGGTTTTTACAACTACTGTAGCGTACAACTATTTGCTAGTGGTAAAAAAAAGAAACAATTGTCATAAAATATATAAAATAAGAAAATGTTTTTCAATTTGAAAAAAGATGTACAGTACAGATCATTTTATTGAGGCAAATTTTGGTTCATACTCATAGAAAAAAAGTTAAAATGCAATTATAATATTACCTCATTATTTTAGCCTATTTTACACTTTTCTCTATAGTATTAGTAGTTGAATGAATGAATCAGCATGCTTGTCACTTTGTGGGTTGTTGCAATTTCTGCCGAAACATCCCAGGAGACGAACTAGCTCACCCAGAGAGATTATCAAATATTTTTAAATATCACTACATCAAACGCCCCCAGGGATTGAAATCTTTTCAGAGAATATTTTTCAGGATTATAATAGGTGGTATTTATTGTTGTGAATCGGCTAGTTATGAAAGATTTAACAAAAGCTGTGCGGCTTAACTTCATCTGCGTATGAACGTGACAATAGCAATGTCGACATGAAAACATTAAAGCTGCGGTATCTTGAGCAGAGTTGGATTTTATTCCAAGGAGAAATAAATTATTCTGTTTGTCTGTGTCGGCTTATATTCTAACGTCGCTCCGTTAACTTCCGATAGTTACAACCGTCGACCTTTGTCTTAATTTACAGTCTCAAATTCAGTTTACCTCACAACATGTATGCTTCTGATCCAGTTTCTTTTATCGTAAATTTTATGGTATTTTCAGGACGTGATTTATTCTAATCAAAATCATCCCTGTCATGATGTAATTAGGTATTGGATATTTCACAAGTAGGATATTTAATTACACGGAGATTGCCACCAGCTTCCAGGAGAGCAACCGGTTTTATTTGCACTTAACCTGTTAATATCCCAATTTCATAGGTTAAACGAGGTCACCAACTTGCTTTTACCATTCTTTTTGTTTGAGACAAAAAAATCTGATCATAAAATCATCAAACTTGTCAAGAATAGACCTACTTTTTTGACAAATTTAGTAATATTTAAATTTGTATAGAACACAGTATTGTGTATATATAATTTCATAGATGTAAGAATTGCAGCGTTAAAAAAAAAATACCCAAACTTGCTTTATGATACGTATACAGACAATTCTTCATGCTCTTTGAAAAAAGAAAAACAATTCTGAGCATAAAATCATCAAACTTGTCAAGAATAGACCTACTTCTTTTGATAAATTTAGTAATATTTTAAATTTGTATAGAACACAGTATCGTGTGTATAGTATACAGTATATACAGTATGCCATAGAATGGGATGTAGGAAGCAGAATTGAAAAATAAAATACAGAAATGAAGAATTTTCAAATGAAATGGGTCACTGAAATGCCAGCATGCAGTTCTTTGTATTTTTATAGTCTCAAGTTCCTTTGTGAAGCTGATGCAAGTGGGTTAAATGTTCAATTTATTAATAGGTTATTGTACAGAAATCAGAGCAATTCAATAAATGAATAATATATTCGGTAAAAAATTATTCTGGTTCTGAAAAAACACCACATAATATTTTAGCTTGCAAATATAACTTGAAACATACAAAACTAATATTTATATATCTGTACGGATTCGGTAAAAATATTCTGGTTCTGAAAAAACACCACATAGTATTTGGAGGTTTTAGCTTGTAAATATAACTTGAAACATGCAAAACTAATAATTATATTATGTATATACCCGTACAGTAAATAAAATGTAAAATTATGTGCTATGGTATATAACTGTTGCTCTTAGCAGACACGATACTACAGAAAGTTTATTGTCACTAGACATGATACTGTATAATTATATCAACTGAACAGACTTTAAAAAAGATATCATTTCTACTGTACTTATTAGTGGATATATCCTTGTGAATTAAGTATGAAACCAAAAGAAGTGTAATGGTCTCTTATCAGACTTATTATGTTAACAGACATTATTTATGATGCATTACACAGAAAACGAGCATTATTGAATGTGGCTCCAACATGTTCTATCGCAATGATTGACATGCCGTCTGCAAAACTAAAATTAATGTACTAGAAAATTCATAAATAGTATTTGTCATTATGTTTACAGAATTCTAAATGACCAATTTGAGAATGAAATATTTTATAGTATTAATGTGAATTGTTATCCTTTCTTTCAGACCGCCTCGAGAGGTGCCAATATTTCTGGTTGAGTTTAAAGTGATGAACGAATCCAGTAATAGCCGTCACATCAGTTGGAAAGTTGACATTATGCAAGATGGCGTCACGGAGTCAACAAAGCTGTCGGCCAAGGTTAGCTTAAGCAGAGTCAACGTGTTGGCGCTTATACCGATTGCTGAGGTGAGAATTAATGTGGCTTGTAATTATTACAATATCTGTGTTTTTTAAGAAATAAAGTTAAGCTCAACTTTTTTATACATCCGGTAAAAAGTTTATTTCATACTTCCATCGAACACAAGATATGATGATGTCATATCACTACCATATTTAAGGATATTACTAACATATTTGGGAACATCACACTTTTTATGTCAAACTAGTTGGGATAGTGTAGTCAGAGTGAATACCACTTTATAAACTTACTGTAGTGTTTAAGAGAAATATCTTAATTTAGTGTGATTGGTGAGTACAGCCACTTGTGGTGTTCTTTCTAAAAAAATGTCTTTAAAAAATTCCTTAATATGCATCGTTAAAACTGGATTTTTTCTTGGAAAATAAGACATGATCTACCAAAAAAAAAACCATTTTTCTCTGGGTTTCGTTTTAGTATATTGATATGACTAAACTGTCTTGAAACGTAATTTTAAATTACTGGTTTACAAAACTACATAATTAGTTCTTAGCAGTTATAATTCTTTCATGTTTATAAATTTGTGGTCCTTTTTGAAATAATCTTGATTGGTAATCTATGTAATCAGGCTGAATTCTCTGATATTTACATTGTCTGTATATTTGATAGCGTCATTAACATATTCATTGAGGGAGATAAAGAAAGAAAACATACTGATTTCCCTGGGGAGTGTTGATTGAATCTCAGTATTGATTGTATAAGGCATTAAATAAACACAACCACATTTAAATTATTTCATTAGTACAAAATGCTTATTATACCGTCCAATGTATGCATTCAGTCATATCATCATTTATTTGTTACCATGTATTATTAAACATATTTATTCCTTTGCATAGTTCGTTAAATATTTATGCATTTAGTTATTCACTCAAGAACCTTTTAATACATTTTTTAATAGAAATATCTTTTCTAATGTTTAATTCATAGATTAATATCATTTACTATAGTATTGCATTCATAATATAACTGTCTGTACCATGGTTTTTTTGTTAAGGTCCATTTACACTAGGACGATAACGATCAACGATAAATAGACAAATATGCATTTTTCATACATAAAACAAAAAAAATATAAAACTTTTCTTCCTAGAACTATAGAATAACAATCTATGCTTCCTTTGATGAAAATGATATTTTCACACGTCCAATCAAATGACGTCATGATTAGTAAGAGCAAAAATATTCTTATATAAATTTGTTTTTATTTATCATGACGTCAATTGATGGGAATTTAAAAAATATTTTATCGAAGGAAGCATAGATGGTTATTCTGTAGTTCTAGAACAAAAACCTTTCTAATTTCTTTTGTTTTATGTAAAAAAAAATGCATGCTTTATATATTTATCACCGATCGTTATTGTCCTAGTGTAAATGGGCCTTTATGCTTTATTTTTCAATTTTGTAGTGAACAATACATTTTAAAATCTAAAAAACGGCCTTTGTTATAAAAGATCCTTCAGTATGCAATAGCTAATCCAAGAATAGGTAAATGGTCACATTATCAATATGGCAGCTAATCCTATAACTTGCTATGAGATTAAACGGATTAGAACAGATAATCTATAGCCGCTGTACAAAATCTGTACACAATTGAAATTATATGCAGGATTAGTATAATATATTACGAGCAGATTAAAGCGATCTTGTTGCTACGGTGAAGGGTTTCACGTTTTCTAGAACGTGAACTTCTGACCTTTTCAGATGTTTATCGATGTAATCGGTTTGTTAGGTAAAAAAAACCGATTCTAAATTAGACAATGTTTTTCATGGCTCGTTTTACAAGCCATTAAAATAGAAATTTGTTTCTCGGCTTTGACTTGTTAATGTATCCGGTGTGTTTCAGTGAGTCACATAAACTGTATTGTATTTAGAAAAGGTGAATTTTTAAAAGGTCTCATATAGTATGAATAGAATGCTGAAAAAGAAGACTATAAATAAAACTTTCTACTGTTTTAAGCAGCTTTGGTATTTATCAATGTTAAAACTAAAGTTTAAATCACAAGTGAACACAATAAATATAAACCATCTATGACATTTATTTTTAAACAAATTAAAATAATATTAAGAATCTAACTAATTATATCCATGAACATCCATACCAAATGCTTAGTGTATAATGTTGAACTTTCTAGATAAACTATAGAAATATATATATAACTTAAAGTAATTATACTTTCTTGGGTAATATTATACAATTATTTAATTGTTATGTTATTATCCCGATAATATTAAAAATCCATATTATGTAAATATATTATATAAATAGATAGTGTTACATGTCAAATTGTACCAAAATAATATTTTATACTTGCATAAATATTGTATTGCTGTGAATTTTAATACTAATAGTCACGCCATATGTTTAAAGTATTGCAATGCCAGTGCAATTTGCCAAATAGCTATACAAACTGTACTAGCTATATTTTTACCAGTAACAGTAGTTATATTATGCTGTAATGTTTAATAGCTTGATATATTACTATTATTATATTATTATATTACTGGTTCTGTGGTATTGAAATGTACTAATATTTTATTATCTTTCTTTATGGTTAAAAGGCCAGGTGCGAGCAAAAAATTTCTAGTGATCATACATTCCAATAATTATCGTTCTGTAGTTCACCTATGTGTCATAATTTTTGGGATTTTATTTGTGTTACACAAGCTTGTTGAAAATAAGCACTTTCTTATCAGTGGGGGGATAGTTCAAATTACACAGTAAAATCTCTATTCTTTTGTACACAAATTTTGTAAATAGAGAGGCATTTTAAACGGTGTGGTAAAAAATGTTATCGGATGACTAAATATAGGTAATATAACTTGAATATTACATTTCTGATATTTTTATTCAACTTCAGATTTTTATTTTCATGCTGTAGCAAAAATTATCCACCGTATATCCATCATCTTTTTTCACCGTCTAGGGAGTCACCAGACATGTTATTACATTAGGTTAACTACCTAACTACTGAAAAAAGGTCTTTCTGGTTTTTATGGAAGAATTTTGCCAAATTTTGTATTTGACCATATTAAGAGAAATTCATGTTTTTTCGTCTTGATTTCTGTTACAAATATTTGATTTATGTACAATTAACCAAATATTATATTTAAACTTCATGCCTGTATCTGAGCTTTAAGTTAATTGTTTTATAGTGTAATATATAGTACAATGAACTTACATTTTAAGCTCTGTCCACACTATGAAACTTTATATGACAAAACAATATGATGTGGCCATTTATAGATATTATGATGTCATATTATCACTACCATATTTGGGTATACCACTACCATATTTGGGCATATTGTACTAGTTTTATAGTGTAACTAGAGCTTTACTTATAATACTTTATAATACAAAAACATAACAATTAATGTTATGAATTTACGGTATTATAATATAAAATGTGAGGTAATATAACTTTTGTTGTTTTTTCTTTATAATAGAAAACTGAATTGGTGAATACTGCAGTTTTGAATAACGAAAAAGTTCGTGCTAAGCTGAAAGTGTTTGCTATCTCCCAAGACCATAGTGTAGTGGACGTCACAAACCAATCTGCCTGTACATCAGCTGACAAGAACATTCTTAAGGTAAGTCTATTGGTCCAGAGTAGATCCAGCAGGGCAAGTCCAGTAGGGGTAGGTCCAGCAGGGGCAGGTCCAGCAGGAGTCCATATTATATTAATTAATAGTCTGTTAAAAATAGATATCATAAAGTAGCTCATAATTTTAGTTTAGCTGTCAAAAGAGGGAGCATTTGTGCCTGTTTGTAGACAAGACATTGTAGTAGACCATATAGACTAAAGCTCTGTCTACACTATCAAACTTTATGCGACCAAAAAATGTGATGTGCCTATATATGGACACGATGATGTCATATCACTACCATATTAAGCATATCACTACCATATTAAGCATATCACTACCATATTTGGGCACAGCATACTTTTTTTGTCAAACTAGTTTGATAGTGTAGACAGAGCTTAAAGGATTACCAAGCAATCAAGTGCATACTCAATTGCTAACAGTGATATAATAAAATGTTGAGGCATTTGCACCAATTGGAAGTCTTCACTTATCACCACTATATTGTATAACACCAAATTACAACAGCTTTTACGGGAAGATTTCACAATCTTGTGGTATTTTTACAAACCACATCTGCTCCTAAGCCACCCTTTTAGGCATCGCATACGAGCAGGTTTATGATATCGATGTAGGGGGTTTCTGGAGTGACATTTATGCCGCAGTAAACTTGCCTGGTAGATAAAAGTATTTTACGAGTACAGTAATCAAAATTGTTATGCTGTACACAACTGGCATAAGCAGCTGTTAATCATTACGTCGAGCATCAAATCGGGATGGTGAAATCGCGGTCACGTTCCTCCTCAAACACCGTGCCGTCTTCTGCGCAAGAATTGTTTAGTTTCCGCCTTCATTTAATAATAGGTTTAGAATTGTGAATTTATTTATATATTTTGAGGAAAATAAATTTCGGACAAAAAAATTCCTAAAAAATAAATGCTTTTTTCCCCCTTTATACGCATCCAACAGCAAGTAATAAACTATTTAATAATTTATCGTGCTTATAAATGAAGTCTCATTTGAGGCTTAGGGAGTGGAGTTGTGAGTTATTACCTTGGTACTAGGTCAGGATTGATTGGATTGGAAGGCAAGCAAGCGCAAGCTAGAGCTCCACTACGCTTTACGGCTTAATATAATATAAAATAGTTTGTTTTAAGCCTCTGGAAAATATTGTATTTTTGTGTATTTTTTCAGGTAGAGCAAAATTGCAGCTATATGTTCTTTGATGGCAGTGAAGATAGTAGCAGATCTGACATCAGTATTACTGTCAACTACCAGGGCAAATCTGTAGATCTCAGTCTGTGGGTGTGGATACCTGAGCTCCCTCTGATCATTGAGCTGTCTGACCAGAAACTAAGCCTGATTAAGGAATGGAAAGTTCCACACAGAGGTCTCAGAAGGTGATTATAACACTATACTACTATTATTTTGCTAAAAATGTATTGCGCAATATTTCCCAAGTGGGACCTACCATAGGACAACTGCTTACTTTTTTTAAAACACAATCCAAGATATCTTGTAATTGCATCGAAAATGTTCCATACAAATTAACTCCTTATAACATTTTTTTAAACATTTATAAACCCATGCATCCTCTCACCCTCTCTTAACTTCCAATCTCAAGTCCCATCAGAAACCAAGTCTGATTGAGAGAATTTCCATCATACAAAGGCATCAGAATATTTATATTATTCTATTAGTCTATATCGTGCCTAGATTACTTGGATAAACCGACAACAGCCTACTCTCCTCATAAAAAAAACTAAAACTCTGGATTGATTGAAAACAAGTTTTTAATTTTGTAGCAATAAAGGGCAGTTTACTTGTATAAACCTCTGTCTACACTATCAAACTAGTTTGATAAAAAAAGTGGGATGTATCCGAATATGGTAGTGATATACCCAAATACGGTAGTGATATGACATCATCATCTCCATATATGGGCACATCACATTTTTTTGTCACATAAAGTTTGATGTGTAGACAGAGCTTAAGAAACAGAAATAAAGGTTAAAACTAAGGTTAAAATTTATGAGCTCTGCAAAGCTCAGAAGAAAGTGTACATATTTAATTTGGTAGTATTTCAAATCAAAGTACATTCTTTTGAATTAATTTGCATCATTAAAGTACAATTAGTAATTATATAATCTATGTTTTGATGCTCACCGCATCTGAAGAATCATTGGCAGCAGTTTATGACCGATCGTGCCGTACGAAATCAAGCGTTTTACCGTTACCATACAATTAGTTGGGATAAATATCGATCAAGTGCAATAAATCAGTATAATACATGTTTAGAAAGCGAAGAAGTCTTGACATTTCACCACGAGTCTTTCAATCGCACATTTCTATTGAAGAAGTCAATGTACAGTATAAAGAAAAAAATAAATAGATTTTAAAAATGTCACAACATTTGTAATATTAAGTTACTGTACTATATAAGTGAATAATCTTAAGCTATGTCTACACTTTCAAACTTTATGTGACAAAAAAATGTGCTGTACCCATATATGGACAGGATGATGTCATATTACTACCATATTTGGGCATGTCACTACAGTACCATATTTAAGCACATCACATTTTGTTTGTCAAACTGGTTTGATAGTGTAGACAGAGCTTAATAGTTGTATGGGTTATTTTACAAGACAATTATACCACAGAGGGAAATAATGGCAGACACATTCAAGACATTGGCTGGAAAGTTGAAAATATAGAATCATATGAAAATTAAAGCTTTATAATATTATATTTTGTACAGAAATAGACGTTCTACTGACAGTAACAAATGTAAACTACGATATCAACAAGCAACTGTTGCAGTTTATACTCGTTTCTACACCAAGCACGCAAACTCAGGTAACTTTAAAATCTACTTTATATGAACGGTGGCTCTAGAGTGAATAACGAAAAATTTGATGAAATGAATGATGAAATGTAGGCCTACAGACTGCTGTTGATTGCTTGAAATCATTCCAGCATACTGGTACATATATGTATGTAAAGCTCTGTCTACACTATCAAACTAGTTTGATAGTGAAATTAACATGCCCAAATGTGGGAGTAATATGACATCGTCATGTTCATATTTGGGCACATCACATTTTGTTGTCACATAAAGTTTGATAGTGTAAACAGAGCTTTACGTATATGCATTAAAGGTTGCCCTTGCTAAACACTTAATAATATTACAGTACCTCATCATATTAACATAAAGCCACTAGATATTTATACATGTAGTTGATATTATGTATTTTATTTATTTTTGCCACTTCAGGCAGGAAGGTTCACATGTTCGGAAAAGATACAAAGGAAGAAGTAACAAGTTTGTTGGCTCCTACTCAGTTCACCACCAGTGACCCCAAGATTGCAACCATTGATAATCTGATTGTGTATGGACATTCAGATGGAGTGGCCTCTGTGCAGGTAAAATGCAAACCTACAAACACTCTTGATATAATGGCAAAAGTCTCCCGATAATGGCGGTACTCTTCCGATTTAAATGGCGGAACTCTCCCTATTTAAATGGCGGAACTCTCCCTATTTAAATGGCGGAAGTCTCCCGATTTAATTGGCGGAACTCTTCCAATTTAAATGGCGGAAGTCTCCCGATAATGGCGGAAGTCTCCCAATAATGGCGGAACTCTCCCGATTTAAATGGCGGAACTCTACCAATAATGGCTACACTCTCCCGATTTAAATGGCGGAACTCTCCCGATTTAAATGGCGGAACTCTCCCGAATATAGCGTGACTTTCCCAATAATGGCATAACTTTCCAATAATGGCGTAACTTTCCCAATAATGGCATAACTTTCCCAATAATGGCGAAACTTATCCGATAATTGCGGAACTCTCCTGATATTTGGTTCATTTTTCCACTCTCCTGCTTAAATACAATATTTTTTGACATTTTCCGCCATGTTCACTATTATAGATGCCATATCTTTCTATTTTTTAATAGCGCCCTAATTAGTTTGAGTTTGGACATGCTTTCATAAATCCTCCCTAGGATTTCAGTTTCCAAGTTGAGAGGTCTGTAAATGGACAATTAGAACACCATTACGATCTGTTTCGCGGTAATAATAGATAGATCAATTGAAAGAACAGACTGTTGCCTTGTTTTCTATTATTGGCAGTACCATACAATTAGTTTGTTTATAAATAAAAATGAGCTTGAATTGTTGTAGGTAATTCAAAAGCTGGTGTTTTTTTTTGTGCGTGTGAGAACAGTAACCAAGATTTTCGCACACATTAACGTCTAATGAAAATCCTTCTGTGTTTATCCAAATTTACAGTCAGCTTAAGTACATTAAATCCATGCATTTATGAGATTAACATTACAATTTGTTCGTCGGCAGATACATAAGTATGTTGAATCCATAATTGAATCCCAATCCCTTGGGAATAAGACAAAGTAACGCAAACTAGGTAACCTGGTGAATTTAGAGTATAATCAAAAACCACTCATGGGTGATAGGATTAAATTCAGATTACCATTTCTTTACTAGGATTTGGAGATTAATCCCAAGATAAAGCAAATCCCACAACACTTATTTTAGTCTATGTATTATGTTATGCACTCAGTTATGCATGATATTCTGATTGCTATTTTAGATTGAGATCAATAGTCTCTTCTTGGTATTTGAGATTATCCCTATATTATAGATAATCCCTATATTAGAGATAATCCCTATGTTATGCTATATTGGTATTAATATCTTGTATTCTATTCTATTTTAGGTGATGCCAGGTGAAGGTAACAAAGCTCTAGCTCACAAGGAATTTACAGTGGGTGGGGATAAAGTGTCTGTGACAGACCTTCACATCTCCATGGTGACTGGCCTCCGTATCCATAGTGTTAGGGATGTTAATGTCAAGCTTTTGAAGGCTGTACGCGTGGAGGCTAATGACCAACTTATTGCGAAATATCAGGTTTGTATTTTAATGGAATGAATTTTACTTTTAACAATGAGTACACAGTTTTTAATAATTAGTAAGTAATATCTATTAAATATTATGATTAAAATGGCAGCATATAAATCAATTCTATTTGTTTGGCTTTTTTAGGAAGGAATTTTGGATGTGACTTTGGGATTCAGCGATGGCGCTATATTGCCATTGCGTCATGTCTCAACTGAAGATTACTTCATCAAAGCATTGAGTCACGACTCCAACATCGTGATAGACAGGTCGGATGACATCCAAGCGGCAGTTGTAGCGATCGCAGAGGGCGCTACAACCATCGATGTAGAACTTAAATTGCCACGAATTTGTCACAAGAAACACAAATCAACAAATAAAATTTTGTCAAGGATATATCCTGTCAACGTATCATTTGCAACTGAGAATATTCAACAGAAATTGAGAAAAATTGGGAAGGAAGACGAAACATCGGGAAACAAAGCGGCTCCAGGTGCCGCTACCGGAGAAGCTTCCCAAAGTGGTAAAGTTGATTTTGGAATTGTCCACGCAAACTTTGATCCTAGCTTGTATGAAAACGACCTGGAAGAAAAGTCGTCGGATAAGGGGAGCAATAAAAATAAAAATGTGTATTCAATACCATTAGACGAGATAAACTTTGATCCTGTAAATGACCCAAATAAAAATTCTCCCAACAGAGACAGAGACAGCGATTTAACAAATGATATTTTGAATAACATTGAGAATAATAAGAACAAGTCATCCGCTATGGAGATCGGCATGTACGTAATGTTGGCAGTGTTTGCCTTAGCTATCACAGTGTTTTTGCTTAATTGTATGGTGTACATGTATAGAATTGGCCGCAGAAAGAAGGTGCCCCCAAGTGTGATCGGTAATTATGCAACTCCAAACGAGAGTTGGTCGTGGCTTGGTCGAGAGATGGAATCCGATGCCATGAAAAGACAAGGTGATTGTGATTGTGAACAAGAGCAGACAGACATGGCATTGACGCAGGTTTACACCGAGAGTGAAGTCAGCGTTGAACACCACAGCACGTCATGCTCAGAATCACCAGCAGATTCTGGAACCCATGATCTTAGCGAGACAAACTTGGACGTGGAAGAAGAGATTAATGTCACCGATGAACCACCATCGGTTGATGAAGGTGGCACAGAGGACTCTCCAGAAGAAGCTGAAAAGAATATTGATCCTGTTGAAGAGAGTCCAATGCTTAATAAAGATATTCAGGTGACTACTGTGAACCCAAATGCAGAGAATGAGGAGGCTGTGGAATACGATCAGTTACTGGCGCATTTAAACTCACTGCAAGCCGAGATTCAAGCTTAGTCAACAATAATTTAAATGCTTAGATATATATATTCAACAAATTTTATTTACAAAGTTTTTATGGACGATGATTGTATTGTCGAAATGAGGTGTCTGGAAACGTCCAAATATGTGGATCATGCAATACCAGAAACTTTGTTAATTGGTGTTAAATATCGGATGTCTTTTCTACATTTGATTAATTTAGGCAGTTGGAATAGTTGAGTTGGCTTCAGCATCGTTATTATGTTGTAGACAGGGTTAGGCTGTTCATTTCAATATTTATATGTAGTATAAACATAATATTGGCTAATATGATACATGTTTTTTTATAAATCATTATTTCACTGATCACTACTTAGCATTTGTGAAAGGTTTATTTTAAACAAATTTCCAATAAAATCTTATTAAATTATGTTTAGGCACTTTAAAGTTACATAAGGCTTTGCATACTCTAGTATGTTTTGTGGTGCTTTTTTCAAGAAAACACATAGAAAGAAGGACATATATATTCTTCTGATGTCATTATCTGAAAGAGTTGTCCCTTAAATAGCCCATGGTGTCTACAAAAAAGTCGCATAATCATTTCTCAATGAAAATCTCAGAAAATGGTTTCCGGGTGTTCTACCTTATTATTTATTTGTCGTAATAACCTCTCATATTAGATATTGCGAAATACAATATCTAGAAAGTAAACGCTTATACGCACAGCTATTCCGAATCAAAAGTCGCCATTAGTGTACACTTACCGATGTGTTAACTTTTGATCTCGGAATGTAGAGTATACCTACTACAATATTGAAATATATTCGCTAAAAATTAAAATTTACATTAAATTAATTTTTACCATATTATTACAATTAATATTTAATAAATTGCATCATGTCAACATTTTATTTACTGCAGTTACTGTAGTAATTACATTGCTTACTGCAGTAATGGAAGAGTTTTGTTTTTATGTAGAGGTTTATGAGGCAGTTACTGCAATAAACAATGTGTATGATAAATACTAATAAACAGTTAAAAACTTCCTAAAGTATAGTTACTGCAGTAACTGCAGTAGGATAATTTTGACATGGTCTTTTAAAAGCTATTGTAAATTTTATTTAAATGTATTTGAAATTTATTTTCTAATGCTAGCTATCAATTTTTCTACAAGATAAAATATTAGCGCCAAAATAACTATGACATGAATTAAGACTACCTAATCCACAGCATGTTATGTATTGTAAATTTATTGTATAGATCATATAAAATGTACATAAATATATATATATTTGATTTCTACTCTTGGTAGAGTATATCATGGTTAATGATGCCTATAAAATTGCCAATAATTTAAACAAAATATTCTTTGTATACAATACAGTAATACCACTTATTTAGTCTATACTGCTCTGAGCAAGTATGGCATAATGGTATATCGGATTAGTATGCAAGAGGCATGGGTTCGGTACCTGTCTGTGTCATATTGCTTGTAATATCATAAAGCTTGGACAAACCACAAGTAATTTGACCATCGTGACGTGATGAATACTCCAAACTGTCGTTTGTGATTGGTAAACTCACCGTTTCGTCAAAATGGGAACCAAGCTTTAGGCAACATACTTTACTCTCATTGCCTCGTATGTAAAGTAAAATAATGTCACAAATATAATAGGCTTATATGGTTCCGAATTCTTTTCCCAGATTTTGGACTATATTTCATGTCTAAAAATAGTGGTTTTACTGTAGTGGTATAAAGAAATTAATTTGTTAGGAATTATTTCAAACATGAAAGGATATTGTCTTTAATTGATAGATTGAGCATAATTGTTATCGGTAAATATTTTCATGGTATAAATAAACATTTTCATTAAAAATATATATTTACTTGTACAGTGTATATCTTTTACTTGGCAAATTGTTTATAAAATTATATTTTATCGCGTTTTTATTTTGTGGCAAAGTTAATTAATAAATTGAGCTTTACTATTAATATTTGCTATCTAATGAAGATTTGATGTTAAAAACGGTTGTTTTTGAGGACCAGTTTGTGTTTTCGCTGTCCATCGGGTCAATTCTGGTTTTCTCTGTGTAGGTTACCTTCCCATCGTTGTCAATAAGTATCACTGTTGTACATCTACAAATGTAAAATATTTGGTTTTTATTTAATGTTGTGTTCCAAGAATTAACACTAAATCTTATGGTCTTTTATGTTCTCTGCTGCTTCTCTTTGGAATTCTCTCCCTCGTCATTTTACTAACTTCTATTGCTATTTTAAAAAAAGAACTTAAAACGCATCTTTTTAACAACCAATATAAGCGCCTTTGATTTTTACTTCGGTTTAGTTGATTCTGGCGCTATACAAATACCTAAATTATTATTACTAGTATTATTAGTACAGTGCTCTAGGATGTAGCTAATGGAGGGGGAGGGGGGGGGGGGAGGGTGAGAACACCAGAATGAAAATACAAGCAGCTAGCTTTTAAAACATTTTTTACCTTGTGCCATAGATAGGAGAATCAACAAAAGCAGTTTTTGGTAAAGCTTTTGATAATTCTTCTTCGTTTAAAAAAAAGTTTACTTTAGTAGCCAACCTGTAAGAAAATAGTACAGTGTGGGTTAGTAATTATAGTTTTTTTTTAATTTTAAAAGCTGCGCGATAAATTTGACTGAACTATATAATATATTTAGTTGAAATATTTGAAGTTGTAAATTGATCATATCATATAAATTGTTTATAAACACACAGCTGCGAGATTGAATAGACAGTCAGATCTATCTATCTATCTATCATCAAAATGAAGACGGGCGGATTCTCATGGCTGGCGCATTAGGATTAGAGTTAAGGGTGATGGTCCGAAGCTCAATAAATGTTTTTACCTACCCATCATTCCCTTGTGCATATGAAATCAAATGCTTTGTGAGTTCTTCGGCCGATATTGTAGGCTTATCTTTTAAAAGTTGTTCTAAATATTCTTTACCAGCATTTGCCTTGGGCCATGGTTGGAATAACAAAGAATTTGAGACACCATAGTATCCTGGAACAAGAAACAGACAATAGCATGAAGAAAATAATAACAGTTTTTAGTAATATTATATTCATTTTTTTTATATTTTAAATTTAGATGAAATGATGATTGGAAGTTACGTTACCAGTTTCCAAGGTAACTGGCTCACTTTCTGATCTGTTGCTATAGTAACATATTTCTGGTTTATAATTCCTGAAAAATAAAAGCAATATTAATTATATTCATGGCTGTAAGAGACTTATGTTTGGAACAACGGCTCCATTGTTTTTTGCGGGCAACTAAATCCTTGAAAATGTGCATCAGTAAGGTTTTTCATTGAAGAATTATTGTGAAAGTTAAAACATTCTGGCAAGTGGCACTTTTGTTTCATAGGAAATCGTTCCCTTAATAGGAGTGTCTGGTGTCCCCTATAGGAATGTCCAGTGTCCCCTTATTAGGAGTGTCCCCTTAATAGGATTGTCCCCTTAATAGGAGTGTCTAGTGTTACTTTAATAGGAGTGTCCAGTGTCCCTTAATGGGAGTGACTGTCCATTGTAAAAAAAGAGATGTTCCACTATATGTATGTGTTGGGGGTGACATATGCTTCATTTATTACCTAAAGTCCATTGTTAATAGATTGAAACCATTGTAATCTGTTCCAGTGAGTTGCTTCAAGTAAGAATATCCATCAATGTCACTTGTGAGAAAGTTAGTTACTAGGGAGCCTGTGAAAAGATAACAATCAAAATGGATTATATTATGCAGGCTAACTTACTTGGGACTAGTTAACAAGTATGATACAATACATAGGGAGGAGGGGGAGGAGGAGGAAGAGCCAAATCATGACAATGTCACATGACAATCATGGGTTGTATTCCCTATAAATAAGCATTGGTAGGATATCTGAATACAATAACAATATTAACAAACCTCTGCCTTTAAGTTCTGGATTCACATGTTTGTCTCTGATGTTTAACAGACAAGCCACCTTTCCCATTTTTGAGATGCCTAGCCATGTTCCACCTTCTTTACCTGGAGTCATATCAACACCTTTTTGATTGGAGGAAAAGAAAATAAACCACCATTTTATTATTTTATCTTTAGGTAGTAAGGTTGTAGAATTCTATTTTTCACCCCTTCTCCAGCTGCTGCCTTTGACTTTCCTATCATCACCCCCACCCCCAGCATCCTTTTCTTTTTTCCCCAGCATCCTTTTCTTTTTTCCCCACATACACCGACCAAAAAAAAAAATACAAGAACGACCTGTGGCGGCGCTCGGATTTATTGATTGAGTCGCTCATCGCGGTACTTCATTAATAATAATAATACTAAAAAAGCAAAAAAAAACTGAAAAGGTAAGATTATACACTTATCATTCAATTTTTAGCTTAATATACGTATATAAATTGTAAACTGAAAGAGAAAACCTCCATAGATTAATTACTTAAAATCAAACTATGGCCTAGGCTAAATGCTAGGCCTAGGCAATTCACAATCGTTCACTGTAGTCCCGGGTGCACAGGAGGAAACCCCTTCATCGCACTTGAAAACTGAATAATTTCTACCGTCTTACCACATAGAACGTCTCCGTTGGACTCTAAAAACTCGGCAGGAAGTGCTGGTCTGTCAAAGAATTCATCTCGATTAAAAGCTAATACAAGTTTATAGCCAATAACGCCAGAATTCTCATTAACCATAAACCAAGTAACGCACATTCTTTTATTTAGAAACTTGAGTGAATTTACTGTCAAAAATGAAATCGAGGTGCGTCGTAGACATGTTTTTAACGCCATTTAGAACTAGAGGGCGGTGTGCTTATTTTTCTTTTAACTAGAGAACTAAAAAATACAAATATTAATATCATACAATAAAATCTTTAATCAATACATCTGTCAATTACATTGCAAATGCTTAACAAATGCTATAGAAATTCACACGTGAAATATAATTGAATACAGTTTGGCCTCTTGGCCTACATTGTATCCGCACATTAAATTAATAATAAAATGCCGGCTCCTTTTAACTCCTTAACAGCACCATTTTTATTCAATCGGTGTCAATTAGGCCTAGAGTTAAAATAAACTATATAATTAAATATATGTTAAAATTTGTATTTAAATTGGTTTCTCGAATCTTCTAGTCTAGTACTATACTATTATGGTTAAATGTCTTCGTAGACCATTTTGTATTGGAGTCCATTGGGTCAACAATCATGGTTCTTTCTGTAAAAGTTGTTTCTCCTTTTAATCGATTAAAATTACAGTTGTAGTTCTGAAATAAATCAATTAAATATATTTTATGAAAATGCTCTTTGTTTTTAAAATCCTGTATTACTTTTGTTATTTTTTTAAAATGTTGTACATAATATGTTGTACATTAGTTTCCTCAAGTTTCTTTGTAAATAGGCCTATAACTTTTTCTCTTTAACTTTTATTTCACTTACTCTGGACGCACCTTCATTCAAGAATGCGTGTGCCATGACTGTTTCAAAAGCGTAGCTTCCAAATAAAATGATTATTAATAGAGATAATATTAATATATATAGTTTAGGCCCTACTGTTACAGTCCGACGTGATGCCTGTACCTTGATACAACAGTAGGCCTACAAATCAACTTACCACACACACATCTTCATTGGAATCCAAATAATCGGCAGATTTAGTAGGTTTTCTAAAATATTCATCTCGATTATAACCATTTTCACCTGGACTTTTGTTGACCATAAACCACATGTTTAGTAAATTCTGTAAAGCGCCTAATTCTTGATTTGACGTGGAATATTTAAATTTTAATTTCCAGCAGGATGGTCAGAACCAAATCTGCATCTAAAATCTATCCACTTTGACCTAAAATTGGATCAAAAAACAAATTATTTACCTGAAAAAACTGTAATTTAAAGCAAAAAAATAGTCGAATTGATCTTTATCGTTTCTAGGCCTAAATTAATTGATTTTCAGTGTATCGCCTGGTCGTCCAAATACTATCCTGGTTTGTCCTTGCAGACTGAAAACTAAAGTGCAATTTTCTATACTTTTTTTTTGTTCAGCTCTGTAAATGAATGTGTTCGTATCTGATAATAAGTTTACCCGGTAAAAAGATTGTGGTCCATTATAAAAGTATATGGCGCCACCAACGCCAGTGCTTATGTAAAAACTTTTAACGCCATTCTGCCAAATTGGAGCTTCGAACAGCGATGAATATATTAAAAAAATAATAAAATTAAATAATATATTTAGTCATATATAAGACAGTGATGTATATTCCAACTAATTTGAATAAAGTCCTGTTTATTTTCAGAAGTGGTTGTAGAAAAGCCCACGTCATTATTATATACATACTTCTATATTGGTTACCACACTAAAATGCAAAGCAATTTCACCAATTTGTGTTTGGTCAAATTGCGTTACGCGTGTGACGTATACGTTCAGCTTTGTTCTCAGTAGGACGTCGTAACACAATTGGATGTAAGTGCAACGATCTGTCACAAGCGATAAATTATCCATCTAAAGCGTGGTTCCCACTAGCGACGCAACACAAGGACGTAACGCAAGGCAAGTTAATTGACCAATCACAAGCGATGGCTTATTCGCTTGTGATTGCTAACGCGTTTACGTCCTTGCGTTACGTTCTAGTGGGAACCAAGCTTTACGCGACTGGACGTAAGGGCAATGCAAGTTTTGTTTGAATCACATCGTGATTGGTCAATGGTAGGCCTACTTGCGCTGCGCTTACGTCATACAGTACCGTACTTGCCGTACGTCTAAGCTTGGTTCCTCCCACTATTTTGTGGGAACCAGCTTTAGCGGAAACCAAGCTTCGAGAGATAGAAACTTCGACCAGTCTTTAATCTGTCAATAATTTATTTTTAACACTTTGTCTATTTTAAAGAAAAAATTATTACATGATTTTTAACTTCCTAGATTCATGATATTTCGTTATATAGTGCCAATAACATTTATAGACCTATGTTGTAACAGAATGGCGACTTTATCGTCAGTACCTGGAATGTTGTAAATATTTATGCAAATTTGCAAATAAATATGCGTACTTTACGTTGAATATTTTTAGTGCTGTACTAAGGCGCTTGTAGATTTGACTTGACAACCTGAATCAACCTTTAGGCCTATTATTATTACCAGTTTATGTACTCATTACATTATAGGCACGGCAGATGGATAATAGGCATATCATAAAATGTATTTGTCATCGCAGTCAATGTGGTATTGGTATATTTTAGTCAGGCATTAATAGGTAAGTCAGTTTTATACCCCCTTCCTTGAGCGTTTTACTCGAGCATAGTACTGTAGTAGCATGTCGCATTTTGGACCTACAATGCAACGACAATCCACAAAAGTACGTTGTATATTAGAGGTTATTGAACTTATTCCTTGAACAATGTGCTGCCGGTATACTATTGTATTGTAATTCGTAGTAATTTCGTTGTCTTGTCAACATTTCTTCGCAAACAAAATACAACGAAATTGACCGGATACAGATTTATATATTTATTTCCACGTACGACAATGGACAAAAGTAATATGATTGGTTCATTACAGAGGCGCAGAGGACACGTGCGTTCATTAATATCGAGCACGTCAATGTCAATGACGTACGCGACGCAAGTTAGTTGACCGTTGACCGATGACAAGCGAATATTCCATCGTTGATTTGCCCATTGCGTTGAACCAAGGTAATCTCAAGCGTGGTTCCCACTAGCGACGCAACGGAAGGACGTAACGCAACGCAAGTGAATTGACCAATCACAAGCGATGGCTTATTCGCTTGTGATTGCTAACTGTCTATAACATCTCTTGTCATTGGTTAAAACGCTTGCGTTGCGTTTACGTCCTTGCGTTACGTTCTAGTGGGAACCAAGCTTAACAACCGGATGCTGAGCTCAACCGGATGCTGAGCTCTGGAGATCAAAGGGTTTATACGTGGCTGCGACAATATCAGTTCCCCTCCTCTTAAAAGACACCACGCGATAGAGAGAATATTGTACATAGTACAGTACTGTTGGTATTTGTCGCGCCAGACATAAGATCAAAGGACTGTTACGAGTTTCTATCTTGGCAAGGAAAGCCCCAGTGTAATGTTGTTAGATTGCCTTGGTTGAACCATGGACCTATACTATAGGTCCTGGTTGAATCAAGCTTTATGTCACCGTTCATGTGAACTGCGGCAAACGTATTGATTGTCACATAGGCCTTCTACTATTGTTGATTGATTATCTCGCATATCCGTTTATTTATTTGTTCACGGTTGTATGTTTACAACAAGCAATTTATGTGTGAATCAATAATGATTAATAAACTCATTCACAATCTACAATTTCACCAGTCACTGTAGACTCATTTCCTTTACGTCCAATCGAAATGTCATCATTTGTCATCCTTGTAATACAATAATAATTACTAACTTTTTTTGGAATAACGCTTTTGCATACAATATCAAATGTGTACTATACAAAGCATTACAAAAAAACCCAAAACATAGTAGAGCTGCTGTAGCTTTGTGGTTAACGTGCTTGCCTTTCCATCCCATAAGTCCAGGTTCAATCCTGACCTAGCGCATGCCAGGGTTGTAACTCACAACTCTTTCAACTCCACTCCCTCTAATCCGATAAATTATAGTAGTTATCCATCCTGTATTTGGCGAGTTTGCGCTCGCATGTTGTATGCATATGGAATTTTTAAAAAAACATGAAAAGAAGAGGGCAGGCATAAACTAAAGTACGGGATGCTGATATTATAGTATTTTCCGGGTAAAAAACAATCTGGGGAGGTCTCCTCTTTTACTTTACAAATTGAAATGAAAATGTTTTTTAGCGCAATTTGGAAATTTAAGGAAGTAAAAAGTAGACCAAATATATTTGATTGGTCCAAATTATTATAATTTATCCACAACATGTAGCCCCGTTCATTACTGTTGTTCAGTACTAATATTTATCATTCTTGACTCGTTATATATTTTACTTGAATTTATTATTTTCTTGAAGGAAGAAATAAATGTTAAGTTGAATTGAATTGAATAATGTCATAAGTTTCTTACTAAAACCGAATCGGACCTGAAAGAAAGGCGGGGAGGGGGTGCGGGGGGAATGGGGAGAGGGAGGATAAATAAACCCGTTGATTTAATGCATAACCTTTGAATCTGATCGACCATATAATTTTAATTTAACAAATCCATTAAATACACGCCCGTATTAATTATATTTACAGTATTGTCGTTTTACGATAAACAAAGGCCATGTCGGCTTACTTTCACGTTCTCCTTGAACAAAGCTTAGAGATAGGCCTAGCCCTACATTTTTAATACCATGTATAAAAATGCAGGTTATATCGTTGATTGGGTAAAGACTATAGGCCCTGTGTTGAATTTTCTTTCAATATCTTGATATTTTGTAGGTCACTTTAAAACCTGGAGAACAAATAAGAATTAATTGTACGATATTTCAACCCTCTATTATGACCCCTGATAACATCCGGGAATATCCCCGGCATTTACATTTTTGTTGTTACAAAAACAATTGTCATCGATAGTCACGTGTATTATGGTAAACAATCAGCATTATTTATAAAAATATCCAATGCGCATGCGCAGGTCCGTGAAATAATTTTAGTTCAAACAACAAAGGCTGACAGCGCAACAATGGGAGAGGAAATGAACGTGAGTAATAACAGGAATAGATCGGATCGTGCGCACTGAACCGATCACACGACGGGTCGCTATTAAACCACTTGTCAGCAGCGGCAGTTGATGAAAATAAACAGTGCACACGTATGCACGTGGATAGATGTAGCATAGAGTATACCAACACAGAACGGGAATAATAGTCAAAATGGTGCAGATAAAATTACAAAGGAAAATTGAGGTTATCAGACAGGTACGTTCATTTGAAATTATTTTAATAATAGATACAACAAATATTTTTGTTCATTTGTTTTAATTAATTAGTGGAGTTCGTGATCGACCGATCAATTCCAGAAGCAGTGTTATTAATCATTCATAAGAACCGATTGAATTATTAATCATCTATTTACATAAATATTTTATTAAATAATAATTAATAAAGCATTAGCAATTAGTATCATAACGTAATTTCTGTAGATATACAACTTAAGTACGTACTAGTTTGTCTTAATTAATAATGTCAGTTATGGATAGGGGTGAATGTAGTGAGAGAGGGTAGGCCTAAATGCGTGGTCTGTATTTTGTTAATAATTGACCATGAGATACCGTAGCAATTGTGATTAAAATTCCATATCCGATCATCTGACTAGATTACCGCTTGCTGTTAAATCATATAGTACACAATATGTCTTACAGAAAATGTTGTAGTCTTTTACAAATCGTTTAATGATCAGTCATTTTAAAGCTAAACAAGCCAGTCAAAAGTAAACAACATACGGTATAAATATTACTTTGAAATCTGTTGAAGCGCGAAGTATGACGCCTGCTGTGTGATATGATAGCCAGGGTCGTTATTTATTTATGGCTTAATGATAATAATATTATCATGCACGAAAAATACATATACTTTCCGTCATGATGATTTACTGCAGAGACCCGCTGTATTGATACAGTCATAGGTACCCTTATAAATTACATCAGACCCGCTCTCATAATATTGGTTTAATGAATATTCAGTTTTGGTGAAATTAAGAGTTGTAGTAGCTGTCTAGTATGCGAAAATGACTTTTGGATTTTGGAATGAGTGGGGGACGGGAGAGGTGATTCAGGAGGTCCGTCAATAATATTAAATAATTTAATTGAATTAACATTAAATAAATAAAGCAATATCAAACAACAAACATGGCATGAGAGCATTGTGTTAGTGGTTATTTCATTGAGGAAATCAAAATGTAAATATTATTCAACCACGAACAGGATTTTTTTTTTTATGATGGTAGACGTCCGTCGTATATTAAATAATGCATGCATTATCGTAATGGGTAGGCCTCAACGTTTAGGCAGCATGTAGTATTACCAGAATTGCAGATTTTTCCTCTCAAATAATACTATAATACAGTTTCGACTTTTTTATGTAATGATTAATTTACCTTTATTAATATCATAACAAACAACAACACAAAACAAACACGGAGTAAAAATATGTTTAAAGATGAAATTAGGGACCTCCGAGAAACCTTAAGGGGATTGTTATAGGAGGCCCACTAAAACTAGTTACATTAATTAAAATACGTACCGTACCGTAAAAAATAATAAATAAATAAATAGACGAATAGACCATGACAGGATTAACATGGGATGCGCATTGTTAGGAAATACCATGATTTTTGTCCGTAACCAGCTCAAGATAGGCCTACGTATGACACGCATGACGACGTGTGCCGAAATGTTTATCTCTTTATCAATTAGGCCTTTAAGACAATGCATTTGTATATGTTTGTGTCTATATTAATAATAACGGCAAGTGTTATTCCACCACGGAGACTGAGAGCATGATTTCCATCGCGGTCTCCATTAGGGACAGCCCCGACCGAGTATATTCGGTTTCTTTTGTTGTGTGGCACGTTAAAAGAAAAACTAGCATGCAACCGTGTTTTGAGTTTCATTGATTATTGCCACCAACAGTGACGTTGACCAGTATCACATGTTGTACATCGACATATTAATTCTTTTGTTGATTTATTTTTATTCATATTTTACGGAATAATTTTGATTAGTTTTAACGCCAGATGGTTTAGTTGTGATCTTGTTTCGTACTTTATGTAACATTCAAAAGCAACGAGGAAAATCCGCCATAATCAAAACGTATAATAGTAGACCTAATATATGAGTACATAATTACGTCTAAAGAGCTCCGCTCTACACACACATTATACATATATAATTTAATTTAAAGAATTCAAACTTAAAACCACACATACTTTAATTAAAGTGTGCGTTGAAAAGTTGATAATGTATGTATAGACCTATGGTCTGATATGTAAATAGACATAACTTGAAAGCAATGAGGAAATTCCGCCATAGGCCTAATCAAAACGTATAGGCCTAATGTAGACCTATGAGTCCATTACGTCTAAGTAGCTCCACTCTACCCACAATTATACGTATAATTTATATTTAAGGAAATCAAACTTAAAACCACACGTACTTTAATTCGGCCAACGTGTGCGTTGAAAAGTTGATAATATTATAATGGCGGCCTACTATGGTCTACTCATGTAATAATACATCTAACTTGAACAATTATTAAATATAATGATTGGGCCATAATTATAAAGCGTATTGGAATACCGTCGTCCACTAGATTAATTCTATTTCTGTTTTCATATTTTAAATTGAAATTGCAGGCTTGCCAATTTTTTCACGAACAAAACCTTTAAAAATCTCTGTTTTGAATGATAAGATTGTATCGATTTGTGGCGGAAGCAATCATTCTGTATCTTGGCATTATCCGCCGACGACAGAATGCTGTAGGCCTAAGTAGTAGTGCTAAATAGATCGCTTATAATCATGAAACCATGCAGGAATTGAATTTACTTGTTTCATAATCACTGTACAATTTTAATACTAATGACCTTTCGATCAAAATACTCGGGTCGTATAGTAGTTATTGGAATGATATTTGCTGTTCTTTCGTTTTAAGCCATTTCGCGTTACGCCACTGCGTACGTGCATCTTGTTCATAATCAATGAGAAATAAGTTAATTGATGAAATAATTGTTTTCGACACATTTTGCATTTTCTCTCACTTTTTAAAGACATTATGTAACTGAAATTACCGGTAAAATCTGTTAATTTCCCAAATTAAGGGCCGTTTTACAAATCTTAATTAGAGAGATTTGGGTCGACGTGACCAATCCTTCCTTCCAGGAGATCATTAGGTCTACAAAATTATAGGCCTAGATATATTATAATAGTGGTGGTCAGTTAGACTAAGTTTTAAAATGTATCTTCTGTTGGAGACAGCATTAATAATATTCATGAGAACAATGGAATATTGGAATATAAAATCACAATATCATGTATTTAACTGCACCCATGAGAGACGGACGATCCAGCTGTTTGACGGTCTTTAAAAAAAGAATAAATTCAATATTGTCTTGTACGGTAATCCTGTATGAGTGAATTACACTTAACCAGAGATTGTACTATTAGAATAATGTTCACATTATTTAATCCCGAATAATAATGTAGCAACAACATTGTAGTATCTGGTTCTATTAAAGGAAGAAATTAGATCGTCTTTACAGTAAAACACTAGTTGTTTATATAGTTTTCAACTCCATGATTTTCTAATAAGGGGAAAGACTTTGGACTGAACTCAACCTTATCCTATATTTAAAATTGTAATTTTCAAAATTTAGAGCCAGCTCAACGAAACATGGTATAAAACATCAATTGCGCAATACCAAACGAACAATGAGAACATTAAAATGTATGGTGTTTAAACGAATATTTTGAGCTGTGTGTCTTGATGTTTTGAAAGTAATATTGTTTGCCATTCCATAACCTTGACATTTAATTGTACTCTGTACTCATTATTTTTTTTTATCGGCCTTTTATTTTAAACAACAACAACGACTGTAACTAACCTTAAATAGGCCGCCAACTATTGACTTATATTGATTGTCTTATCGTCCTTCGGATGAAACATTTAATAGGCACGCCGGTTATTATAGAACTTGATTATTAAATGAACCAATCAGTGGGCCTAAACTTACAATTAATCCTAAATATCCACCACCAGCCACCGACTCCCCTAACAATTACCCTCTCCGACACCCCGCAATGACCCTCCCCGACACCCTACCCTCTCCGACACCCCCACAATAACCCTCTCCGACACCCCAAAATTATCCTCCCCCGACACCCTACCCTCTCCGACACCCCCACAATAACCCCTCCGACACCCTACAATTACCCTCCCCGACACCCCCACAATTAGCCTACCCTCCCCGACACACTACCCTCTCCGACACCCCCACAGTTACCCTCCCCGACACCCCACAATTACCTTCCCCGACACCCTACCCTCTCCGACACCCCCGCAATTAACCTCTCCGACACCCCAACAATAACTCTCTCCGACACCCCACAACCCTCTCCGACAACCCCGCAATTACCCTCCCTACCCTCTCCGACACCCACACAATTACCCTCCCCGACACCCTACCCTCTACGACACCATCCAACCCACTCACACTCAGATATATTATTTTTTAGACCTCTCTCATTATGGACATTTTCTTCTTTATTTTGCCATATGATGCTCTCCGATTATTATTACAACACTCATAAATGCTATGACCTTTACAAATAAACCGTGACGTACTTTGTCTGAATATGTTTATAGTTTTTTATGTTAATGTTATTTAATGTATATCATCGTTATCTTGCATTTTCAAGCAATTGTTTTTGTGTCGTGTGCAGTCGTAACCTCCGTGTGCACTCGCATTATTGAGAGGCGTAAACGATTTACGCGCAACGTACGTAGGCCTATTTAATTTTTCGGTGCAACGTTTGTTTTGAGAGCGGCGCTTATTTTAAAACTAACATAATAATGTCCTGTCTGTACAGTTGCGAGCATCAAGCCGACATCGAGCCAAATATAGGGCCTATGGACAATGCACTGAACATTTTCATTCAGAATATAATAAGTAATCACATGTATTACATGGCAAGTAATGTAATTTAACTTATGGAAATAAATAAACGTGAAATGTGGATTAGATTGTCATTCGCTAATGGGCTGAGGCCTAATTAAGACGCGCCAATAAACCGTGAGCAGATGTCGTATTCATTTTGAATGCCCTGTGTGAGAGGCCTAAATATCACGGTAATTATCGTCATTTGCTTTATTTTCATTTTTGCTGCTCATTATAATGACATTTCATTTTCGTCATTATCACGTGTGCCACAATAATCTGTGACGTAGCCACTGGTAATATCCGTTATGAGTATTACTATTTATGATAACAACTATTTATGGCACCTGGATGGATATTATTGTTATCATTACGGGTATATTTGTCATCGCCATCGTAACTCTAAAATCCTTATGATCATTGTCATTAAATGATGTAACCGCTTTCACCAACCACAATCATTATCATATTATCATTATCAAAACATTGTACAGTATAGCCGCATCACTGTGTACAACCACAACCACAATATTCCAACTGAGATTTTGTTAAACCTCAACAACCGTAACTTTATCCCCAACCCCCACAACCACCTCCTTCAATCATGGTCACCCACAAACATTTTATTCCCAGCTTTGCAGATATCTCCTTTAAATAATATTTGGCCTAACTGGAATTCTATTGTGTACACGTTGAAGGCTTATCACTAAGATCATCAGTCAGATATGGAATTCGTTACCATGGTAATATAACAAATTATGATATCATAATTGTAATTGTGTCAATATAGGCCTATACAAGATCGACCCTGTACCATGAGTCCACTATCGTATTATGAGAATGTGATTGTTGATTTAGGAAGGAAATGATTTGACTTTAGATTGCATTGTCCAGAAATGTTGGTATCAGTCGAGTAGGCCATTTTTTCTTAATTTGTCTTAAGTTACGATTTTTGAAGGAAAAAAAAAGATTTAATGGCACACAATTCGGGTGATTGTGAAGTTCCGCTTTTCCTTGGCGCTGAGTATAATTATGCTTATTAGGGCGAAATGGTCATGGCTGTCTGTAACAAAGTATTTATTTTTAGAATTTATTTTTAAAGGTCAAGTTCACGTAGTACTATACAGGTTCTTTAAATAACAATAGTACAATAAACTCAAATAAGTTGTGGTAAACCCCAACAGAATGAGGGCGCTATATAATGTACAGCCTATAGCAATCATCATGATTACGCACACAGTACAGAGAGTTATTACAAGTTCTGAGTTTCCTTTTAAATGTTGGTGCGCCCTCTATTTTTTTTTCTTTTAGGTCATAACGCCTGTATAATCGTATTTAATTCATGAATATTTTCATGAAACTGTTCATAATTCGTTCACGGACGAGGGCGTTAATTTTTTCACGTAATGTGTGAACTTTTATAAAATCTGGTAAAAGTAAAGCGCTCTTCTGTTATATATAAAAGTATGCCTAAAGTATTCCAATGATTTTTGTAGGATCTGTGGCTATTAAATACAGATTTTTCATATTCGTTAATATTTTAATACGTAGTTACCAGGGACGAGTGAAATTACACTAATTTTAATTTCACTCTTCCCTGGTAGTAACGTACTAAAAGAAAATCACCTGTATGATAATTAACTACGAAATTTTAAAGATTTATAACCGAAAATGTTATAAATTCCCTCATCAATTACCGTACAGCAAGACAAAATGCTTTTACATAAAAAGTACGAGTGTATATCAAATTTAAACCATAATCTCAATTGTTAGTGGCATTTAAATTGATCGATATGTTAGTGGTTACACAGTGGTCATACCGTTGTAGGATTGGGTTGTCGCCGGCAGAGGGTGGAGTTACAAGCAGACGACAGCTTGTGTCTTTTGTACGCTTGATGTATTTGACAGCAGTTTGTGTTTAATCTCTGCTCAAGTTGCCAGTAAAGGCAGTTAGAGAAGTCAATTTGAGAGGAATTTAAATAAAGAAGAGAATAGACGATGATGAATGGAATGACGAACGGGGTAAGAACATTAATGAAGTTTAAATTGTTCAACGCCATTTGATATCGCAGTATCCAACAACTGTTCTCTGTGTTTAGTTAGGAAAATGTCAAATTGATGTTACACGGTTTTAGTCCGACCATGGTCCGACAGTCGGCAGAATATCCAGACATTTAAATTAGTTAATACAAAATGATACCGCTTTTATATATATATATTTTATTTCAATGTACAGTTGCTGTAAGTAGTAGGCCTATATTAGTAGAATTATTATATTGCCCGGGCATTAGTAACCTAAACCAGGAAGGGACAATGTCACGCCAAGTTAGGTTCTATTTCCAAATTAGGCGCCAAATTAGGTACTCATTACAATTTTCTACCATTTTTTGAAATGCAGTTTTACGGTATATAATGCGAATGTATTGAAGCTATAGTGTTAAACTCCCGAAACATCCTATGTATCGTTTCGATCCCGGTTTCGACCTCCTGATTTACATCGTATTCGAAAAATTATGATTAAAAGTTATAATACTATACTTGAAATTTAGCAATTTCAACTAATTACACCACCTGTAGGAGGCCATATACTGTATACATATTTCGGAGTATTTGAAAAATGAGATGCCCAGTCGGCCTGCTGTGTTCTGTGGTGGATTGTGGATATTGTATGTGGGAACCTGGTGTATGACTACTATCGTTTATTTATCACAACAGTTGTTTTAACCATACTACTAATGCTACTAATTTGTCAAATTGTGCATACAGAACTCAGTAGTGAAGGTCCCCCCATCGATCGTGGATACGATTATGACGTAAGTCGATCCTGGCAGCAGCTTAAATCAGCTTGGTCTATAATTGTTTCTATATCGTATTTATTCAATCATTTTATAGAACGTGACTTGCCCGTGTAGTTAAAAAAAACGAACGCAAAAACTGACAAAATTTGAACGGGCGTTTACATTTTGATAATGGTATGTGTTTGTACGCGCGCGTAAACTTGTGTCGTTTGTGGTATACGTCACTGGGTAGAGGTACTACAATAATTGCAACGTGGACATTGTAATTTATAATGTATATACAGTAGGCCTACCGTATAATAATTGTGTATAGATCTGAAAAGCAACGATACTAGGGTTTAGATAAATGAAAATCTAAACTTCACTTAAATTTTGTTTATTACATTGGCCTTCGACAAGTAGGTTTACCCATGGTTTATCAAGTACTTTTGGCACTTGAGCTGGCCACTCGTAAAACCATCAAGCCACTTTTCGTGCTTAATTCACACTCTTTAAACACATTTTTTACTGCGAGAACTTTGGTTATACGAGTGTAATGCCAGGGGTCAAGTTATTCCATGTTTAAATGCAATAAATTGTCTTTAAAATAGTTTGAGATTTTGAGAATTTTCCAAATACCGCGCGTTCAAATATTGATACTGTATAATGGTACGCGCGCGTAAATACGGTTCCTTTTTAGTGCCATTGACTTTTTATATCAGTAATCCATAGGCTTACAATGCTTATAGATCATAGAGTTAGACTTAAGATGATAACAATAGGGTGTTGTACAACGGCTGCTGTGTGACTCAACGAAGTTTACTTTCTTTTTATGATTGAAAACAATTGTTTAGTTTAGGCTTTTCACAGGTAAATATTCTATACTCGCGTTAACGTAGTATCGGTTGCTTGTCTAAATGATTTGTCTGGTTTTTCATAGGCCTGCAGGCCGTACACAAATGATCGAATAATTTGAGTTACTTACGCGCGATCTTTTGCATCGAAATTTGGCGGTAACGCGTTTATTTGTTCTGAGACCATTCATACGTGTAACTAAAGGAAACACGTAGATTGTAGTTTTCTCAAATCTTTAACATTTACAATTTAGCGAAATATTTGATGCTCCACATGCCGCATACCAAAGATTAAACAGTACTTAAAGTTGGCATGAGACAATATTTATTCTTCCATGGTTATGATCTTGTTTTAAGAGATAACGTTACACTAGCCTATATAGTGGTAGGATATATTATAATAACACGTGTATTATAGGCCTAAAACTGGTATAACCGTGACCAATTACTGCATGCAGGCCTATGGATGAATAAAATCGGCCTAGTGTTCAATCAATTTCTTTCACATTTTGTCTCCTGTCTCTAGAAGGCTATTAAGATTTCGAACTACTATATATATCACGTACCGATAAACATTGACACATTTAGATCCCAATTTACATATTTCTTTCATTAATAATTTAAATATCATCCAAATTGAACCACACATTAATCAACTCACGCGGAACCAAGATTGCTACAGAATTATATTACGCTTCCGTAATTTGTAAGTGTTTCCATAGAGCCATAATACAAATTGAAAAATTCCCCATAAAACAGCTTACAATTGTGTATTATCATACTTAAACTATAATTCATAAAGAAGGCGCTGATGCGTGATAATTATGTACAACTGCAGTATATTAATGAACAAGGAAGCGCCTATATTTTATAGTCTGATCCGTGAAGCTGTACAACAGTTATGACACACTAAGCTAAATCAGAAAAAATTAACTATCTCTCATATTTTATCCTGTTGTTTAATAACATTTAACGTCCAGGTAAGGGGGACATTTTTTACAATCATTTGCTAGGCTGAGGTAGGCCAATAACTTTACTTTATTGCGTGTTGTGTATGCATGTCTTCAACTTGTAACTTGTTTATCGTAAACTCATGTAGGCTCAGGTATACTACAAGAACATCCGTATCGGTTCATAATAAACAAAATTTTTAGAGGAAATGAAATTCATTTTTAATTATTATTTTCTACTTATTGTCTAGAGCAGCATTGAGTACTGCATCCCTTGTCTGTTCTGCTTTAGGTCCTATAGGTTACCTGTCATTTTGCTTTTGGTGGTTTAAGTATTTTCTTGAAAAAATATTCCCTTCTCACCAAAGAGTTATTTTCTCACAAACTCCGCGCAATTCTAGCGTCGCCAGGACAGCTTAATATTTTTTTTCCTAGATTATTTTGTAAATGCTTAATCTAGGGGAGGTAAAGGAATGCAGCTTTATCAATTTTTAAGTAGGCCTACAGTACACCAGATTCGGGTTATCAGCACCAATCCATTACATTGACGTTTTGTAGTCTTTATAAAGTATTTGGCTTTATCTCTAGTGACTTTCATCATCACCAGCTTATTCTTTTCGTGTCGTTACGTTTAACTTGCATTAAACATTCATATTTTAGGCCTGTATGTTTGTCTGCAAATGTTTTAAACTAAATCCGACAACCATCTCCTCCGCCCAGAGTCCATAGAAATTTCAATAGGCCTATTTAAAGAATATACCGTCTATAGATATTAACCTGTCAATTTAAACTTGGCGTCCATTGGTCTCTGCGCGTCACTATAGTTTAAACATTCCCCTTATTACATCAATGGTCACACGGGACATCCCCTAAACGTCACTCTTCTTCGGACGCCACTACTGTATGAATTCCGTTCACAAAAAGAAATATGACTATTATTAGCTTAGTAAGTAAACGCGGCAATGTTTATTCTGCGCCCAAGTCTCGCATTCGCCTATAGGGACCAAACAACCCATACAGCCCACAATTATTATGTCAACAATGTTTACTTTTTATTCAAGTCAGACTCAATCCGACCAGAACTCCCTTCTCAATTATTTGTTCTTTAAGAATTCTAAAAATAATATCGATCAAAATTCGGCCTGCATACCGATTACATTGTGATGTACAAATAAATGCAATTAGTTTCGTTTTTAATGACATTCCTCTATAATATCATGTTCTGGTCTAATAGAAAATATGTTTTTTTGTGATTTAGGCCTATATTTGTTTTAATACTTGCTAAATATACACACTCTGTACTTTGGAAAAACGAACGAATACATTTGGTACAGGCCTCCTTCACGTATTGGTATTGCAACACGCGTTGCCTAAATCAGGGATATGTAAAATATAAATTAATTAATTTTCATCTATTTTTATAAACAATTTATTTTCATCTCTGTTACAAAGTTTACAAACAATTAAAATTTTTAATGTGTTTACTAAAAAATTTGAATTTTTGATACAGTATATTATTTACTGTACGGAGATTATGGAGATACTGTGTATAAACTGCGGGAAAGTTCACTAGATTTGCTATGTGAAATTCCAATGTTTCTTGTGTTGGCATCATTCGTGGTTCTGAGTCAACACGGCATCATGGATTCACATTGTTAAATAGGCATATAATTAGTGTGAACCACGTATATAAATATCTATAGTTTACTGACCAATTTGTACAGAAAATTAGGGTGTGGACCACCAAAGCGATGAATCTTTTTAGCTGAATCATAAAATCAATATTATATATTAAGACCGTGTGATCATAGACAAACATCAGAGAAGTAGGGAAGGATAAAAATGATCAATTTGACAAACATCAGAAGAAAATTATTCATAAAGGATAAAATGATCAATAAATATATTATGTAGATACACGACATTTAGCAAAACGAAGGGAAGGGTCATGACATGGGTTATAAACCATTATAGAGGATTTAGGAATTAATTAGGCGGTCTAAACGGTCTGAATTTTAAGGCTCAGGGATGGGGTAATTGTAAACAAGGCCATATAAAAAATAAAGAAAGCGTGTAACTAAAGTATCTAAAGAGATCTCACGAATTTGCTATTAAATACGTGAATTTTGTACATATCGACATTTACGGGGAATTTGAATCTGGCACTGACAATATTTCAGACGGCAGATCTTTAATAAAAATTGAAACCGACTAATTTTAAATTAGAATGAATATTAATTAGTGATGTTTTATTTAACACTCGGATATTTATAGAATTTATTATGTTAATTGATGTTATAATTAATTAAAATGTATTCGTTATTTTCACAGGAGGTCTGCGAGTACGATCTTGAACCGGAAGATTTCGAAGAGGAACTAGAAAACGGGATGATACCAACACAATACAGCGAGACCACAACCATCATACCACGGCCGGCGTACGAAGTTTATTCACACGGCTGCCGGTTAAATATCATCGACGAACAACGCTTTAAAGAGGAGGTTCAGGTTCGGCCAGGAATTCGTCAAAAATATTTCAACACTACGTCTTATATTTATCCGGAAAGTTCTCGAAGGCGGTACAAAAGTTCGATACAATTTATACCAGGACTTAAAACGAAGCATTATACTTCGACCGTTTACACTTTCCCAAAATGGGCTCAAAGGACTTACTCAAGCGCAGTGAAGCACCGTGATGCCGAGACGTTAAAATGGTATAAATGTTCCGTACAAATGGAAGCGAAAGACTTTGTTTCAATCAAGCTCATACAAGTTTCATAATTTAGTCTCGTTTTGTGTACAATTATAGATTTCATAATACTGTAGCTTTATTATTATTATTATCCAGATATCAAAGCCTTTTACGAAGCGATTGAAAATTTAATGATGCAAGCAGTTCAGCAATATGCGTGACAAGATTCAAACCATTGCTTATTGAATATCACCATAGAAACGTATTAGTTTTAATAGCATATCTCGTTAAAATATTACAATAACATGAAATTCAATAATGGAGCTATGACGTCACAGAAGATTGTTCTGTTTTGTTCTCATCTCTAGCAAATCATCCCTGGCAAATCATCCAAATATACTAATAATAAATGTTATACTGCGTTGTTTGTGAACAGGTTGTTGTCTATTATGAGACAGACAATTGCTACCTGATGACCTAGTTAACTCTAACTTAAAACAACAATTTTGTTATAACTTAAGTTAATCTTCTGGGTTTTAGTATTGTACAAAAGTGAACCTATATTTAAAATGCATGATAATATGGTACTATGGTTGTAACCATCAGTGCTTGGTTGTACTATGGTTGCAACATTCGGTGCCTGAGTAGCTCTCTTCTCTTGCATCTGTTGTTCAGGTTGCAATCTCGTCAGAGCTTCTTGTTCCAGTTAGCATCATCAACCGTCAAGTTCATCTAGCAGTGTCTTTCGTGATAACTTCTTCTTTGGCCCGCCTGAAGGAAAGAGAGATCACATCAATACAATCTTATATGAAAAGTGTTGTACTACTGTTACATATTAAATCATTCAAAATCTGTATAATACTGTATCGCATACAGTATCTTGTAATGGTATCACATACTGTATCCTATACAGTATGACATACTGTATACATATTTAATATCAAAGAAGGAGAGAAGTTAATATTTTACCTCAATCATGTAATTACTTTCAATGCGCAATTAAAACAATGTTTCTTTATAATATAGTCTTATCAATGTACAATTTGTCTTGTATTTAAAATAATTAAATATGCATTTTTGTATAATTACCAAATTTGGGTAATTTTAATATTGTATTATGTATTTAATAAAAGCTTAATGTCAAAACAAGTTTTATTTATAAATATCATTTTTCTAAAGTGTGTTTATACCAAATAAATTCTCATTGACTCCGATATATTTTGTCAAAAAACTAACCTTCTAAAAATCTGTCGGCAGTCTTCTTTCGTAATGTCTCAACCGTGTCGTCTGCCTCCGCCCATTCAAGAACCAATCGACGTCCGTATAAATGACTACTGTGACACAGGGCCTCAAATGCTCTCTGTAGTGGTCGGGACCAAATTAAAATTTTTAATTTTGGTTAAATTACCGAGGATGCAACAGTTCTTTCTTGTAAAGCTTGGTTCCACATAAAACGCAACGCAAAGACGTAAACGCAATGTACACGTGTTGACCAATGACAAGCAACAGTTTGAATAATCAATCGCTTGTGATTGGTTAACTCACTTGTGTTACATCTCTAATGGGAACCAAGCATTAGCAAGTAAACCCAACAGATTTTGACTCATGTACTATCACTCGTGGTGGCAGAGATTGGTATCATTTAGGGAGCACACCACCACTTTAGCAAACTACACCATTATACCTGCCCCCCCCCCCTCCTCCCCCACAGTTTCAAATTATCATGGCATATTTGTTACCTTTGCATCATTTTTAGTAAGAAAGTCTACAAATCCAAATCCCCGATGGCCGCCAGTTCCCGACATCTTCTTTGGAATTCTGATGGCCTTGATTTCACCAAACGTTCTAAAAAGAAAAGACAATAAACGGGAATGAGGACAACTACTGCACCCAGCATTAGAAATGAAGGTTAGTGGCATATTATTTTTAGTATGAAAGACCTTAAAATATGTACTAGTTGAGCGACCAAAATAAATATTAATTGATGAAAGCATTTGAGGATGTTTGGCATCAGAATTACATCTATTCAATTCAACATAATGGCTGAACTCTAGAAACTGTAACATCATAGTTTCCTTGGTTACCTAAATAGTTCTTTAATTTCGTTTCTCGATGCCTCAAACGGGATGTTGCGTATTAAAATCTTTGTAGATTTCTGTTGTTTATTCTTGATAGTTTTCCTTGACGATGTCTGTTTTCTGTAATGAAAAACAAACAAAAATGTACATAATGATCGACATGGCTTTAGGTACATACACTATCACAACTTATGCCTCTAAAAATAGATCGATGATGTAAGTTATATACATACACTCTATCACACTTAGATTTCTATAAATAGATCGATGATGTCAGTTATTAAACTCACTGTAAAGTAGTACGATTTGATAGCTTTAATTCCACCATGTGGTCATCTATCGATGTATGCTGGAGCTCCTTCAGAGCTGTCATGGCATCTTTGTGTCTCTTGTACTGAACAAAGCCATATCCCATTGATAAGAAACTTCCTGTAGATAAATTTAAATCAAGACATAATTTCTGATTGTTACAGCAGACATTATAATCGTATCTGGACATAACACCATAATATTTTAAGAGAAAAAAAGAACACAAAGAAACAAAGCCATATACATGGCTGAGGTTGCGTGCTCAAGTTAGTGTTTACCGACCAACCGACATAGTGAGCTGTAGAGTCGTAAAATGTCATATAAAACTACTAATTTTAAAAGTAATTGTAAAATAAAATAGTTACCTGGATTTCTCATGTCTTTCTTCTTGGAAACTGTTGCAACACTTACCGCACCACATTCAGAAAATACCTAAAGAAATATTTTAAAAAAAACATTAAATAAATTAAGTAAAAATATTGTATTTGGAAACAGAAACATCCATGTTTTTTGTTGAGACAATTTCGGGTCTTTGTAAGGAAATTAAAATTGGAAAAATTGTTTAATAATGTGCATTGTTTTTCATTGTGAACCTCCTTCACTGGTTGACCTTTGGGTCAAACCCTTTACCTTTAAAAGAGTGTCGTCTGTCGTTTCAAAATTCAGATTCTTAACAAAAACAGTTGTGTCGGCTTCAGGCTCCTCCTCCGATTCTTCCGACTCTAAGTATAAAATGGTTAAAAAGAATGAGTGTGGTGTGGATGAATTAACCTGTATTATGGGACACCTTTGTGACCCAACAAAGTGGCCCCTTAATAGAGGTAGGGGTTCTATTGTATGTTGTAAAACATAATAGAGAGGTCACGTCACGCACACGTATTCGTTTTCGTAAGCCATAAAAAAATCAACAAAATATTGAGGCGCGTCCAAAATATGACTGCGGTAAATTTGAGCGAAGCGCAGGTAGTACGTGTTGCTTGGTGCTTGGCTGCCTAGGCCGGCCTAGCGTAACATCAAAGCGAGTGAGGACTTTAAAAACTGCTATTTATCAAAATTGACTTGGAATTTTAGTAAATTACTTTAGTAAATTACTTTCAATAAATCTATAATTATATTATAATCATGAATCATTCCTGATTCAAATGCAAAATGTACAAAATAGATCAAAAACTATACTCGTTTTGTAGTTACGAATATGACTGGTGATATTCGTCATCAACACGAATACGCTTTATGAATATGAAATGGGCATCAGCTCAAAAGTTTCACAAATGTATGACGTATCCGTTTTCGTTATCGTATTCGTAAGGTTGCGAAACCTCCTTATTACCTTTATCTTCTACTGTTTCTTCTACAGCTTTCTTTACTTTTTCACCCTCTACTTCCTCCTCTTTTTCAGATTCTTTCTCCTCCTGCTCATCATCTTGTTCAGTCTTGTCTTTTGTTGATGTCTGGGAGGTGAACACACCTACTGGTGCCCATTCAAGGTACAGAGGGACATGCTGAAACTATTAAGTTATCAACATGTTATCTCATATCAGATTCTATTTTACCATGCTTTCCTAGCGAAGATACCCATTCCCAGGCTCGGATTTAGGTGGGGCTAAACAGGCTTTCTTTTTCAAATAAAATAATGACTATTTTTTTTTCTGCAACCCAACTGATCGTTTTTATCATTTATGAAATATTTAGCCCCCCCCCCCCCCCCCCCCCCTAATTTATAATGCTGGATCCTCCCTTGATTCCAGGGCAGTTTAAAAATGCAGTTTAAAACCTTCCCTGGCATACAATTCCAGTTATTTTGATACCTATGATACCCAATGTGTTCCAATATAAAAAACATACCAACTCTTTCTTATATTAAGTAACCCATACTTGCGTGTATTAAATTATTAAAAAAGTCTAAAGCTCTGTCTACACTATCAAACTTTATGTGACAAAAAATGTGCCCATATATAGACATGATGATGTCATATTACAACCATATTTAAGCATATAACTACCATATTTGGGCACATCACACTTTTTTGTCACATAAAGTTTGATAGTGTAGACAGAGCCTTAATGAAATAATTCTTTTGTTAACCTTTGTGTATGCTAAACTATAGAATGCTTTTCTAGCTTCCTGTGTGTGAAGGAACTCCACGATGGCAGAGACACCTGCTGGAGGCAGCACCAATCTACCAAGCTCTCCAAACTTCTCAAAGACGTCTTTGATTTCTTCTGAACTAGTACCAGCTGGGAGATTCTTCACAAGAATAATTGATTTACTCCGAGCTGCAGCCGGCTACAAATACCAAAAAATTAATCAACATTGTTATGTAGAGACTAAAGATCACACAACGGTATATATATTTTCATTTTTAAGTTTTGTTTTGTACACGTGTACCAGCGATATAAAGGTGTTGTTTCCAAAAAAAAAAAAACACCCAAAAATATTATAATATTTATAAGTTTGTTGAGGTAAATTTTCAATTGAAAAACACAAAATTACCTGACTAAATGAATCAAGCGCTACCCCATTATCCAGTAAAAATTGCCTCGTCTCTGCCACAATTTGTGTTTCACCTAGTGCCATCCGGACAGCTAAACTTTTTTTCGATTCCTGTGCAAAAAAAAGTTTTATAAGTATAGTTTTAATCGTTTCTTATAGAAAGAGAGTAGAGGCAAGATACTGGATCTTGCTTCTATATAGATCCCCATATTCATATATCATAAAAGATGTTTAATTTATTTTACACTCTTAAAATGAATAAAAAAAAACCAGATAACTTAATATAAGAATACAATGGATGGAGGTCACAGTAAGTTCATTGAAGTTGTGACCCCCGTTTCAGTGTAATAATAACATGCTATGCTGAAGTAGACTAAAATATATGTAATATTTATATTTAACTTACAGGATCGAGTACATCACTTTTTGTTGTTTTGTATTTAGCTGCCATTGCATCAGCCACTGCATTTGATCCAATGAATAAACTATTCCAATTATGTGAACTAAACCAATATACAGAAATACATATCAGTACAAATATTCAAATATAATATATATATTATATATTATATTTAGCTTGTAGATTAAAGCCAACACATAATAATAATAATAATAATAATAATTTATTTGGAAAACGCTTTTTGAACAGCGGCACACATAATAATGGTGCATCCTTAAAACAATTAAACATACAATATAAAAATATATGAGTATAAAGATAGACTAGATTAAAACAGATAATACTCAGATAAAACGGAAGTTCGATAAAACCAAATTAAAAATAAACTGTAATACTAAAACCAATTAAATGCAACCCACATACATAAACTTGGACACTAAATTAGCATATCAATTAGTATATGAACAAAGGAATATACATAGTAAACGCACCTTCCACTGGACGCCTTCTGTTGCACTGCTTTCTTCTTCTTATACGATGACCCCTCGTTTGAGAAACTATCGTCCTCCGTTTTCTTCTCTTGCCCCGGTAAAATGTGTAATAACCTTCCCTAAAATAAATGAAAAAATAATAATTTATATTTTGCAGTTGTAGTAAAAAGTAGTAAGCTGGCCACTTCACATTTTTCTAAATTGTAAGCTGTATAGTATAATCTAAGTCTGTCTACACTTTCAAACTAGTTTGACAAAAAAGAGTGATGTGGCCAAATAGGATGCTTAAAATCATCATGTCCATATATGGGCACATCACGTTTTTTTTTTCACATAAAGTTTGATAGTGTAGACATTGCTTTATACTTTCAGCTTGAGTCTCTACAATCTGAATCAGGACCATGGTATTAAAAAAAGTTACCCTAGTTTTGCAGTTAATTAAGAAAATGTTATTACCATAAATATTGAACCATCTAGTTCAGTGTAAGCCGTGACTGCATGTTCTGGCATCATGAATGTGATGAAGGCAAAACCTTTGACCTTCTTAGTTAAGGTGTCAATCGGTAAGTTGACCTCTGTTAAGGGACCTATAAGAATTGAATAGTAGTAGGACATTAGTAAGTTAAACTTAATCTTCTATGCACTACACGCTCCTTAATATTCTGTAAATAATACAAACATTTGAAATACAATTAACAAAAGATTTTTTTCTCTCTTTTGTGGGGACAACCCACTTTTATTGGACATATGATAAACAATGGGTATTTAAAAATTACACAGTCTGAGGTTAAAAGATTATAGGAAATGTTTTGATACTGTGTTGAAATCTAAATATGATAAAACAATTAAGTATATAGAGAAAATTTATATTACAGAGCTAAAACGGTACAAAGATTATTTGTTCTGTTGTGATTTCGTGTAATATTTATCACTTTATGTGTAATTATAATCTTACCATATTTACTAAATAATTCCTCAAGATCCTCTTCTTTGCAAATGTAAGCCAGGTTTCTAAGAAATAGACGTCCAGTCTGTAAAAAAAAACTATGTTCAACTATGTTCATATTTTTCTCACATAAATCCTATACTGCATTAATAATATTAATATCTATATTTTCTAGGAACCAATGTAAAAGATTATACATTTTACCTCTGCAATGGTTTCTCCATGTTCTTCTAACTCAGCCGCCTGCAAATGTCAAAACAACGTTTTAAATTGTAGTTATTTATTTGTTTTAAGTATGGTACAAAACAAACACATGAATTATAATTTGTTGACACAAATCTGTATTAATGGTGAAACAGGTAGTCATACGTGAACCTAGTCGTTTAAAGATTGATAACACACACACACACACCTTCTTTGCCCATGCTGGCTCCTGACGCGGTAAATTAAACGTGGATGTGTTATTCTTGTCATCCACCATCAACTCAATATACCTTGTACCTGAAAGAGGTATGTAAAATGTGTTGGTGAATCTTTAATTTAGTGTAAAATTAAATAAATGAGTATATACAGTACATATTTATTTTCATCTCAAAACACTGAATGACAATTGGTACATATATAAGATAATTGTTTTATAAATTAAATGAACCAACTAACCCATGTAATCTTTGTGTCTCTTCATAGCTTCATCCAAATCGGCTTTAGACGTCAAATCTACAAACACTGTGCCTATTGGTAAAAAGATACGATCAACGCAAATTTGGGAAATTCCAGGACAATTCAGGAAATTCCAGGACAATTCAAGGAAGTTCCAGGAGACTGGAAAACTTATGCCTACATGTTGAATCTGGAGCATTGCCCTGTCTACACTATCAAACTAGTTTGACAACAAAAATGTGATGTGCACAAATATGGTGGTGATATGCCCAAATATGGTGGTGATATGACATCGTCGTGTCACATCACATTTTTTTGTCACATAAAGTTTGATAGTGTAGATAGAGCTTTACACTCTCGTCATTCAGTGTGTTACCTGTTTTTTGCCCTTTATTATTCTTAGGCATTCTTACTTCTGTTACTTTCAAAGGTGCAAAGAATGTCTTTATGTCTTTCTGGAAAAAAAACCCAAGAAATATCAATATTTTATAAAACATTATGTCAACGATAGTTTAAAATTGAAATGTCAGTATCCTAAAATATGGAAACAAATCATTTAAAACATAATGTCTCAAAAAACATTTTATCCAGATATTTTATAAATAATTATGTCAATGATGGTTTTAAATTTGAGTAGCCTACATCTTTAGCACTAAACGGTACTCCACGCATTTTGATGGTAAATACTTCGCCGGTTGGTTCTGACGTCTCTTCTGATTTCTTTGGAACCTGTAAGATGAAAGTGTATTACAGGTAATACATTTTACCAATAGTGGCATTGTAGCTTTGTGTTTTAATCTATTAATTTAAGAGTTCTGGGTTCAAGTCAGGCTTTGTTCCTAGCATTCTCAACAATATGTGCAAATATACAATACCAAGTTTTGTTTAAAGTTTGGGTTGTTGGGTTAGTTTTAAAATAATAATAAGTTATATTTTTGTGTTTCTCTCACCTTTTTATTTGTTTTCTGTTGCTTAGTAACCTTTGTTTTCTCCTCATCTTCACTTTCAGAATCTTCTGAAGAACTTTGCGAGGTCTGTTTAACCTTACTTTTAAGATACTTCGTAAAAAAAAGCAAAACAATATTTAATATAGTATATAGTAAGCTCTCAGTTTAGAATATATATATATTTGACATTTGTTTTGTAATAAAAATGTTAGTAATAAATACTATTGGGTGAGTGTATTGTAACTTACATCTAGATCAGATAAGCCCTTTTTATTGGCTGTTTTACTTTTTTCTTTAGTTTCATCTACAGTGTTTACTTCAGGCTGTTCCATCACCTCTACAGGATCATCATCTTCACTTTCTATAGAGAGAAAACAATTAGCTTTTGTCAAATACAGAAATGAAATAAATGTGTTATCAACAAGATAATAACTCACAAATAGGACTTGTCTAAAGCTTTGTCTACACTATCAAACGTTGTGTGACAAAAACGTGTTCTCAAATATGGTAGTGATATGCCCAAATATGGTAGTGAAATATATACATATTGATGTTACCAATTAAAAATAATATTTACCACTTGTTTGCTCATCTGAGTCTCCTTCTTCTTCACTTTCTTTCGTCGGTGGCGGCCTCCTCGTCTTTTTCTCATGACCTGGGTCACTTTCTTTCACCCCTGCTACCAAATCATTACCCCAGACACGAGATTTATTACCTTTCTGATGCAATGCAAGAAACTCTTCTAGCTCTACATCTGTCTTCTCCTGAAATAAAGTAAAAAATACCTTAAAATTAATGACTCATAAATAAGTTTTATTCAATATTTAAGCCACAGGCCTGTTTAATCCCCGCCTGAATATTATTAATTAATGCAATAAAGTTCAAAACATACATATACATATATGGTACCATTTATAAATAAAACTAACCTCATTCTCCTCAGTTTCTAGGGTATCTCCTTTATTCTTTTTAGCCTGAAAAGGTAAATGAATTAGCAAAATGATAATTGTTAAAAATGCTATATTTATTTATACAGAGTAAATGTATAGTAATGAGTGTTTTATATTGGATGATTATGTTTTTCTTTGAAGACCCACTTGATAGTTTGATTCAGTTTGCTTTTGGGAATCCTGTCTCTCTCTATTGATTGTTGTTTTTTTAATATCCGAGAAAAAATAAATGAAATGAAATTACAACGGTATAACAGGACCATATGTAAAACAGGTGCAATATCTATACCTTATATGTTTTTAATCCTGTCTAAATGTGTTTTTAATTAAATAAATAAATATGCACAATATTATATTTCAAATATTTATTTGTAACTGTTAATTTACTTTTTCTTTCTTTTCTTTTTCTTTCTTTTCTTTTTCTTCATTTTCCAATTTGTGTTTTTCATGTTTGTTATGCCTCGCTTTGTATGCTGAACTCTCACTTGAGTACTTGCTCCATGGTCTCTCTGCATTTGGGTCACCAATTGATTTACATATTTCAACCTAAAAATGAGGGTGAGAAAATATATTAGCATAAATATGTACAATAATTGAATTACGGAACTTTATTACGGAGATTGAATGTTTTTTTAGGTTACAGTTTCAACATAATGATGAAACGATAATCTAACCTGTAATCGTGATGAATCCAGAAATGTCTTGTTGAAGAAGTTTACAGCTTTCTCCGCCTCTGCGTTGCTTCTGTAGCCGACAAATGCAAATTGACGGAATTTTCCAGATTTTGTGTATTTCAACTGCAAGTCTGTAATTTCACCAATTTTACCAAAAGTATCTTTTATTTTGTCTTCTTTTATCTAAACAAGAAACAAATAAATGAACCCAATCAACATTTTTTAGGCTAGGCCTGTCAGATCATACTCTCCTTCTATCAAGAAGGAAGGAGGATGACTCTAAACTGGTGAATACGAACACAAATCTACACCTCCGACGGGCCTAGCCTACATAGGTAAAATTGGCATGTTTTAAGTCATTATAAACATATTAAATGAAGTCAAAGTTATCAATAATATTCTAGTTCAATAATAAAAGAATACAAACCCTTTTTGGCAAATTCTTAACGACTATACGAGACATGATTTTACTGCTCACATGTGGCTCAGTTGTTGACACATGGAAATCGCCACAGGAAAAGTAGCTGACGACGGAAGTAGTATTAAGCTTAGGGGGCGCTAGACCAGACAAAACAAAAAAATAATAATGGGAGAAAAAAGTGTTATGATTCTTTAAAACAAAATTTAGTTTCATCATGTTTAGTAAAACAGATTTAAACAAACTATCTGCTCTTGAGAAAGCAAGAGCAGCTCGTGATGAACGAGCTCAGAATAGGTCTCGTGAAAATGCAGCTGTTCTGATTCAGGTAGGCTTTTAAGGCTAGGCTAGGCTAGGCTACTACTAGGCCTGACGCTGGTTATTTATTTAAAATTAAAGATTGTCCTGCTTTGCTTGTTTTATACCGGGGGTCATGTTACTCCTATGCTTGGAAATTTAGGCTTAGCCTAGAAGAAAGTTGTCTAGCCTGTTAATGCAGTTGTGCTCAGTATATGTACAATATATAGTTGCGCATTGGCATGAACATTATTACAAGCCTCTATTTGTATGCCCCAATTTTATTTACAGTTTTTAGGATGTCCTTTTCAATTTCATGAATGAAGCGAAATATCATGGAGTAAATTTACTCTATGGAAATAAGATTTTACTACACAATAATTATCTAGGCCCGTATCACTTTAAACTAACTCATTCTTATTATCTTTGCAGGCAGTTGTGAGAGGATTCATCTGCAGAAGAAGATTTAGAAAAGATCTTTTAAAAGATATCGATAGAATTATTGCTCCATTTTCAAATGGTCAACCTAAAACCAAGCCTCAATTTTACACAGGTTAAAATTATAATTATTGTTGGGTCTCTTTTCATGTACATTATACAATAGTTTGGATATTAATTCATAATTAAGGATCGAACATGGCACTGTCGCTAAATATTTATAAATTATATCACAAATACATTTGTTCTTTTTTTCCTTAGCTGTGGAAACATTTTCAGCCATCAAGAAATTTTGGCATGTTTTTAAATCAAATGAAGATAAACATGTAAAGTATAAAATATAGTTTTTACTGACATTAAATAAATGATTTTGATAGATCTGGAATAATATTTTATTAGTTTGGAACCATGGGACAAAGGCTCGACACCTTTTGACCAAATGAATCTTGTTTGTCAACAGAGATTTGAGGCGATGTGTAGCTACATCAATGCTTGTATGATGTACGGTGAAAGCATGGGGAATGATGTCGTTGCAAATGCAAAAGTTAGTATCAAACTCGTCATCCTTTCCAAATAATAACACAAAATTCTGATTAGTTTATTGTGTTAAATCTGAACCAATGCAAATAAAGGTTTTCAGTTGTATTTAGTTCTGGAAAAGTATTCAACTTAATGCAACTCAACTGCTCGTATTTACCATTACTTTGAGGTGTGAACAATGAATTGACTTTATTTCAGTTCCTTGTCAACATAAGCTAACCTAAGTCCCAAAGCTAGTTAAAGACAAAGTTACTTTTAAATTTGAATACTTTTGAAATCTCAAATGTGAGATGAGCCAGTCACTCACTAACCATCATATTTATATTAATTCTGGACGTGCCATTATCCTACAGTATACTAGTTTAAACATTCAAATTATAATTACACTTAAATGTATTATTTTTGGTCCTCAAGCTTAACTGGAAACTGAGAAACTTTGGATATGGCAGCCTACCAGATCAGCACACACATTTTAATATCATTTTTTTTTTGTGGTTTAATGACCATTTTGTTGTTTTTTGTTTTTACTTTAGTACTGGTATGTGTCGCTAGCATTATCCAAACAACATGTGTTGTCATGGATACAACAAGTTAAAAGCATACTGTGGCAGTGTTGCTTATATTTGAAGAAACTTAAGGTAAGTAAAAACATGATATCACAACATTCAATGCTAGTATGTTTTAACCTCATGCAAGAGAAAACATGTAGAGAAGACCTTAGGAATGTTTTAAAATTTTGTAAGACAAAACATTTTTTATCAGCTCTTTTACGGTTTAATATCAATCAGTCAGTAAATTCAAGCATATACAATTGTTTACATCTCCTTATTGTTAAAAATGTAAAAGGAAAAATAATAATTACAATATTCAACTTCAAAATTACAAAATAAAATGCTTTTGCTTTTTAGCCTTACAAGGTTGTTATTTCATTATTTGTTATTTTACATTTTCCAGCCAGATTCGCCAACAGATTGTAAGATAATGAGCATTTATCTTCGTTTGCTCATCACGTTCACAGACGCTTCATCATGGAAGATATTGAAAATGACTGGAGGTAAGTTGCAAGAATATCAAACTCTTTTATGCAAAATATTATACTGTATTATACCTTTCGATCCAAATGCCCAAGGTTCCATTCTAGTACCGTCTACACTATCAAATTAGTTTGACAAACAAAGTGTGATTTGCCCAAATATGGTAGTGATCTGCTTAAATATTTTGTTTTCTTTGTTTTTTTTGCATAAATATGGTAATGATGAGCACATCACTTTTTTTGTCACATAAAGTGTCATAGTGTAAGACTTATTTAAAACAGTGCCCTCCTTTACATTGGTTTTGAAAACATTTTCATTCTGTAATTTTGTCAGAAACCTTTTTGGTTGAAAGTTTTGTCTTTTTGTTTATATAACAGGGGAAGCGTTAAGGACCAGTATGAACCAGCTTTGTGCTAACATCATAGGGCATCTGAACAGCAAAGGGTTCTACCCTATGCTACAATGTCTATTGTTAAAAGGCTTAGCAAGAAAGAAACCAGCATTCACACATGCAGCTCTCTCAGCTATATTCACTCTTTCCATCAGGTAAATTAATGTTTCTTGACCTTTATTGACCTTTATTCATAGGTCATCTAAAAGTAGAACAAGTAGCAAAAAATTGACCGATTAATTATCGATTGATGATTGATTTTCAGACCTGTTGTAATCACTAAATGTTCAGATAATTTGATGTCACTATTTATACTCTATATAATGTCAGTACCTGGGGTTATTTTTCACCTTCAAACAACAAGTAAAGAGGTGAGTACAAATTCATTTTTTATTAACGATAAATAATTTTTACAATTTTTAAAAAATACCGGTATGCCATTTTAATGTCACATATTTCCTTGTTCTTTTTTATGTATATTTTATGGTGATCCTGTATTGCATTGGTGTTTTTCTTTATAAACTTTTGGATCCTAAATAAATAACTAAATAAAAAATAATAGTTATTCACTTTGACTAAAAATGTGATCGTCAAAAAAACTGTAATTTAAAGCAAACAAATATTCAAATTGTCAGACAATGTATTTTGGTTAAATTTAACTGTTTATTTTGTCTTTTTATAAGTGAAATCAAAATAGGCTATTAAAAGTCTGATTTTATAAATAAAAAAAAAATCTATTTTTGATGATTTTGGGGGACAACAATACAGTACATGTTCAACATTTTGTTAAGAAACCTTAATCTCAGCAGAGGTCTTGTTTATTTGGTTGTTTTATTAGTTGTATTTACTCAAAAATAAACCCATCTATAAATTTGGAATAATCTTGATACAAGATGTTTCATGCTGGTCCTCAAATATAAGCCCACTCATTAAACTCGATCTGATTATGTGTTTTAAATATTCTTAATCTTTCTCTTTTTCCAGAGCATAACAATTCTGCAAACAGGAAACATGTTTAAGCATATATTGGATTATTTAAGCTTAGACCAGAACACACGAATTATCTTTAACTCATTGGAAGGGAACTACGCCCTCTGTCTTCTCGCAAACATCGTCTACTTAGGATATATAGAACAAGATAAGCTGGCTACTAACGTTGCTTGTTTTACGGTAAGTTGTCATAGTGCTAGTACTTGTACAAAGTTGTCAAACCATTTATTTTATCTGTAAAGCTCTGTCTACACTATCAAACTAGTTTTCCAAAGTGTGATGTTCCCAAATATGGTAGTGATATGGTAAAGGGACGATTCAGCCCTGGGACGATTCGGCACACTTAAATTTATCGGCTTTGATATGCATATTACAAGCATAAAATAAGTTTTTTCCCCAAACTTTATTTTCAGAGAGACTATGGGGTAGTACTACTAGGAATAAAGATGCAATAAAGCAAATATTTTGAAAACATTGTCGAAAATGATCATTTTTTAGTCACGAAATAAACAAGGTTTTCGAAGTAATAAATTGAATATAAAATTACGTTTTTTTAGTAATTTATTATATATATTATATCAACATTGTCAATATCAATAAAATATGGATTGTTAAACACCTTTAAAAACTTGATAAATACCAAAAAAAATGAATATAAATTTGGTCTAAAGTGAGACGTTTCGGCCCACAAAGTGGGATGTTACGGCCCAAAAGTGGGCCGGATCGTCCCACCAAAAGCGGGCCGAATAGTCCCGGGCCGAATCGTCTCAGGGCCAAATCGTCCTGGAACATAGTGTTATGCTTAAATATGGTGTTGATATGACATCATCATGTTCATATATGGGCACATCACATTTTATTGTCACATAAACTTTATAGTGTAGACAGAGCTTTATAATAATTTGTTCCAAAAGAAACAGGCTTGCTATATTTTATTCCTGAAGATAAAGATATTGTCGTTAATATCATCATTGCTATTATTTTTACAGAGAGTTGTACATTGCTTGTTGATGCATTGTCAGAATTATGTTGGTAAAAAGAAGTCAAATACGTCGCAATGGCACCCAGTGCTCGGCTGGTTCTCACAATCAATAGATCACAGGTATGAATAAGAATATGTAAAGCTTTGTGTACACTATCAAATCAGTTTGATGTTCCCAAATATGGTAGTAATATGCTTATATATGGGCACATCACATTTATTTGTCACATAAAGTTTGATAGTGTAGACAGAGCTTTATACATCATTTACAAACAAATTTAAATGACTAAATTCTATTATTGTAACATTATTTGAATATTTCTTGATGTTTTTAGCTTACATGAATCAATGGAGTATGTGGTAAAACAACTCAGCAAGCTGTGGAGTCATGTCATAGTTCAAGCGCTGTTCGGTGATGCGTTGAAATCAGCTGAGGCATCTGCTGCTGCTGAACAAGAGAAGATGGCACAAAAAGAACAACCAAAAGGTGTGAGAGGCTCACATATTTTTTCAAAGACTTGTAAACCGCACAATGGATTAAAACAACTCTTTTGACAAGATCTTTTTGGTATTAACTGTTTTTTTATTTGCTTAGGATTATTAAAGAAACTCCAGCGTACTTCTTTAAAGTTGTCCTCTCGTCCTACTAAGAGTCTAAATGCCCCTGAGGTGGTCACAGTTTGCGGTGTTTGTGACATGTTCCAAACGGCAATGTCAACGCTTACTGAAATCAAGGCCAATATATTGTCAGGTATGTTCTATTAAACCATATGTCTCACTACGCAGAGGTCTTCTTTTTGGAACAGATCCTCTTATGTTAAGACCACCTAGAACCAACCTAAATTACGTGCCTAAGGGCTTCTTTGCTCAAGCGCCAGAGATCTGGAACCAACTTTTCTGTTCAATCCGTTACACTCTATACCCTTTTCAATTAAAATCTCTCCTGAAAACCCACCTATTTCAATAGTTATTCCTTTCATGTTGCGCTGTGAGACTCCGATAAAGAGCGCTTTATAAGTGTTCGATATTATTATTATTTATTATTATTCAGGCACATTAAAATGTAATCAAAACCATATGTAATAATATTTCAAAAAAGGATACGAATCTCAAGATCCTTCGAACCCATGATCTCTTGCTCACAAGACAAGCACTTTATCCACTAGACACTAGACCACGGAGACTAATAATCACAACCAAACATACTTAATCATGCAGTCCACCTACCTTGTCTTCTGCCATTTGGCAGGTCTATGACCGTCTTCTTTCTCCATACTTCTCAATTAGATTTCATGCGTGAGAAAGCATAATTGGGCCTCATAATTACCTGCAACCAATAATAATGTTTGTTTTTTAGGATTAACGTACATGGACAACCTGTTACCTAGCCTTTGGCACTTCATCACTGAACTCGGTCCTAACAGCGGTATTAAGTTGTTTCTAGAAAGTCTCAACTCAAGCGTGGAATCGCAACCAATCTTGTCCTTATTAATGTTCTTCTGCGATTGCTCAAGTTATCTAATTACGTAAGTTTTTTAAAAATTTTTTACAATTTTTGTTTAAATTCAAAATGAATTTCTTCTCGGAGTAAAATGTTTTTACCTGTTCTCATTGCTGCTTGTTTTGGTATTTTTATGAATGAGTTTTTGTTATTTTTTTTTTGATATTTTCTGATATTTTTTTTAATTAAAATGCTATATTTGATTTCTATGTGCTACTTGGTAAGAGGATTCACAGGCTCTTGTCATAGGGATTTAGTTCCCTTTTGTGTTTCCTGCCACTTACTTTGTAGTTGTTGTTTCTTTTTATGATTGTTAATAAAGAATAAGTAGACATTTATTTTGAATTCTTTTGTTTATAAACATTTATTAAGATAATAATGCCACAAACACACGATAAATATAGCTGTGTTGACATGCCACAACTAGCTGTTGTGGATTCTTGTCTCGCAGAAGAACAAAAATGCTGCCATGGGAGATGAAAGATTGTCTGTGTTCTAGTCTGGTTGTAATGTTTTGGTGTTTTTTTTATAGAATTCTTGATGATGTCGAACTTTATGAACATCAAAAACCGTTCAAATTAGATGATTTGATAAATATGTCATCATTTCTCAACATGTTTGTTTATAAGATGATCTGGGAACATAACATAGGTGAGTAGATGCTGTATCATTGTATTACACTCAGGTGTATAAATGGGTACCCGGTTAGATCAAGACACAACTTTGTGCTGATTACTAGCTGCATTATGGGAGTATGTTTCCATACGTGTTTAATAAAAAAAATCACAAAAAATTTGAAGCGCTTAGAATCATTGTGTAATAAGGGCTAATATTAATATTATTATTTATGTATGTGTTGGATTATTTCTAATCTATTAATGATCAATGGTCATTTTTCTATACTGAATTTTACCATAATACCTAATAAAGCTTGGTTTCCACTTACTAGACACAATGCAAGGATGTAACGCAACGCAAAGTGATTTGACCAATCACAAGTGATAGATTATTCAAACAGTCGCATGTGATTGGTCAACTCGTTTGCGTTGCATCCATGTCGTTGCGCTGCGTCCTGGTGGAAACCAAGCTTAATACTTAGCCGTGTGCTTTTGTTGTTTCAGACTCCAACAGCAGACAGCATTCACTGTTTGTGTCCACACATCCACTGCTGATGATATTGCATCAACGTGATGCTAGACGCTCATTCGCACCAGACAATCATTGGCTTATCAAGTTAGTACATAAATAGTACAATGTTTTTGTTTTGGAGTGGCATGCCTAATTGGTGACAGAAGCTATTGGCCTCTTTTGCCACTCCTACACTATCAAACTGTATGTGACAAAACAAATGTGATGTGCCCATATATAGACATATCACTACCTTATTTAAGCATATCATTACCATATTTGGGCACACACATCACACTTGTTTTTGTCAAACTAGTTTTATAGTGTAGACAGAGCCTAAGCAATATTGCTACCTTTCTACATTTTTTTTCAAAACAATTCTGGTTGGTAAAATTTTTTTTTTTTTCGGATATTTGATAAGCTTTTTTTATTAGCAGAGATTTGAAAATGAGCTTATTTAGAAACGAGCTGGAACGAGGAAGTAAGCGGGCTAAACGTGTTCTCCAAATTATTCCACATATAATCCCACACATAGAGGTAAGCTGCATGCGGTTAGCAATATGTAAACATCACTTGTGTACATTTGTTAATATTTTGGAGAAGAATTCTTTTGATATGTATTATGTTTTAGTTGTCCGAAAGCTCTGCTAATTTTTCTGGCTGTTTTACTTTATCGTTCTGATTAAGCTTTTTGCTTATTTTTATTTTGTATCTCCATTGAGATCCATCCTCTGATACCCACAGCATTGTCATTTTGTATCTCCATTGAGATCCAGCCACTGATACCCACAGCATTGTCATTTTGTATCTCCATTGAGATCCATCCTCTGATACCCACAGCATTGTCATTTTTTCAGTATTTTGCCTTTAAATTTATGTTTTATTTTATGTGCATAACTATTTTTTGAGTAAATAAAAGAAAGAAAGAAGAAAAAAATACTCCATTTCCTTTCTTTATTTCAGCGTGTCATATTATTCCATAAGAAGGTTGGAGACGAGAAAAAAGAGTTGGGCTTAGTAGAAACAGCTGGTATTATGCCACACTCAACGCTGATTACGATACATCGTAACCAGTTGGTAGAGGTACGTAGCCTGTAGAATTATGTACACTCCCTCTCCCTTTCTTTTTTTTAAACGAAAAACAATGCTCTACAGTCAACGCTCTCAATACCAGCCTTGGACTGGTCTGGTATGTCTGATTTCCAGAATATGTTTATAAAAGTATTTACTTTTAGGAGAGTTTCTCATTTTCAGGGAGTTTGGTATTGTTAGGGCCATACTGAAAAGCCTCCTACTTACAGGACGCCCTTGGACTGGACTGATATGTTCCAGAATATGTTTAAAAAGTATTTGGAACTTAACAAGAAATGTCTGGTTTGGGAGAGTTTCTCATTTTCCAAGAGTCAATATTGTTAGAGCCATATTTAGAAATCTGCCCTTTACAGGGAAGCCACTTCAGATAGTCAGATTGTACCATAACATATTTGTAAGTATTATTGCTGTATTATTGTTATTACTGTTTTGTTATTAGGATGGTTATCATGCGATAAGTCAGATGGAGGGAAAATCCTTGAAAGGAACCCTTAGGATTAAGTTTGTGAATCGTCAGGGTCTTGAGGAAGCTGGTATCGACCAAGATGGCGTCTTCAAAGAGTTTCTGGAAGAGATTATCAAGAAAGTCTTTGATCCTGAGCTGAATCTTTTTAAGGTAGTTTATTAAAAGTAGCTTAAGGCTGTCAGCAGCTAAATAATAAATCTTATGTTTTTGAGTTTTTAAAAGTTGTTTACAGACCTTCAAACATTGTCCTGGATTTTTCCAAGCTTTAGTGTTGTCCTGTGGTTGTCCAGTATTGACCTAGAGTTTCTCAAAAGACCACAGAATATTACGTCTCAGTCTTTTAGGTCACCTACACAATAAAGGCCAATTTACACAGATGATTGGTAACGGTAATACAAATATAGAGTCTATGTTATTCCTTATGATCATTTACACACATGCCAAGCCGACAGGCAGTTAGATAGATAAAATTCTATGTGGGACAAGTTACGCAGTTTTTCGCCTACCGTTACCGCTCGTCTGCGTAAAGTGGTCTTAATCCTTTCTTAACTACTATATAAAAAACAATGTTTATAAATCCTTTTTGCTTAGCTCTGTCTACACTATCAAACTTTATGTGACCAAAAAATGTGATATGCCCATATATGGACATGATAATGTCATATCACTACCATATTTGTAATACAACTACCATATTTAGGTACATAACACTTTTTTTTGTCAAACTAGTTTGATAGTGTAGACAGAGCTTAACTTTTTTATTTCATTATTCACAGCACACAGAAGATCAAAGGTTGTATCCAAGCCCGACGTCTTCTGTTCATGAGAATCATCTGCAGTTGTTTAGATTTGTTGGCAGAATGCTTGCTAAGGCCATTTATGAGGTAAATAACTCCGTCATAGTTCTACCAATTAAATATTGCTAAAGTAAACGATATTCAGCGGAGGATCCAGCATTATAGATTAGGGGGCGCGGGGGGATAAATATTTCAGGCTTTCGGGTTGCAGAAAAACAAAAATAGTCATTATTTGTTTACTTTGCAAAAATAATTTACATGTTTTATGTTTTTCATAGGGGATAGTAGTAGAAGTTCCATTTGCGTCCTTTTTCTTGAGTCAAATGGTCGACCATCAACACAGCGCCCTCTACAGTCCTCTTGATGAACTTTCTTCGATGGACAAGGACCTGTTCAAGAATCTGTCATTTTTAAAAGTAAGTTATTACAACATCTCAATAAGAATTAATAATTTTATTCATTCAATGCTCTATTTTGATTTTTCATGTAAAAATCTGTTTTATTTTATTAGCATTATGATGAGGACATAGCAGACCTAGACCTTGTATTCTCGTACGACGAGGATTTAATGGGCAAAATTATCACCCATGAGTTGATACCAGGGGGTAAAGCAATAGCAGTAACCAATGAAAACAAGTAAGTCAAGTAACTGATTTTAAACACCATTGTACATACCTGGAAGTCCTAATATATTGGACATCTGACCATGGTGGAGTTTGTCCATTTAAAAAAATCTCTCTTTAATCAGGTTTGTTATGGTATCACACTATATCGGTAGCCTGTTACCTGTATTATTAGATAATTTAGTGAAAGTATATTTAGAAAAACAAGGGAAATTAAAATTAACAACCTACAGTATGTTATAATAATAATACTATTACAATCTTTATTTTTGCAGTGGAAAAAACTCCTTCACCAGAAAGGTGTTCTTCCACAAGGTTGTTAACATTGTAACATAAAGTATTGAATTAAAAATTCTGTGAAACACACATCTGACATATGAAGTTACTTGCGTTGCCTTTGTCTTGATTATTTTTAGAATTCGCTACATTCATATGATGGCGCACTTCAAGATGTGTCGTCAAATCCGAGAGCAGGTGGCAGCGTTTAAGAAGGGATTTTGCTCAGTTGTAAATCCTGATTGGTTGTCATGGTTCACTACTCCGGAGCTTCAAAGATTGATATCGGGAGACAACGTGGCAATTGACCTATCAGATCTCAAGTAAGTTTAAGCGAAATTCACATTAGTGTATTCGCATGCTTATGTAAGAAGATGTAGGAGTATAGAAAACTGATTAGTAATGCATGACTGAGCAGCAATCAAGTAATTGGTTTATAATAAGATTTCAAAATTGTGATGTGCCCAAATATGGTAGTGATATGATGTCATCATATCCATATATGGGCACATCACCTTTTTTTGAAAAGTTTGATAGTGTGGACAGAGCTTTGAATTTGTTCACTTGAATCCAATGTTTTTGCAGACAAATTGTGTAAAGTTTGTAATGTTCTTGTTTTATTTATTTTACAGAAAGCATGTGCTGTATTATGGTGGATTCCATAGTGGCCACAAGGTTGTTGTCTGGTTGTGGGACATCCTTGAAAAGGACTTCAACAAGGAAGAACGAGCTCTTTTCTTGAAGGTATATCATCAAAATATTGTTATAGATGCTTAATGGGTGGTTTCTGTTTTCTATTAAAGGAAGTAACCAGCTATTCTGCCCTCTAAATGAAATGAAAATGACTTTATTTAGCAATCAATCAATCAAAATCAATTTATTCCATAAAACTAAGGATATGTACAAATATGTCATCAAAAAGTTGTGGAAAAGGGAACTCAAAATAAGCAAAGCTTTTAAGTCGAAAAAACTTAAAAAAGCTTAAAGACCCCTTCCCTGCAATTTTGGACGTTTTTTGGAAAATAATACATATATATCACTTTAAAAACATTAAACCATGTCATTCCTTGTCTTAAATGTACGTTTTATGGTAAATTATGATAAAAAGTGAGAAACAATGCACTACCTAAGTAGCTCGCGGCGATCGACCTCTCGTGGACGGTCTCAGGCCTAGCCTAGCTAGGCTTAGTTTTGTAGGCCTAGCTGGTAAACATCGGTAACGTACGAACATCGTACGCTAGCTATATACCTAGCCTGACGTTGTATAGTTGCTGCATTAATTGTCTTTCTATTTTTGCCAGACTCCGTTGATACAAATTGGGGAAAACCCGGTATTTTCGCTGAAAAGTTAGGAGTCTTCCATTTGTTTTGGCTTCACGAAAAGTGGGCCGAATTACAGGTGAAAAACAACAATATCAATCCGCGCGCAATGCATTTTGGGATTTATAGTGGGCCGCTATAATTATTAAAATCGATTTATTTTTCACATTTTTAACCGTTTAAAGACGAAAAAAGTTATCGCAATAGGACCATATAGTATTATTTTTACATTAAATATAGTTTGTGATCTTAAATTAGATCTAAAAAACGTAGGGAATGGGGCTTTAAAATCATTATTTTATTGATGTTTCTTTGTCTTTTGTTTATACTCAGTTTGTCACCAGTTGTTCTAAGCCGCCATTATTAGGATTTATCCACCTCCAGCCACCGTTCTCTATTAGATGTGTGGAAGTTAGTGATGACCAGGTAAATAAGAATTTACATTTAGATGTTTTTAGTTCCTAATGTCACTCTTTCCATGTTTTTGTTTGTATTTCTACTAAGAACCAATGCCATTGTACCTGTATATGGATGCCTATACTTATATGGATGGCTATACTTATATGGATGGCTATACTTATATGGATGGCTATACTTATATGGATGATTTAATAATCAAATTTAAATCTGCTATTCCTGTTCTACACTCCCTATCTTAATATTGTACAACATGTATTGTCAGTGATACATTTATTTATCAACACAAGGCTGCCTAAAATTAAGGTTTTCATCAACTTGATTTTTAATTTAATTAAGTTAATATACAGTACTGTTGTGCACAGATGCCTTTTTTACTCGAGCCCCATTGAATTTTGTTATGGCAAGCTCTCATTTTGAAGTTTAGCAATGCTGAAGAAAATGGTTTCTCTGCATCATCTTCTTTTTTTGTTATCTTAGGATTTTTCTTTTTTTTGTATGTAAAGTGCTTAGAAACATTCTATTAGGTGTTATAAAGACAATTTCATTATTATTTATGTTTGACTTCTGTTTACCACAGGATACGGGCGACACTTTAGGTAGTGTGGTACGTGGATTCCTCGGTATTCACCGTCGAGATCCTGTAGGGCGTCTTCCTACATCGTCCACGTGCTTCAACCTTCTTAAACTACCAAACTACTCAAAGAAAAGTACTCTGAAAGACAAGTTGCGGTATGCCATCACTAGCGGAACTGGCTTTGAATTATCATGAGGCAGAGAAAGAGATCTTTATTATTGTGTCAATATAAATTTTTATCATTTATATATATATGACTATGTTGGACAATGAATGTAATATGTAGACCATATTAGCAAAATTGGGAGAATTTGACAAGGATTTTTTTACAAGGGAATTCATTTAGTGCACGCACTGCTAGTAAACGAGAGAGATACATGATGAATATAAATTGTTCGTTTGTGTCCCACAATATGTCATGGAATTTGTTTGGACTTTGTTATTTGTAGCTCGTGCTTTAGACAGGTAACATGTACTGTTCAATAGTCACACTAACGCATGATTACTTTCTATTCTGCATTATATTTAGTATTGTATTAATATAAAACCATGAATATTATAAAAGATTATGGAAATATTTCAGTTACAAAGGACTAAGTGGTATGATGTATAGGTTGGGAGAAGAGCTTGAAATGAGTGCGTGAAATAAATTGAGAATCTTTATTACTAATAGCTATATTTGTTTTACTATCTATACTTATTTTATTATAATAAATATTGAATGGAAATGTAATATAGTTTTTATAAGGCTTGATATACATAATAGATCTAAATTGATAGAGAAATTTGTATATAATATGGTGCAATTGTGTATGTTAATATACAGAGAAAAGGGATGCCTATAATATGGTACTTTCTGCATGAGAATAAATAAAAAATTTCTAACAATTACGTGTCTGTCTTTATTTTATAATCCTTTTGTGAGTAAAGTTTATTTTACATGCAACTTGAGGGCGCCATTCCTCTGCGTATTTTTCGTAAAGTAAAGTTCGGTGACCTTTCATACACGTGTGGAGACCTCGTCGAGAAGTGAGTTTGCGTAATTCATTACACAGCAGAGATCATTCCACACCACACGTCGTCAGGCTATCAAGGACCAAGGCAAGGGTTCCCATTAAACTTGAATGTGGTTTTCAACTTGAAACACGTGTTGAAAAATTAGTAAGTAATGTTTATGTAGATTAAATAGATATATAGCTTGTTCAGTTTAGCGGTAAGATATTAGCATTATTACTGATTTGTTTGGATTAGCAAGTTTTCTGCAGACAGATAGCCGCCGATGTCCGTGAAGTATGATGATGCAATTGGATAGCTAGGCCTAGGAGGATGATGATGATAAAGGTCAGTTTGGTGTGCATATTGTAGGCGATGATCTGAGCCGGTCTCTGGGCCTAGCTATAAGCCAAGTATTTGTAAATGTATTACACAATGATACAATATCGCATTAGGCCTAGCATAATGATGAACACATTTTCTGCAAGTTATCATTTGACATTTTATTTGCTTTTTTTTAATTGCATATTTTAGACCAGTGTCGAACCAAATCATATGATTTAGTAAACTTTATAGCCTTAACAGTTTACACAGTAGACTAAGTCTTGTCTTATTTTTAATTCAAATTGCAAGTTTTATATTATATTTTAAATAAGTTTAATTAAATTTGCAAAAAATGCAAGTTATTTCTTCTGTAATTTCAATGACAATTGACTATTGCATCAGCTATTTAATGTATATCCTTGAACCTTTTTGATAACTTTATACTTTTTTAACAATAGGGTAGTGCAAGTAGGTCACTAATTTTGCCCAGATCCTTAACAATGTACTGATCCTTACCATGTACCGATCCTTACCATGTACCGGTCCTTACCATGTACCGGTCCTTACCGTATAGCGATCCTTACCGTGCACCGATCCTTACCGTTTACCGATCCTTTCAATCATCAATCAAGAAATGATTTATAGATTAATTTATTATTTGTAAAAAAAAAACCTGTTGAAATAGACCTACATAAATCTTATCACATGGGTCACAACGTTATAAGTTGTCTCGCAAAATGCAAACACTGATTGGTATTCTGTATACAAGCTATTTCACAACCTAAGGACACATACTCAATAAGTTGTTTATTAAACATGCTTCAAGTCACATGTCATGTTTTCAATCAAGTATTGAATTTTAAAACCGTGGTATTTCAATTTACTTATTTTTATTCTTTAATGTACTGGGTAACCTCTAATGTACAAAATTCACAAGACAAAACTGATAAACATTAACATAAACCTGGCCTCCCTATTGCTATGTTACTAATGACACATTCTTCATTATATAATGTTTGTTGTTTATCTATGTGATTTTCTGTATAAAGTATACTAGACCATGGAGCTATGGAGCTATAAATTTAGCTAATTTTATAGCTCCATGACTAGACTGTTCTCGTTTGCTCAACATGGCAATTCTGAACATAAATTTAAATACAGGTCAGTGCCCCATATAGAGTTGATGTTATATAACATCTCAACAATGGTATCCCGAAATAAATGGGGTTTTATTTTAAGTTAAATTTAACCATTTATTTTGTCATTTTATAAATGAAAACATTTTTTTTTCTACAAAAATTGATTAACTATTTATTAAAACTACAAAATAACCTATTCGAAGTCTGATTTAATTAATGTTAATTTTTCATGTTTTTGGGGGACGACAACAATACATCTTTAATAATCAATCTCAGTTGACCCCTTAAGTTGTCAGAATTTTCTATTTAAATATAACGGTCTGATAATTTCAACCTGAATAATTTCTATTTAATGTGTATAAAATATATAAGGGATTTATACTATGGTCAACATGGCTACATATCTTCTAATGTTTCAATAGATATCTTTAGTTTGAATTTATAAGTTGATCCCTTAAATTCTCTTTATTTTTATCATGGGTTACCTCATGCATAACTAATTCTGATCACAATTATGTAACTTTTGCGCAGTTGGCCCAATCTGTTGCAAAGGCAACTATCAAACATGTGAATCTAGTATTAAATTAAAAAAAATAAACACCTTTGCCAGAATAAATATCTATTTTGCTGCAGGAAAAATAACCGGTTATTAAAACCATGTGAATAAATTAACCCCAATTTTTTGGAAGCAGAAACCGGACAAATTTTCAATAACTTGTTAAATGGCAGTCTGAAAGTAACGGTTAAAAACGTCCAATCGATTCGGTGTTAGAACGCCATTTAACCGGTTATTGCAACTTTTAGAGATGCAATGCAAAATAACACTGACCTCGAGTTAACTACACTGCAGTAATGTTTGAATATTGACCGCCAGTGCCCATTGCATTTTGGGTACTGTTAGTGTTAACGATTTCCGTCGACGACCACCCATGGATTTCAACAGTTATTTTGAGCAAAAATTGAGCTGAAATGTTGTCGATAAAAATTATTATTTTAAATCTATTTTGAAATAAACAGTTTATGGGATTCTGGATTCTCTCAGAGGGTCCACTATACAACTTACAAGACAAAATATATATATATAGAAAGAAATCGCCACAAACCTCACCTCCCTGTTGTACAGTATATTACGTATGTTAATCTTCATTAATATATTAGATTTATTGTTTAATTTTTTTTTATAATTTGTTGTAATAAAGTATACTAGACTGTGTTCTGTTTACAGCAATTCTGAACATAAATTTAAATACAGGTCAGTCCCCCATATAGAGTTGATGTTATATAACATCTCAACAATGGTATCCCGAAATAAAGCAAATGAATGGTTCTGTTGTTATCAAGGTCAAAGCTATTTCTGTTTAGAATTATAGAACTACAGTATTGTGTTGAAGTAGTAAAAGTTAGGTTGGTTTTTAGATAATTGAACCACCTATTATAGTTAGTTTATTATATCACACAGTGCACCATAAATGCTAATTCATGCTTAATAATCAATCTCAGTTGACCCCTTAAGTTGTCAGAATTTTCTATCTAAATATAATTTCTATTTAATGTGTATGAAATAACTTTTCTGTCAGGGATTTATACTATGGTCAACATGGCTACATTATCTTCTAATGTTTCAATATATATCTTTAGTTCGAATTTATAAGTTGATCCCTTCAATCAGGCATGGACCTACGTCAATTGAATAATTGCTCTTTCTATTTATCATGGGTTACCTCATGCATAACTAATTCTGATCACAATTATGTAACTTTTGCGCAGTTGGCCCAATTGGTTGCAATGTCAAATATGTGACTTGAGTATTAAATTTTAAAAATTAACACTTTTGCCAGAACAAATATCGTTTATGCTGCAAAAAATAAGCGTGTGAATAAATTAACCCCAATTTTTTAGAAGCAGAAACAGGACAAATTTTCAATAACTGGTTAAATGGTAGTTGCCTGAAATTGATGGTTAAAAAAACTTAAAATCGACTCGTTGTTAGAACGCCTTGTAACTGGTTATTGCTTTGCAACTTTTAGATGCAATGCAAAATAATGGTTGTTTGATTGACAGCAGCTGACCTCAAGTCAAATACTCTACAGTAACGTTTGAATTGACCGCCAGTGCCCATTGCATTTTGGGTACTGTTAATGTTCTTCGTCGACGACCACCCACTGATTTAAACGGTTATTTTAGGAGCAGAAATGCAGTCGATATAACAATTTTATTTTAAATCTATTTTGATTGTGAAACAGTTTATTTGGCAGTAGAAACAGACCCTAAAATTTAAAATTAAATGAAGTTATAAATTGATTTTTTTGATTGGTCTAAAATTAAAAATTAAATGAAATTATAAATTGATTTTATTGATTGTGTTATTTGATGACTGCTCTTTATGCTGTCTTCGGAGTCATTGATTGACGTGTATTGATGCCAGGAATAGTTATCTATTTTAGGCCTACTGTTCCTTGGGAACCCAACCAAGTCCCCTACTAATTCTCTGTGTACATCATTACAAAATATCGTCATTTGTAATTACTCGGTAGGAGAAAAAAAACATCTTAAATTGATTTAATTTTTAAAATAATATAATCATTTTAACACTTTCTCATTTTGTCGATTAATACAGTACTGTTGTCTGTACATATATTTGTTGGAAATTAGTAATAAGAATAAATATTCGTAAAAATTGTTTTATGAATTATTTAAATATTTCTTGAATTTTTGGTATAATCATGGAGTCTAATACTCCATGGTATAATTTATAATCCTATAAATTTAATTATCATTATGCGCTTTGTGACTAATTATTTACTAATACATTTTAATTAAGCTGGTATACTGTGGTACTGTAGGTGTAATACTTTAATAGATTTTAAAGTACTAATTATAGACAGATGGTATTTCCTGACGACTTACGAGGTATTTCAATTATCCAAGAGGGCAGGCTAAGAAATGTCCCCTTACCGGTCTCTGTAAAATGACGCAAGTGTGAATGCTGGCTGAGATGTCAAGATTATGACATCAATGACATTAAGTGTGACATCATATTGGAAGTAGTCCTGCTGACGTTTAGAGCATACCTAATTTATTCTCGTAACGTTATCCAGCTTGATTTCAATTTGATTAGGCCAAAGTACTTTGAAATACAGTAACAAGCTAAATATGGCATCAATAACAATAAGTTATTTTACCATATTTTAATCATTTAATCCATATTTTTGATAAATATCGTCCTAAAAATCAGAAAATTTCATTAAACTCGTTATAAACAATTCTACAAACTAAATGAAAACATTGACAATAGAATTATTACAAATAAGGGCGTGTGGCGCAGTGTGTTGGACGTTGGACTACCGATCGTCAGACCTAGGTTCGAATCCAACTCTCGCCGCATTGCTTGTATCCGTAGGCAAGATACTTTACTTACGTTGCCTCTCTCCACCCAGGTGTATAAATGGGTACCCAGTTAGATCTACACACAACTTTGCGCTGGTTACCGACTGCATTATGGGAGTATGTTTCCATACGTGTTTGATCCCCAAAAATACTGGGGTAATAATGCTTGTAAAGCGCCTTTGAGCATGATTACTCATGAAAAGGGCGCTATATAAATGTGGTATTATTATTATTAAATAAACATTTAGTAGATGGGCATTAGGTCAAGTTTGTGAGGTAGGGACTACACTAACACCAGAGCACAAACAAATTATTTTCTTGTGGAAAATTAGTGTAAGTACAAACAATTGATTTAATTTCTCATGATGTAGGACTGATTTTCTAGTTGCCATGCTATGACTAAATTGACTGTGATTGATTAGGTTTCAAAAACTAATAAAAAGCTGTGACCACATGAATTGGATCAATCAAGGCGTCAAAGAAGTAATTATTTGTGATTACAGTGTGTAGTCTCGGTTTCAGAATCTAGTACTACAAAAACAATGAAATACTTACCAACAAAAAGAGGCTGCCACATGGAATTAATTTATGAAAGGAATAATTACACATTAAGGCATTATTTAATTATTTATGTATGTGTATGCATTATGACTATACTAGTAAAAAATGAAATGAATAGATGGTGATCAATAATATGTAAGTAGAGGTCTTAAATGAGGCGTCGTAATGTGTCCAATTTTCACCTCTCCACACGCTAAGCACATAAAGCTAATAGTATTGAGTTTATGAAATGGTTGCCATTTAGGATACCATCGTGGATTTGAAGGTAATTGCTGTAAATTTGTATTATACCCAGCTAAGCTTGGTTCCCACTAGAACGTAACGCAAGGACATAAACGCAACGTAAGCGTTTTAACCAATGACAAGCGAAGTTAGAGACAGTTAGCAATCACAAGCGAATAAGCCATCCATCGTTTGCGTTGCGTTACGTCCTTGTGCTGCGTCGCTAGTGGGAACCACGCTTAAGTGTGTAGGCTAATCAAAAAAAAACTTTGTGCATTTTAGTGTGTAGTGGTGACAATGGATGCTCTCTAAACAACCTCTTGGACCTTTGCTTATAAATGATAATTATGTATACCTGCTATTAATAGAAACTAAAATCTTTAATCAACAATGTATACATTGAGAAAAGGGATTATTACTAAACCAAAGTAAAATCTAAAGTCAAGTGTGCTTCATTTGTGACAATTGTGAATAGCAAAGGTTTGTAGGTTCACTTTACTTTTACTAAACCAGAGAAAGGGTAAAATTCAAAATCACTGACCCTAATAAGAGCTTCTAGATTTAAGATTCTATAAATTGAAAGTATCTGAAATAGCCGACCCCTTATCCATAATCAACAATTTGCATAGGTGAGGATGCTTAAAGATGTATTGTCATGAAAAATGAAGATTAATAAAATCAGACTTTAAATAGACCATTTTGCAGTTTTAATAAAGTTATTCACTTAGGTAAAAAAAAAAACCCCAAAAAATCACTTATAAAAAGTTAACCAAAAACCATTGTCTGACAGACAATTTAAGTATTTTTTACTTTAGATTACATTTTTTCAGGTAAATAATTTTGTTTTCGATCTAGTTTTTGATCAAAGTGAAAAACTATTATGTTACATTTAAATGGCATATTCAACAAAAAATGTGGAGAAAAAAAATTTAAGGTGGACAATATCTTTAAATTGTGAAAATTACAGTGCAAAGGATAGAACATTAATGTCTCATTGTAGGCCCTTAGCTCCCCCTGGATTCAACATTGATTTAGTTATAATAGTACATGCCATTTTGTAATAAATGATCAATTAACTTATAATACAATACTGGAGTGTGAGAAAGAATTAAACACAGCACAGTACAAAACATGGTATGGAAGACTTTGAATGCAAATATTTGTAGAAAGCTAGGAAGTCTGTATATTAACTTAGCTAAACTTATCTTGATCAGCAAAGAATGATGGCCACAGTGTATATAGTGCTTAAGATTTACTGGTAGCAAAGTTTAAGTAGTAATAATACTAGTATTACCGTAGCAGAGTACTATCATACAGTAGTAGGCCTAGTAGTAATGTACTACTATACTATATAGATGTTTAATAAAATACCCAGTCCTTTATCAAGCCATACATGATTATTCTCTATTTCTGGCTAAACCCTATAGTTTTGTACTGTAGCTGCTATATTTAACTGATAGGTTTATAGTCTATCAGAGATGTTTGTTGCTGGCATGGTGCATTCAAATTATAACCAGCATAAAATGTGCAACATAATACAAAATAATTTGTCCTGAATAGCCTATTTGTACAGCCTCTGGTCTAATGTAATTAGTAGTTTCAAGTACAGTACTATCATATTTCAAGTTATGTAGTGGTGGATCCAGGATTTTGAAAATGGGAGAGTGGGGGAAAAGTTCAGGACTCAGAGCCTAAAAACGATGAAATGAAGGGCTGAGCTTAATTTGATGTCCTATCTGTTGGATTACAATTTGCGAAATTTAAGTTGGTTGGGGAGGGGGAGGGGTTGGGGGTGTGTTGTGCCAGGCTGTTATGAGTGTTTTGTAATAATTGAATGGGGATAATATTTTAATAAGTTGAAAGATATTTTTTTTTTTTAATCATTGAATAATTAATATTTTTATTTTAAACTCTCACTTGCTATAAGCTTGGTAGTGTTAACCTGTTTACTGACCAAACATGAGGTCCTACTGTACAGTATATTCTCATGGGTCAGTTTTTATTACACTAGTACAAACACTACCTCTTGAGCATTGTTCTTCAGGATTTCTACAAGTACTTTTTATTTGATTCTCTTTGTTGTTTGCAAGGATTATTACTCTTTATGGATTTATTTATTAAATTATTATTAAAATTATTCAAGGGCATAACCTACATATTTTAAATTTGCCGTATTTATTTCACAGGCTCTTAGTTTGTTACCTTTAATTTTAATAATAAAAGTCAATTGGTTTAAAGATTGTTTGGTATTATTTTGTTCCTTTTCTGGGTACGGAAGATATTGTAAACAGGGCCCGTAGTGCAATTTTATTTCTTGGCCTTTAAACTAGAAAAAAAAAGACCTGGATTATATTAACAAAAGGTATAGGAAGGAAACTCACTTAAAGCTAATTAAGTGCGTGGTAAACATAAGGTGTAAGATTTAGTACAGTTAGTTGGTTTGAAGCTTCCATTCGTATCGGGTGCAAATTTGCAGGGTAATTACCGGTCATTCAAAACCATGTTGTGACATTTTAGTTTAGATAAACGAAAGAATTTTATAAAAATTCTATGCAAATCATACTACTTTACTTATGTTCATGCACATTTTTTAATTGTTATCCGGTTCCGTTCAGTTTTCGGGAAAGGCTAACTAGATTTGAGGATTTTTTAGTTTTCCTTGTACCAGCAGCATGGTCCGATTGCTTAAACATTTCGTAAACACAACCGGTATCTCAAAATAATAAATTTATGTATTTTAGTAAATTGTAGCCTATTAGCTTGAGACCTTTTAAAGAGTATTTTGAAGAGTTTTTTATTTCATCTTGTTTTCAGGTTTTTTTTTATCCATATGAACTAAATGGACAAATATATGTTTCATTTAGATAAAATAATAATGGAATATAACTTTTTTATTTTTTGCAGAAACTGTCGGAGTGAGAAATTTCACAGTGAAACAATGGAAGTAGAACAAAGTCACATAAACAGTTTATTAAAGGACATGAAGGTGATCACGGACTCGCCTGATACGAAGGGACAGTGCCCCTTCAAAAGTGACATAGAAAATGTCATAAAAGCAAATGATCACCACGGCGAGGGTGATAGTAATAACTCGCTTCTGTTAAATGAGATGTCGGCTATGGTCAATGGCGGTCAGACATCGCCAGTGTCCAAAGACAAAGATGTTGAGGAGAATGGAAAAGATGATTCTGACACGTCTAATATGGAGGATGTGGTTGTCATTCCGGAATCTATGTTTACCATCAAGATTTCACCACCTGGTACGGATGCCTTTGACTTGCAGGTAAGAATATCAAACTTGCTTCTGCCTCAGGGTTTACATTGGGTTATATGTGAAGGTCGACTTAAAGATATATTGTCTCTCTGAAAAATATTTTTTTTTAATTATTGTTATTGAATATCCCATTTTAATGTCACATATAGTTAATCACTTTGACCAAAAACTGGATCGAAAAAAAATAAATTTCCCTGAAAAAAATTTAATATAAAGACAATAGTTTTTGGTTAAAATTAACCGGTTTTTTTTTTTGCCTTTTTATACACGAAATAATTATTTTTTCTACTTTTCTACTTACTACTTTATTAAAACTGCAAAAAATTCAAAGTCTGATTTTATCAATATTTTTCAGGTTTTTAGTGGGACAATACTTCTTTAAACTGAGAACATTTTATAATACTAATAGACATTATTGTACTCCCTCCATGAACAATAACCATCCCCACAATTGTACAATATATAGGCCTGTGTTTGACTGTTACAACTTTTTGTTTTCTTTGTTGCTAAACAATCTTTTTTTGCATTAACCGGATAGAGGAGTAACAATAGGATGTAGTTAATTAGGAATTTCTGAAGGACTTTAGTTTATTAACATACCTCATCTGGGATGCCGGAAGGACGCCTTTGATTAGCCAAATCACAGGTGTTTATTGTTCTTAAAATTATTAGTTTTTAAATGACAGGCAACAGTTTGATTATAGACTCTCTTGTAATTGTAATGTTAGACGTAGGAGTTTGTATCGGTTTGTTGGATTTGATCAAAATATAACCAGCCTCTTGTCTGGCTTTATTCTCACCCATCCTAAAGCTCTGTCAACACTATCAAATTAGATTGACAAAAACAAGTGTGATGTGCCCAAATATGATAGTTATATGCCCAAATATGGTGGTGATATGACATCATCATGTCCATATATGGGCACAGCACATTTTTTTGTCGCATATTAAGTTTGATAGTGTAGACAAGGCTTAAGAAGGATTCTTAAATACATTGATTACCTTTGATTATTCTGTAAATAGTACACATTTCCTTTTTTAAATGATATAATCCGCATAGGACAATAAGTTAAGCATTGTACAATAACCAAGAACAAAATATTCTTTAGACACTATTAAAGTGTAATAGACTAATAATATTACCGTTGTTTATCTTCTGATAAACAGTGATAGTATTGTAGTATGTACTCCAATTCTAAAACCACTGTTGTACCCTTTGCAAACAATGGTAGGGACCCTCTAATATAACCTTTTCAAACACACTGACCTGGGAGTTATACAATGATAGGGACCCTCAAAGGCCCTGTTCAGACCCATGGCGTTAGACCGTTTTAGCGTACGACGCTAAAAGAATGTGTGTCTGAACAGTTGGGGATTAGTGTACAACGCGTCGTACAACGGTTGTAGCGTTGTAGTGGAAAACGGTTGATAGTACCGTTTTAGCGTACGACGCTACTGTAAGTCAACGTTGTATCCAATCAGAACGTTTCCTGTTATGACGCGAAACAAGGTTTGACCTAGGCTGACATCTTGTATCGTCAATGTTTGAGATGGATTTCAATAACAAAAAGGCCAGAATAAATAAGGCCTAACTACACTACAAATACAACTGTTACAAAGGCTACAAACTATTATCAACTGATTACCATTATATTTTCTAACAAATGACATAAATACATGCACCTTGTATTTAAACATAGAGACTACAATCCCATCCGCTTTTAGGCCTAGCTAGGCCTAGAGCCATTCACGCATTTCATTCAAGCTAAAAACTAGCGTGGGACATCAAGTCACTCATTCATCAAGGCAGACTAGACTGGACAAGTTTAATGCTGAAAACCCCCTAACTCCTAAAAAAAATCAGTAAACAAACAAGGGGAGCTGTGTCCCTTTTATTAGCAAGTTAAGGGTTATTTTCAACCGACTGGACCAAAGAATATATATCTTGACTGGACTGGATAGACTAATCACAATCATTGTTTTCTTCATCATTACGAGGCCTGCTTTATTTTCGTAACACAAGAGCCTGGGGAAAATGTTTTTTACTACAAAATAAAAACAATAGAAACAGAAATTTGGCTTTACTATATTTTTCTTAAATAAATGCTGAGGTATGTTTTATTTACGGCAAATTTTGTCATAATTGTAGGGCTGAGATCTAGGCCTATATACAGTGGAAATAATGATGAAAACACGTGGGTAAGAGCACATGAATATGCAACTAGAAACAACCTGGATGACGTACTTCCGTTGTAACGATAATCGTACGCTATGGGTCTGAACACCTCGTTTTTTTCTCTGCGGTTTGTAACGTGACCTTAATAGTAACGTTGTACGCTAAAACGGACAGGGCCTAATATAACCTTTTCAAACACACTGACCTGGGAGTTATACAATGATAGGGACCCTCATATGACCTTTTCAAACACACTGACCTGGGAGTTATACAATGATAGGGACCCTCTAATAACCTTTTCAAACACACTGACCTGTGAGTTATACAACGATAGGGACCCTCATATGACCTTTTCAAACACACTGACCTGGGAGTTATACAATGATAGGGACCCTCTCATGTGACCTTTTCAAACACACCAACCTGGGAGTTATTTGTTCTTTTCAAACACACTGACCTGGGAGTTATTTTACCTTTTCAAACACACTTGAGTTGATTCAATTGACATAGATTGATAAAGACCTGTTGTCTCCTTGAATACAGGGCAGTGGATACACAATATAATTAGGTTGAGTAATGTAATTAGTTTATTTTGTAAATGCCTCTGTCCAGCTAAGGTCTTGATCCTATACGACAGGAACTTGCCTCATCAACCACTGATTCGATGATTTAACGATATCCACTCAAGGGCTTCTTTGTCATCGTTTGTATATCCATAATGCAAATTGACAAAAATGAGTATTTAATAGTCAATAGTAAATATATATTACTATATTATAGTACTATATGCCCAGTATTATTGAATAATATTAATAAACCTGGGTTCTAGCTGAATCGGAGAGAGGTCAACAGCGTACATTCGAAAACTACAAAATGACCTTTGATTTAATAATTTATCTTTATTTTAAGAAGAATTTTTAAGTTAGTAATTAAATATAAACATCTATATATTTATAACATCTAAACAAATATAAATCTTTACAAATATCTTTCTTTCCACATACAGCATATTATATTTCTATTTAAATGTAACTGTACAATTATACACTGTAGATTGGTGTATAAAACCTCCAGGAATTTGACTTTGTCTGTGTACTGAAATTCTGTACAAAACAATACAATCTGATAGCATTATGTAGAACTTAGAAGATAATTTGTAAACTGATAAACTGATAAAAATACTTTTATTGCAACTTTTGGGTTGAATTTTACAAAAATATATACTAAGACTTAAATGAAAAAATATATCAAATCCATCAACGATATAAATCAAAAAACACAAAAACATCGAACAACAGACAAAATGAAGTCAAGTCAGGGAACGAAGCGACTGTGCAGGGATATATAAGTATGCTTACCACTTGTGAAAGAGACCTAAGTTTACAATAAAATTTTTTGATCGTTCCGTTTTTATTTTTGGAATGCAAAATTCTTTAACTTGTCTTAAATTGTATCTAGATTTAGGCGCTTTTGGAAGAAGGTGATGAAGTCTATGGGAAGGGTTTTTAAGTTTCTGATAGTAATCCTTGCACAGTCTAGTTCGACGTTCACATAGCACAGGCACATTACATTGAGCCATTGCTTTGTTGTAACTGAGCTCTGGGAACGTGATTCTAAGCGCCCTTCGTTGGATACTTTCCAGTTGGTCAGACTGCAATTTAGTTAAGCACGTTCCCCAAACGGGGACGGCGTATTCTAGTACAGGTCTGATAACACAACAATAGAAATAGCATAAGGCTTGGGCGTCTAGACCGGACCGGCGCAATTGTTTAAGGAAATATAACCGTGAGTTTGATTTAGCTATCAAAGAATCAATATGGGGTTGCCATGATAAATTGTCACATATAATAATTCCAAGGAGCTTAGTACGGCAAACCTGGTTAACACTACATTTATTAATAATTAGAGGATTAAATATCGACTTGTTTTTCTTACAACTCACAATTAATTCACATGTTTTTTTAGCATTGAGGGTCATATGGTTAAGCCGAGTCCATGCAAGGGCCGAGTTAGCTATATTTTGCAAGTTACTATTGGACAGTTTAGACACCCTTTCGAAAACAGTAGTATCATCCATAAATTTAACACATGGTTTACCATTTAAAAGGTCATTGATAAAAATAATAAACATAATAGGGCCAATCCACGACCCCTGGGGTATGCCTCCGTTTGGCGATAGCCATTCAGAAAGACTATCACCAATTTTAACACGTTGTTGTCGGTTATACAGGAAGGCATTAACCCATCGGATCAGGTGACTATCAACCCCCAGCGCAATGAGTTTGTTTAAGAGAATTTTGTGGTCGATCAAATCGTAGGCCTTTTTAAAATCCAATAATAAAACTCTAACCTCTTCGCCCGCATCAGTGGCAAGGAAACAAACATTAAGGAATTCAATTAAGGCGTCAACCGTAGAAACACCTTTACAACAACCAAATTGGTTTAGGTTAATCTTATCCTTAACTTGGTGCCAGATCATTTCACCCACTAGGCTCTCAATTTGTAGCATTGTAATATTAATAGGTTGTGTTATATAAATCCATAGGATTATATTACAAGATAAAAAAAACTTTTGGACACATAGCATATTGTGTATAAAATGCAATGTCAGTAATTTCCATCAAGTTGATATTTCTAAGCAGTAGACGAGACGTAAAATCGCTATTTCCCAGCATGCAGCACGCAAGCTCTGCCCACTTTCTACGCATGTGTAAATTATTATGATATCGTTTAGTTACGTGCGTCGAGAATCTTATTTCTGAATAGTGTCAATAAAAAACGTTAATCGAAGGGTACGAAAGCTCCATATTATGTTTAGAATATTTTTCGTAGCCAGTATAGCCATTGTTTGAAGTATACGTATGCTGCATAGTTAATGTCATATCATTACTATATTTGGGCATACTACTACCATATTTGGTTACATAACAGACTGTATTTTTTTTATTATTGTTCAGGTGTCAAGTTCTGAGCTTGTACAAGAGATCCACCAGGTTTTGATGGACCGTGAAGACACCTGCCATCGTACGTGTTTCACCCTACAGCTTGAGGGCGTGATTCTTGACAACTTTGCCGAATTGAAGACGGTTGAAGGTCTAAAAGAAGGCAGTGTTTTAAAGGTTGTAGAAGGCAAGTTAAAAAAAAAAGTGTTTCTATTAGTATTAGTAGACTATTTTTAATTAAAACTAATTATTATTATTAACTGCATTCTAAAGGTAAACAATTAAAGTTTTGTGTATTTCCTTACAGAGCCATATACAGTTCGTGAAGCACGCATCCATGTGCGCCATGTACGCGACCTTATCAAATCCCTTGATTCGTCGGACGCTTACAATGGTGTAGACTGTCAGTCAATGACCTTCATAAATACTATAATTGGCGACGGTAAGTACCTTTCTTCATTTTGCACTTCTTTATTTATTTTGCACTCCTTTTTTTATTTTGCACTCCTTTCTTTATTTCCCACATTCCAAAATCTTTTCATGTAGCCCCCTTGATTTGAACTAAGCATTTTCTGACCAAAGGAATGGCTGCACTGTAGTTTACAGAATTTTGTTTTATATGTATGTTTATTTTTATGCGTTTCCAGAATCTAGAAAGAACAATAATGTAGATGCCGTAGATTGTACTCCACCATCGTACATAATGCCAAAGAGCAAAGAACGCCCTCTAGTACCACTTCTGCCGAGTAAGTTGGAGAACAAAGGACCACCATGTATGAAAATGGTTACAATGTCTGGTTGGAATCCGCCCCCAGGCCCAAGAAGGCTGCATGGTAAAAAAAACATGTTTATTTCAGTACATCAGCAAAAATAACTAGGATGAAAACTATTGTTAATAATAATAACAACTTTATTCACAATCTCATTAAATTAAAAGTAAGCATAAATAAGTATTTTTTTAATATTAAATACAAATTACATATACAAAGTTAGTTGAAGTTGTGAATGGGGTTAAGCTGTAAGCAAGAGATTTAGACGCAAATTCCCTTTAAATGAATACATTTAGATTTAGACACAAAGCCCCTTTAAATGAATACATTTAGATTTAGACACAAAGCCCCTTTAAATGAATACATTTGAAATACATAAATAAGTAAATAAATAAAATCAATATTTGGGAATTGCTAAATCTGTAGTGATCGTATTCAGTTTATCCAAATCATGTTTATTCAGGTTATATGTGATTTAACTGTAATAACTATCAATTTGTTAATGTGTGATTTACTTATTCATTTAGCTGTAATAACTATTAATTTATTAATATGTGAAAGGACAAAGGCCTAAATAACAAAAACCATAACTATTAACAACATTGAAACCAAGCAATAAATCATAATGTTATTATATCACATGAATGTGATTATTATCAATGTTAATAAAAAAAAAAACAATATTTGATAAAAAACTAATTTGAATTATGTGTGCACATCACAGATTAATGTTTTGGTAGTATATATATCATGATAAATGTTACTATGATTTATATGAATGTTTACATAACATGTCCAATATAGTAATTACATCATGAATGTTGTGGTAAGCATGTGCTGGCACATTGAAACATTCATCACTGAATGATGTTGATGCTCTGTTTTTTTTAATTCACAGGTGACTTGTTGTATCTGTATGTTGTGACGGTGGAAGGCGGAACATACCACATCACCGCGTCTACTAGAGGATTTTTTGTTAATCAGTGAGTTTTGCATTTCATTTACTGTTCCGTTTCCGTGTTTTATAATATTTTATTAATGTGCACTTAAGGAATGCATTAAATAATTCTTAAATGGTCATGGGATTGAATTTAAATAGAAGTCTGTTTGTTGGGTCCTCTTTAATATGGATTTTACTGTATCATGGAGAAATATATTTTATTTTATTTCGAAACCCAAACAAACAGCAACAAAAAATTCGCCAATAACAGGAAAGTTAATGAGATGTATACTTAATTGTAAGTAGTATAAAAATAAAATGTGCATATATGTATATAAGAAGGATGGATATATGCAAGTTTAATATTAAATGCAGAATGTGATGTAGACGCCAGTCAGTTGGAAATGAACATATAAATGGATAATTTATGTACTGTGTGTCCCCGAACATAACTTGATGATCGCTTTCTTAGCTTACTTTTCTTAATGGATTTTTAAATTACATATCTATTGAGAAAAGTTATTAAATTTATGAAAATACTTTACAAAAATGAATCATCGTTTACTGAAATTTAAACTTCAAACTATAAATATAAATTTTAATATATTTGTGTTTATTATTAAATACAGTTTAAGCTAAACAAACATTTATCTGTCCCATATATCTCCTCATAAGTTAAGGAAAAGGTGTGTCCCTTGGTGTGGTGTCTTTTGAATAAGTGTGTCCCCCTGAATAGGTGTGTCCCCCTAAATAGGTGTGTCCCCCTAAAGGTGTGTTCCCTGAATAGGTTTGTTCCCTAAATAAGTGTCCCCCTGAATAGGTGTGTCCCCCTGAATAGGTGTGTCCCTTTGAATAGGTGTGTCCCTTTGAATAGGTGTGTCCCTTTGAATAGGTGTGTCCCTTTGAATAGGTGTGTCCCCCTGAATAGGTGTGTCCCCCTGAATAGGTGTGTCCCCCTGAATAGGTGTGTCTCTCCTGAATAGGGGTGTCTCTCCTGAATAGGGGTGTCTCTCCTGAATAGGGGTGTCTCTCCTGAATAGGATTGTCTCTCCTGAATAGGGGTGTCTCTCCTGAATAGGGGTGTCTCCCCTGAATAGGAGTGTCTCCCCTGAATAGGATTGTCTCCCCTGAATAGGATTGTCTCCCCTGAATAGGATTGTCTCCCCTGAATAGGATTGTCTCCCCTGAATAGGATTGTCTCCCCTGAATAGGATTGTCTCCCCTGAATAGGAGTGTTCCCTGAATAGGTGGTATTCTCTGAATAGGTGGTATTCTATTCACTGTATGTGAAAATGATATAGGACAGACTTTTTGCATTAGCAATTTGATGCGGAATAACATGATGCTGTCTCACGTTGAATGTATTAATTCTATGTATAACTGTGTAATGATATATGTAGAGAAGCCTGTTATTACTACCTTATAGTAACTTAACATCCTCCTCCACATGTCCATGTAAAACGAGACACTTATCTTATGGGATTCCTAACAGTGTAAATCACATTAATTAATACGTCTGTTAGCGCATTTATTATAATAATTAATCTGGGGTTTTTTTCAGATCAACATTGGATGTTTTTAACTCAAAAGCCAGTGAACCAAAACACTTAAGCCATTCTCTTGTAGAACTTCTCAACAAACTTAGCCCGACATTCAGGAAGAACTTCTCCCAACTACTTAAGAAAAGGTAATAACATTTTTTTATATTTTATGTTTACAATTAAATGAATTGAATAAATGACCCAGTAAAATGAGGAAAAATAATTATGTATTGCAGTGCCTGCTAAAAAAAATTGACTGGTGGCATCAACAACTTAACATTACTCGCAACATAGACCTGGAAGTGTATAGTTTACACAGATACACTTTGTTGGGACCTAACAAAGTGTCTCCTTAATATGGGTATGTCTCCTGAAAATGTGTTGGCCATGGTGTTGCAAAAAATGACCGGGGTAATAATGTTCAGCGCTTGGAGGTTTCACATTAGGCGCTATATAATTCCCCTGAATAGGAGTATCCCCTAAAAAGGGGTATCCCCTAAAAAGGGGTATCCCCTGAAAAGAGGGGTGTCCACTGAAAATAGGGGTGTCCACTGAAAAGAGGGGTGTCCACTGAAAAGAGGGGTGTCCACTGAAAAGAGGGGTGTCCACTGAATAGGAGTATCCCCTGAATAGGAGTGTCCCCTGAATAGGAGTGTCCCCTGAATAGGAGTGTCCACTGAATAGGAGTGTCCACTGAATAGGAGTGTCCACTGAATAGGAGTGTCCACTGAATAGGAGTGTCCACTGAATAGGAGTGTCCACTGAATAGGAATGTCCACTGAATAGGAATGTCCACTGAATAGGAATGTCCACTGAATAGGAATGTCCACTGAATAGGAATGTCCACTGAATAGGAGTATCCACTGAATAGGAGTATCCACTGAAATAGGAGTATCCACTGAAATAGGGTGTCCACTGAATAGGAGTATCTTCTGAAAAGAGGGGTGTCCCCTGAATAGGAGTATCCACTGAAATAGGAGTATCCACTGAAATAGGAGTATCCACTGAAATAGGGTATCCACTGAAATAGGGTGTCAACTGAATAGGATCGGTATCCCCTGAAAAGAGGGGTGTCCACTGAAAAGAGGGGTGTCCACTGAAAAGAGGGGTGTCCACTGAAAAGAGGGGTGTCCACTGAATAGGAGTGTCCCCTGAATAGGAGTGTCCACTGAATAGGAGTGTCCACTGAACAGGAGTGTCCACTGAACAGGAGTGTCCACTGAACAGGAGTGTCCACTGAACAGGAGTGTCCACTGAATAGGAGTGTCCACTGAATAGGAGTGTCCACTGAATAGGAGTGTCCACTGAATAGGAGTGTCCACTGAATAGGAGTGTCCACTGAATAGGAGTGTCCACTGAATAGGAGTGTCCACTGAATAGGAGTGTCCACTGAATAGGAGTGTCCACTGAATAGGAGTGTCCACTGAATAGGAGTGTCCACTGAATAGGAGTGTCCACTGAATAGGAGTGTCCACTGAATAGGAGTGTCCACTGAATAGGAGTGTCCACTGAATAGGAGTGTCCACTGAATAGGAGTGTCCACTGAATAGGAGTGTCCACTGAATAGGAGTGTCCACTGAATAGGAGTGTCCACTGAATAGGAGTGTCCACTGAATAGGAGTGTCCACTGAATAGGAGTGTCCACTGAATAGGAGTGTCCACTGAATAGGAGTGTCCACTGAATAGGAGTGTCCACTGAATAGGAGTGTCCACTGAATAGGAGTGTCCACTGAATAGGAGTGTCCACTGAATAGGAGTGTCCACTGAATAGGAGTGTCCACTGAATAGGAGTGTCCACTGAATAGGAGTGTCCACTGAATAGGAGTGTCCACTGAATAGGAGTGTCCACTGAATAGGAGTGTCCACTGAATAGGAGTGTCCACTGAATAGGAGTGTCCACTGAATAGGAGTGTCCACTGAATAGGAGTGTCCACTGAATAGGAGTGTCCACTGAATAGGAGTGTCCACTGAATAGGAGTGTCCACTGAATAGGAGTGTCCACTGAATAGGAGTATCCACTGAATAGGAGTATCCACTGAATAGGAGTATCCACTGAATAGGAGTATCCACTGAATAGGAGTATCCACTGAATAGGAGTATCCACTGAATAGGAGTATCCACTGAATAGGAGTATCCACTGAATAGGAGTATCCACTGAATAGGAGTATCCACTGAAATAGGGTGTCCACTGAATAGGAGTATCCCCTGAAAAGGGGATCCCCTGGATAGGAGTGTCCTCTGAATAGGGACATTTCATAATTAGGGGTATCCCCTAAATAAGAGTATCCCAAAAGAATACTGTAAGGTGTTTATATCACCTAACCCGTCATGGTTGGTAGCAACTTCACATCTAGATAGGTACTATCATTAAATTGCTTAATTTTCCACTGCAAGAAATGAATTGACAATTTATAGTTGGCAAAGTAGATTAACATATTATTTTATTAGCTGAGAGGTCAGCCAGTTGTTGGCTCATATCCTTGCAGTACTTGGTGTTGTATAACTTGCTGATGCTCTTGCTTGAATAAACATCTATTGTTTGTCGTATTTATGTACTCTATAATTTACTATGGATTACCTAGTCAATGAGACCCACTCATAGATTTTGTTGTGGAAGGTAGTGTAACGCTTATTTGCAGATTATCAAATGTTATATCAGTCAGTCCTGGTTATTTACTACTTTGATTAGGTCAAAATAATGATAAATAATTGAACAACATCAATGTTGTAAATTGTATTTATTTACTTATTTAATCACACTGATGATTATAGGTAAAGTCGAAACCTAAGCTAATGCTAACGGCCGTGGTGCCTATCTCCATTTCTTTAGCGTTTGGGCCAGACTCCACTAAAGTGTGTATGTTTGTGGGGGGTACGCCACTCCTCCCGCACAAACGAGTCTGATTTACCTTCCCAGTACTTTTTACATACCGGTACCCATTTCTATCACCTGGGTGGGGAGGAACAATGTGGATAAAAAATCTTGCTCAAGGACTCAACACTGCAGTGACCGAGCCGGGGCTTGAACCGACAACCTCTTGATTGCAAGTCCAATGCTCTAACCACTGCGCCACAGTGCTCCACTGATGATTATAACATTGTAGTACACCAATGGACAGGGCCTACCTTTATTATTAGATTCATTTTAACCGCAGGATAAATATCTTTTTCAAAGGAAGTTTATTTTTTTTACGAGTCTCAGAGCAGTTATCATTTAATGTAAATGGAAATATTATAATTAGTGATTTCCTACTACCAGTAAAGATTTGGGTCCTACTAACTAGAATATTGGCCAATCGTATGACAGGTTATTTAATGATTCATGGAAATGATGAACCAATCACAGGAAGCAAACTATATCTGTTGAGTAATATATGTAACCTTGTTATTAGTCATTTAAAAAAAAAATTAAAATATTTGTTATTTTTCTACTTTGAATTGGGTGGACATTTTGAATGATTTTTAGTAATTTCAAAATTGTATGGTACTAAATGTATGGCTAATGTTATCTTCAATACTGCTAGCAGGGAAATGTCATTTTGTGTATGTTTATAAAGTTAAAAAGTTAATAGATTGTATGAGAATGCGGTACAAATTAGTAGTTAGTACTTTCTTAATGGCATCTTCATTTATCTCCATTGGGAACAATTTCCGATTCCTATACATAACTAAATAGAATACTCGCATATGGTCTTGTTTTAATGTTTTGCAATTTCGTCCGTTTTTTGTTTTCATTTAAATCATTGCAATGTAACAAAATTTTTTTGAATTTTTCTTATTTTCATATACTTTTTCTGTATTTAAATATAGATTGTATTTATTTTTTAAATATATTTTTGTTAGATTAATATATAAAATAATATGTATCATCATCATCATCAACTGAATTGTCATTTCTTATTTTGATACTTGTTTTCTGTATTTAAATATAGATTGTATTTATTTTTAAATATATTTTTGTTAGATCAATATGTAAAATAATATGTATCATCATCATCATCATCATCATCATCATCATCATCATCATCATCATCATCAACTGAATTGTCATTTCTTATTTTGATACTTGTTTTCTGTATTTAAATATAGATTGTATTTATTTTTAAATATATTTTTGTTAGATCAATATGTAAAATAATATGTATCATCATCATCATCAACTGAATTGTCATTTCTTATTTTCATATACTTGTTTTCTGTATTATATAGATTGTATTTATTTTTTAGAATACATTTTTAGATCAATATATAGAGTAATATGCATGATCATCATCAACTGAATCCTAATGTTTATAGCCTCTTTGTTATTTCATTAACAATGTAATACCCAATCCCATATACACAAAGCATACACAACCACAAAATTCATTCTATGAATATATGGAAATATCATTAAATACGCGACAACTCAACTTATGCCCCTTTAATAACCACATTTCTGCCTTTCCCACATTACTGAACATTGTTTCCTGAGCTGTATTGTGTATTCTATGATAATGTCTAATAAGCTATTGTGTTGTGAAGCAATAGAAACCTGTGCCATGGCTGCACGTGTTTCAACTTTTGACCTCAGCTAACCACATGGCCTCACTACACCATCCAACAGCATATAGTTTGTGTATTTGTGTATTAAATAACCTTGTGAATATACATCCTGTATTTATTTAGCGCTATTGGAAAATGATCAACGTTTTTTACTTTGCTTTGTTCTTAAAAATGAGGGTACAACTGAATAGAATTCATAAAAGTCTCTTTATTGTTTAAAAAAAAATTATTTACGTTTCATTTGAATTTCTAATTTTTTGTTTTTATGAAATTGTACTTGCGCATAAATCTGATTCATGTTGTTTGTATTAATAGAAAACCAAACATTCTATTGATTGGCTTATAGGAGGAGTCCGTCATCAACGTGGCTCATTATGCATATAGTTTATTTTTTTATAGTCCATTTGCCTAGACTGTTGATTATTTGTTGCTTTAATATGTGGTCCTGTTTCTACTGCGAAAAAAAAACGGTTTTTACCTATGTAAATAAATTAACCCCAATTTCTTGGGAGAAGAAACAGGACAAATTTTCAAGCCGGAAAATAACGGTTAAAAACACCCAATTAATTCAGTGTTATAACGCCATTTGATTGATTATCGATATGCAACGCAAATAACAGTTATTTAAATGACCACCAGATCGCATTGCATTTTGGGTAATGTTAGTTAACGACCAACCACAAATTAAATGGTTTATTTTTTAGCAGAAAGATGGTCAGCATAAACATTATTTTTTTTAAATAACCAGTTTAGTAGTAAATATATAATAGCGTTTGACTTAATAGTTCAATGTGTTTTGTGTCTTTTCAGGTTTATTTAGGCTTCCTTTTCCTGTTGGTTGTTCCAATGACTAACTCATCCTAATAACTAAGCCTGATAATATTATATCTTTATTATATTATATTGAGTCATACTATTTTATTGGTATAATTTGCTGAATATGGGGTATCAAATTGAACCGTTGGGCCTTGTGTCGTGTTGGTTTTAATAATGCGCTGTACAAAAATTAAGAAGTATTGCCATTAAGGGAAAAGAAATATTTAAAATTACCTTAATATATGTTTTTCTAGTTGTCCATTTCAGTTACAATAGTGTATGATTTTTGACATGATTCCACTTAAAATCATGATGCTTTATTTGAAACTATAAAATTGTAAGTTTGTAATGTTGTTGCGTCATGAGTTTATTGATTTTTTTTCTATCTATCTTTCATACATAATCAAACAGAAGCTTTATTTATAGTAGCAGTAGTGCTAAGATAAGGTATCAATACCATATATCATTGTATGTAATAAATTTTGTTACATCATTAATATAAATACATTAATAAATTGTTACCTTGAGATAGGTACTTAAGTAGCAATGCTTGTTTGTCTAAAGTCAGCAATTTTAAAATTGTCTTTTTTGAGAATTCTTCAATTCTTTCTCTAACTTTTTATGCTACCAGGGAAGAGTGACCCTGATGTTTCTTGCTTTCTAAATGTTGTGATTTAATAAAAAAAATGTGATGTGCCCATATATGGACATGATGATGTCATATCACTACCATATTTGGGCACATCACTACCATATTTGGGCACATCACACTTTTTTTTGTTAAACTAGTTTGATTGTGTAGACAGAGCTTTATGGAAAGATGATACATTAATAGTTTGGTTTTTGTTTCATTTAGATCACATCGTCATCCATTTGAGAGAGTTCCTACACCATTCCAAACATTCAGTTGGCTAGCGCCCTCTACGGAGCACTCGGTTGATACTATTCGTGCTGAAGATGGTGAGTTGTTCAACCGAAACTTTCAAAACAGAAAAGTGTATTATAAAACAATGAATTAATTTGAATATTTGTCATTGTTTTTTGCAGCATTTTCTTCAAGACTTGGATATGAGGAACATATACCTGGACAGGTAAAGAAAATATTTGTATTTATATTAAAGTACAGTTCTTTTAATGCCTGGATAGACAGAGTCTATCAAAGTCTTCAACTCGGCCTAAAGCTTATTTTAAGCCCTTCCACCCAGAATAATTTAAACACAACACATACCTAAGAAATCTCTTGTGTTAACATAAAAAACTACTTGTATCTCTCCTACGCATATAGACTCGAGACTGGAACGAGGAAACCATGACAACAAGAGAATTACCCAGAAAGCAGTTGCCAGAGCGTCTACTACGAGAGAGGGCGATATTCAAAGTGCATAGTGATTTCGTGATGGCAGCAACACGTGGCGCTGTTGCCGTTATCGATGGAAACGTGATGGCAATCAATCCTGGTGAAGAATCTAAGTAAGTCGTTACTTTTGTGCAATTTTAATTCCAAATTTAATTGGACCTCCTCTCTTGCAAGTATCGCTAAGAAATTCCAAGCACGAAGTGTAACTTCCTTTTTAGTAAAGGAACATCAAATATTGATTAAAATAATGTATGAAATATTACGGAAAATACTAGAAGAAGAATAAAATGAAAGTTTTATCTCTTTTGTAGGCAGCAGATGTTTATTTGGAACAACATCTTCTTTAGCCTGGGATTTGACGTCAAAGACCATTATAAAGATTTAGGTGGAGACCATGCAGCTTATGTTGCACCGGTAAGTAGAAGCCCCACCTCTATTCAAGGAAAACCTTGATCCTATCCTTTTAACAAGGAGCATATATGTTTTAACACTAGCCAACCCAAGGACACGTCTATTCTTTGAACAAGGAGCATATAAATGTTAACACTAGCCAACTCCTATTTGGGAGACACACCTATTAAGGGGACGATGTGTTGAACCCTGAGGAGCACATATGTTTTAACACTAGCCAACTCCTATTTAGGGGACACACCTATTAAGGTAACACTTTGTTGGGCCCCAAAAGTGTTCCCTTAATATTCTACTGTGTTCATATTCAAACCATATCATACTTGGAGAAACAATCTTTTTGTGATAATATTAAAAGTGACATTTTATTTTTAATAAATTATGTACCAAATTTGTGACAACTAAAACTCATTTGTTAGTGGCACTTGTCAGGTTTTGAAAGAAAGCCTTACAAAATAATAAAATAATTCCTAAAAATGCTTGTGCTTGTTAGCAAGAAATGCCATTGAGCTTATTGGAAATGATAAGTAGATGCTTGTATCGACAAATCGGTGAAATAATTTCAAATTGGATTTGTAAATCTGATTTATCATCTATGCTGTAAAAGTGTAGTAATTACTGAATGGGATTTAGTGTGGACATTAAAACATAGGTGATGGCTAGTAGCCAGAATTATATATTAAAGATGTATTGTCCCCCAAAAACATGGAAAGTAAAGGTTATAAAATCAGACCACTATGTAGTTTTAATCATTTAATCACTTCCATAGAAAAAAAAATTATAAAAATGTTTTCACTTATAAAAAGACAAAATAAATGTTTAAATTTAACTATTTTTTGCTTTAAATTACATTTTTTCATTTAAATACATTTATTATAAAAACCAGAGTTAGCCTAGTCTAGGGTTTGTAAAATGTTGTAATCATTGAAAGTCCTCATCTGACCAATAATGATCTTCTTCTTCCGAGTCAATATCTGAAACTTCTACGACATCAAAGACGTTCTCTGTATGGCCATTCAATTTTTTGTGTATTATGTGACATTCAAATGGCGTATTCAACAAAAAAGTTAAGAATTATTTTGTCAGGGGGAAAATACACCTTTAATGTATTCTATATTTACCTCTGTTCATTGTATTCAATTTATTTTCATTTCTAAATTTCTCCTTTTTCAGAACAATGATCTTCATGGTGTGAAAGCCTACTGTAATGCTGATGTTGAGGGTTTGTACACGTTGGGTACAGTTGTCGTTGATTACCGTGGTTACAGAATTACAGCGCAGTCCATCATCCCAGGCATTCTGGAGCGAGAGCAGGAGGAGTCCGTCATCTACGGGTCAATTGATTTTGGAAAATCGGTAGTCTCAAATGAAAAGTACACAGAACTTGTAAGTTAATAGTAGAATTGGTAGAATTAATTTACATCTTAAGCTCAGTTTACACTATCAAACTTTAAATGTTGAAAAAAAAATGTTTGTTCCCATATATGGACATGATGATGTCGCATCACTACCATATTTGGGCATATCACTACCATATTTGCACACATCACAGTTTTTTTGTCGAAAATGGTTTGATAGGGTAGACAGAGCTTTACTATTTTACTTTACTATTGTTAATCATAAATCATAACTAATAATAATTAAGGACAAAAAATGCTAGAGTAATTATATGCATTACAATGCAACTACAACCCGGGTCATATGATTTAATCCAGGTCAACCCAGGTCATTTTATTTAATCCAGGTCAACCCAGGTCATTTTATTTAACCCAGGTCAACCCAGGTCACTTGAGATATTGTTGATTCACAGACAGTGCTTATCAAGTATAAACATAAACATATTCTAATATTATAAAATTATATTGCAATGCATTATTCATTTATTACCATTCAATCAAAAACTAGCAAATCATGAGAATAGAATTATACTTCAGATTTTTAGATCTCTTATAATTCATCGTCTCCTTCAGAGAGTTTTGTACACGAGTGTACACACACACAGCTTAATTAATATGTCAATCAATCCGATTTCGTTTTTTAATGAGTACCCTTAATACTTGTTCAATACATTTATGATTACTATTACTCTATTATTAGTACATTGTATACTGCACATTAAGATGTACTTCTATACATAATAAATCTTTATTGTAACTTAATTATAATTTATTTGATATTTTATGCATAATAATAAGTTTAATGTTTTGTCTGTATTGTCTTTATTCTAGTGCATTCATATTGCAAACTGATGTATTATATATTTACAGTATTTAACCTTACAATGCTATGCTCTGTGTACACTATCAAACTATTTAAAAAAAAGTGTGATGTACTCGAATATGGTAGTGATATGAACAAATATGGTAGAGGTATGACATCATCATGTCCATATATGGGCACATCACATTTTGTTGTCAGATAAGTGTAGACAGAGCTTTAGTGTGTTCTTGAATAGCTGCTCTATTATCTCTTTGCTTTTTGTCATTATATCTGTGCTTTCATACAGTTTGAATGCTAACAAAATGCTATTGTTAATAGATATTTTAATTGGTTACTAATAATTAAATATTTACAATCTAAATAATTAATGCTTATTCATCTCAACAACAATTTTATACAAACATATATTTATAGTAACAGTTAATATATAATCTATTTTTCACAATAAAAGCAACACAAGACCATCATTACAAATATATACTGTTAATACATCGTATTCTAACAATATGTTTAATCTTCTGTAAACTAAGGTCGAAGTATATTAATGCCTCTGGAGCCTTCCATAGTCACCTTCAGATAAGACTTTCTTTATCAGTACTGAATGGATGATTAAAGTGACAGTTGATCAGTTGCAGGAAATATTCCCTCACGTCTGTCACGATATTGTCAACCAAAATAAACCTTGTAGTATATAGTAATGCATCACAACAAAATAAACTAAAGAAACACTTATTTATTTATTTTGTAATCTAGTTGAATTAATAGTGTGTTTTCTTTCTGAATTTAGTTAACAAAATCTGCTCAACATCTCAAAATATTGCCGCATAAAGTTATCAACAGCGAGGAAGAAGAAGTCAAAATATACTCATCAATAGAATGCAAGGTAAGTACATTCACTTCAATCAAATTCTCTCATCAAAGCTTTAAGTATTTCGAAACTGGTGAAGCTTTAAGCTCTATCTACACTATCAAACTAGTTTGACAAAAAAGTGTGATGTGCCCAAATATGGTGGTGATATGCCCAAACATGGTGGTGATATGCCCAAACATGGTGGTGATATGACATCATCGTGTCTATATATGAGCACATCGCATTTTTTGTCACGTAAAGTTTGATAGTGTAGACAAGGCTTTAGTTTTGTTTTCCATTCTTTTTCTGTACTTAACTTAATGGATGAATTAGTTAACTATTTCTTCCATCGTTAAAGGAATTAATTCAACCAAACCAATGTCATTAGTAATTATGCTAATTTATTCATCATGAATATTCATACACAATATTCCAACCCTCAAAATATAGATTTTTAACCAAAAAAAACCCCGTTTATTCTCTGTTAATGAGTGCATATTGTCTGAAACATATGGGTATGGAAATGTCAATAAATGTAAACCGTAAAATTGTTCTAGTTATTATCACACTAGTTTGACAACAAAAATGTGATGTGCCCAAATTTGGTAGTGATATGACATCATCATGTCCATATGGGCACATCACATTTTGATGTTACATAAAGTTTGATAATGTAGACAGAGCTTTAGAGATGATGAACAACTGTTTTTGAAGAATATAATAATAATATTGTTAAATAATCCATAGGGAATACGTGGCAACGATGGAAGACATTACATATTGGATCTTCTACGTACCTTTCCAACTGATGCCAACTACTGGCCTTGTGAGTTATATTTTCATTTTATATTTAATTAATGTGACCATATATGGACATGATGATGTCATATCACTACCTTATTTAAGTATATCACTACCATATTTGGGCATATCACAATTTTTTTTTCAAACTAGTTTGATAGTGTAGACAGACCTAAAGCTCTATCTACACTAGGGAGGTTTCGCAACCTTACGAATACGATAACGAAAACGCATACATTTCTGAAACTTTTGAGCTGATCCCCATTTCATATTCGTAAAGCGTATTCGTGTTGACAAATATCACCAGTCATATTCGTAACTACAAAACGAGTATAGTTTTTGATCTATTTTGCACATTTTGCATTTGAATCAGGAATGATTCATGATTATAATATAATTATAGATTTATTGAAAGTAATTTACTAAAGTAATTTACTAAAATGCCAAGTCAATTTTGATAAATAGCAGTTTTTAAAGTCCTCACTCGCTTTGATGTTGCGCTAGGCCTAGGCAGCCAAGCACCAAGCAAAACATACCTGCGCTTCGCTCAAATTTACCGCAGTCATATTTTGGACGCGCGCCTCAATATTTCGTTGCCATGCGAAACAGATTTTTTTTATGGCTTACGAAAACGAATACGTGTGCGTGACGTATCCGTTTTCGTTATCGTATTCGTAAGATTGCGAAACCTCTCTACTATCAAACTTTATGCGACAGAAAAAAAATGTGATGTGACCATATATGGACATGATGATGTCACTACCATATTTGAGCATATCACTACCATAGTTGGGCAAAAACTGTTGATTTTTGTTTTGTTTCAGTGGGAAACGATAATGTTCCAGAAGAAATAAAGGCACTCGGCTTTCCACGTGAACACAGACACAAGTTGTGTAGGCTTAGGCCTGAGCTTGTAGAGAGCTTTATAGAGTAAGTCCACAGAGAAATAGCAACAAAATTAAAAATATAATGTATACAAATATGTATACAAAAGATGTTAAGCTTTGTCCACACTATCAAATTAGTTTGACAAAATAGTGTAATGTGCCCAAATATGGTATCATGTCCATATTATGGGTACATCACATTTTTTTGTCACATACAGTTTGATAGTGTAGACAGAGCCAATCCTTTGAGACACTCCCTGTTCTAGTTGTGATACAACGAAGGTGCAATATGTTGTAATACTTTATCAAAGGTGTCCCTTTAATATTAGTTCTACTCTAGTACATTGTATCGAATGATACAGGCATTCAATCTAATTTTATTTAATTTGCAGTAATAGATACATGGTGTTTATACGTTACGCAGCGTCCCTGCTGATGCAAGAACAACAGAAACACCAAACAAGTAATAATGAAATCAACAAGGACCAAAATAAACAAGCCGAATCTAATTCAGAAAAAGTAAACGGGGAATCAACTCCCAATGGAATGGCGGCGGAAAAGGGAGAGGAAGAAGTAAAAAAGACGGAAGTAACACCAACAGAGGGCGATATGACAGAACAAGAAAAGAAGCTGAATACGATATCAGCTACGAAGGAAACATGTAATGAACTGTTATCTGTTTTTGTAAAATACATATTGAAACAAAAATAGGCAGAGAAAAATGAAATTACATTCAAGATAAATTTGTACTACTGTTTTTAAAATTTGTGAGCAAGTACAGTCAACTCTCCCAATACCGGACTCTCTGAAAACCAGAAACTCTCCCAATACCAGACTTTTTTTGAGGACCAAAAGGTCCCAAATTTATATTTACCATTAAAAACACATTCCGAATACCAGACTTTCCGGAAAACCAGACTTATTTGGCCGGCCCAAAGGTGTCCGGTATTGGGAGAGTTGACTGTATGCAAGTTACTTTGTATTCTCTTGATTTTGGGTTTAATAATGCTCTGTCTACACTATCAAACTTTTTGTAAAAAAAAAAAAGTGAAGTGCCCATATATGGACATGATGTTGTCGCATCACTATTTGGGTATATCACTATCATATCTAGTTGCCAAACTAGTTTGATAATGTAAACAGAGCTTAAGATACAATAATTTTTAATTTTTGTATTAATTAATTATGTTTTTGTATAGTTGGTGAGAATCATATTGATATAATCAAGAAGGCTGCTCTGTTTGCTGGTTCTCTCAGTAACACAGAGTTTGATATCCGCTTTAACCCGGACATCTACTCGGACGGCGTCATCCACGCTCACGAGGGCGTAAGTAGAATTGCTTATTATTTGGGTACAGAATACCTAAGTAGATTCTTGTCATTATGATGATTGGCCCATACAATAGAACTTTTCACCTCATGGAATTATTTTTACCATTGCACTCATAAATATTCATAATTTTGTTTAATAAAAGTTGATTGCTTTCACTAATATACTTAAGTTAGTTAATTATTTTTGTCTTTTCCAGACCGAACAATTTGAACGAGAAAAGAAGATTATTATTGACGCAGCACACTTTGTGCTTGGCGTCCAAATTCCAACATTTGTAAGTTAAATATATTTGATTTCAGAACTCAAACCAAACATTTAGTGAACAGGGTTCTCTTAATATGGTGTCCCCTGGATAGGGATTGGCTTGGTGTTGTGTTATATATTGTGTACATGTACAATTCATAGGAAATTATCCTCAAAGACGGGATCTACTATATTACATTGTTGTTTGTATTTGATTTATTTCTACATAAACAGTCAGGGGAAAATATCAGAAAGCTTCCTACTTTCTAGGACTTTTATGTGTTATCAGATAGTCTATATTGTTTTGATAACTCTTAACTCACTTTGTAACATGATCACAGCCATTTCCTCCCCCCCCCCCCCTTAACTAACTGTAAATAAGATATGCTATAAATTGTCTATACCCTGTGCATTGTTAGATACGTGAATGTCAAGAACACACTATAGCACCATTGGATGGAACCACCCTTACTGAAATGCTACATCAAAGGGGTATCAACATGAGGTATCTTGGTACAGTAACAGCCATAGTACAGAATGCTGCATTACTTACTTATCTTTATGTAAGTACACTTTTTATGATACCAAATATTCAATTAAGTATATTTTTCTGCCCTTAAGATGTAACCTATAATTTATTACACTTATATTAATTATTATAATAACAATAATCATAATAACAATAATTACAATATTAAAAAATAACTACTACAGTAGTAATGACTATAATTTGTATGTGTTTAAATTTTAAATGTAAATATGTATATGTTTGTATGATGTAGTATGTTTAGCGGATATTAGCCCTTGATGGCATTTGCAGCAATAAAGAAATTGAATTGAATTGAAAGACCTTTTGTAAAAAAAAATCTTATATCCAGCTTGCCTTTTAATTGTTTTGATGTTTTTTAAAATTTAATTTCTTGATCACCAAACATATTTATATCTGTATGTTGGTAGTAACAGCCAATTTCTTTTTTCTTAGAAACTACTGGTCAGTGAGCTTATAACGCGATCTGCTAAACACATTTACAAGACATATATGCAAGGAGTTGGTATGGTGAACCTGGCTGCCGCTAAGACACAGTTTCTTAATTGTTATTTAAGTTCATTTGCTAATCCTCTACCGGCAAAGACGGAAGATGAGGTAAAGTAAAATCAATTAATAAATCTTTAAGATTAAGATAATGTATGCATGTTAACCTTCAAGCAGATTGTATGTTGTTTAACGGTTTACAGTAAAGATAAAAGCTGTTCTTTTTATGAATTTTTAAGAAAATTGATACATCGCCTGATGTGTAGGCTTAATTCAAGTAAAAATGTTTTATTCTCAACGATTATAGACGACGTCTTATATAAGTGAAAGATGCTCTCCAGGTAGAATGCAATCCTGAGATGAGTAGTAATAATTAGTGCAGTTTTCTTTTTTTGTTAATAAATTTATACATAATTTTACTGGACCAGAGATTCCGAAATAAAAGATTGAATGAATGAATAAGTTGAGCCTTTGTTAGGGTTTAAAGCTCTGTCTACACTATCAAACTAGTTTAATAAAAACATGTGATGTGCCCAAATATGGTAGTGATATGACATCATCATGTCCATATATGGGCACATCACATTTTTTTGTCACATAAAGTTGGATAGTGTAGACAGAGCTTTAAGAAATATGAATTTTATATGTTTGTTTCGTTTCATAGATGAATGGATATGGAAGGAAAAAGAACAAAAAAAAGAAAAATAGAACATTGCCAACAATTGCAAACGGTTAGTTTACAAAACATGTATTTAATTCATTCAAACTTTATTTTTAATTTAAAAATCACACATGTATGCAAATACATTTGCGTAAAATTTTAGTGGTAATTATTTCACTGTTTTAATAACAAAAGTATTGGTTTTTTTTTGATAGACAACAATGGATGGGCAAGCTTGACCCCGTTGGACTTGTGGTCAAGCATTAAAATAGAGATCAAGGATTATTTTCACTTTGAACTAGAAGGGTAGCTACAAATTGAAATCTGTATATTGTGATATTATTGTGCTTTGACAAAGCAGCTATTGTTTTGTTTATTTTATCAAAGTAAAAAAAAATAGAATTTGAATATTGTATATTGTATGCAAGTCAAATCAAATCAATCTCTTTATTTATTCAAATAATAATAATATAAAAGAAATCCTGAAATCAAAAGAAAGTGTAAAAAAGTTTAATGACGATGAAAGTGGACCTCCAAGAAACCCCAAGAGGCTTGTGATAGGAGGCCCACTATAAACTAGTTACATTAAGATAAATAATAAATAAAAAGCCCGTAATTTTCTTGTTCTTCTTAGATGCGAAGACAAAGACACAATGCTGCAAAATCTCCAAATACAGAAAGTTACGCTCTTGCGAGAATTCTGTCGTCGGATGGGTTTGCAGCTACTTATCCGCGAGTATGTATTTGACGGTAAACAGAAGCCAACGTTTACAGAAGACGATATCTTGAATGTCTTCCCACAACCTAAACACATCAATCCAGTAGCGAGCGATGCTTATAATTTCTATCAGAGTGGACAGGCTAAGATTCAGCAAGGTTGGTATTGGATACTAGTTTTTAATTTAGACAAATGACGATTCAAGTTGCGATGTTGACAGCGAGAAAACTCTCATCTAAATCATGTCATGTTAAGTTAAATTATCACGCCGCAGCTTTAGCCAGCTATGTCCCAAGAGGACATACTCATTCAGAAGCTATATCAAGTGGTAGCTATAGTTCTAGAGGCTGACGTTTTTGATAATTTGTAAACTAATTACAAACCCCAAAGCACGTCTGGGAGAAGAGTCTATGAAAACATTTGCTGATAAATACAGTATTATTGAGATGCATGTAGATGGTAATCTGTAAAATCTACAATACAATGCGAACCTATTATGTATTATATTCCAAGCAATGAAATACATTTTGACATGATTTCATCATCTTATTCAGGTCTTTATCGTGATGCTACTGAATTGATTCAGGAATCGTTGAACTTATTCACTAATGTGTATGGACCAATGCACAGCGAGATAGGGACATGCATGAGGACACTGGCTAAACTGCATTATATCAATGCTGAACTACCAGAGGTAACAACATACACGTTAGCATTGAAACTCAACTGGTTAGCAGTCGACTGACTTCCAACCTTTATTTTTATTAATGAAAGACAGACCTTGCCACCAACATAGTTGATTTCACTTTTTATAAAAATGTTTTCATGTATTTTTTTAATATTGGTTTTTTTTTTGTATAATAATATATTGTATAATTCAAGTAATTCAAAAGTTGCAATAAAAGTATTTTATCTTGTTCAAAGTTTTTAATTATTTACTTTTTTTGTGGTAGGCTTTAGACATGCAAGAGAAAGCTGTGATGATAAGTGAACGATGTAACGGTTTAGATCATCCAACCACAATGACAGAATATGTAAGTGTTACTCGTTATTTGAATAATAAAACATCTCAATCTGACGCGATTTGAAATCCTCTTGAATAATGTGTTAACACAAATTGAAATATTTTTATTGGTTCATTTCAGATGCACCTTGCGTTGTACTGTTTCGCTAGTAATCAAGTGACAAACGCCCTCAAGTTGATGTATCGTGCACGATATTTGGCGATGCTCGTATTTGGAGAGGACCATCCAGAATTTGCTCAAATTGATGTAAATAAAAATTTTGACTCATAATTTCTGTTTACCTAGTAGTTTACTGTAAACATTATTATTACAATTTTATTATTATAATAATTATATTATAAGATTGTTTTTGTTTGGTAAAAGTGCATTCTTTGTTTACAAACAAACATTACGTTGATTTTTCAGAGTAACATTGGTTTAGTACTGCATGGTGTCGGCGAGTATGACTTGTCCATCAAGTTCCTTCAGTCTGCATTGTATAACAGCATACAGTTTCATGGTGCTAAAAGCTTGAAGGCGGCCCTGGGCTACCACCTGCTTGCCCGTGTGCAGTCATGCAAGGGCAACTTCCGAGGTGCATTGAAGAACGAGAAAGGAGCATATCAAATCTACAAACAACATGCAAGTACCTTTTTTGTCACCTGTATTCCCAAGTGTTGTAAGCCCATAGTCAGTGGGATTCAAATGTTTTAATGGACTTACTTTTTAGGCTTGTGCAAACGCGACTCTGCAGCTCACTATGTCGGTTGGTCGGTCGGTAAACACTAACCTAAATTTGAGAACGCGACTACAGCCATGTATATGGCCTTGTTGCCTGAAGTGACCTTTTCAAAAGAGACCAGCAGAAGATGTGCTGGGTAGGCTTAGCTAGCCTAGCTAGCCTTTTGTCAGAAACTTGCCACACTGTAAAATTCCTGGCTACAGGCTTGCATTTTCTTTAAATAACTTTAGTTGCATTATTAATTTACAAATATTTTTTTTTTCAGTATGGTGAAACTCACGACAAAACCAAAGAAAGTTCAGAATGTTTGAAGTATCTTACTCACCAAGCTGTCACCTTGCAAAAAACAGTAGGTTTTATTAAAAAATAAAATAATATTTAAATCAAAATAAAGTATTCTTGTAGAGCATGTTTACGATAACATTTCTTGTCTTTCTACAGATGAATGAAATAAAGAAAGCCGGTCCACGAGCAGCTATGCAGCCGTTTAATATAACGCCACCATCGTTTTCTAGTGTTCTAGAAACCATAGACATGATCAATGGAATATTTCGTATTCCATTTACGTATGTTTAACTTTTTATTGTTTTTATTTACAAAATGAAAAAAACATTTTTCATATTGGTGCATACTGTATATATAACAATGAATTAAAAAAATGTTGTTTACATTACAGTGTAAGAGCAGTACCTAAAGAAGGGGGTGAAAAGAAAACAGAAGAAAATGGGGAAGAAATGGCAAAGGAAACGAAAGAAAAACATACAGAAAAGGAGAAAGAAAATACACAGACAGAAGTGAAGAAAGAAGATGAAGGACTGGACGAACCTAGCAGTCCAAGCAGTCTGGAAGAGGAGCCTAGTAGCCCTGTTAGTGACCTAGCTAGTGATGACAGCGTTACTAGGTAACATAGCAACAACAAAAAGAACAGAAAATTATAAACATAATTGTATTGGAAAAAATACACTTTTACCTCCAAAATAAAACAAAAAAAAATAACAAAATAAAACAAATTATATGAATTTAAACAAATTTATATGGTGCTGTCTCGATAGGGATTTGAGGCTGTCTGTCTGTGTGTCTGTAGATTTTGTGTCCAAGAAAATATAGTTTGAAAAACTTACTAGCCATCTTCCTAAGTATATGTATATGCCGAAACATGTCTTCCTTCTATTAGCAATAGTAATAGATTGTGGCTAGAACTAGTTCTAGCTGTTCTGTCTGTTAGGCCTAGGTCAGGTCTTGTGTTACTGCTAGGCCTAGGTCAGGTCTTGTGTTACTGCTAGGCCTGGGTCACTTGTGTAACTGCTAGGCCTGGGTCACTTGTGTAACTGCTAGGCCTGGGTCACTTGTGTAACTGCTAGGCCTGGGTCACTTGTGTAACTGCTAGGCCTGGGTCACTTGTGTAACTCCTAGGCCTGGGTCACTTGTGTAACTGCTAGGCCTGGGTCACTTGTGTAACTGCTAGGCCTGGGTCACTTGTGTAACTGCTAGGCCTGGGTCACTTGTGTAACTGCTAGGCCTGGGTCACTTGTGTAACTGCTAGGCCTAGGTCACTTGTGTAACTGCTAGGCCTAGGTCACTTGTGTAACTGCTAGGCCTAGGTCACTTGTGTAACTGCTAGGCCTGACTGGACACTGGACCTACAGTAGTGTGTGTACCTATTAATGTTCTCATACAATGCAATAACATACCTTCATCATCTACTTTTTATTTTTTTAAGAGTGATTATTCTCCGTTAATCTTTTATTTTTTACTAAATACATAGCGATGATTAATATTTAATCAATTAGCCCATATTTTCCATATTACTGTAGAAAAAAACCTTGATAAAAATTCTCCCACAAATATTATTGGGTTTTCTGATTAAATTCTTGTTCATTGCCAAATTAAATTGACACTACTGTATTTTTTTGGTCTTAATATTGTTAATAATAGTGATAATTTAAGTTGGTGAAAATTATTGAATTTTACCAAACAATATTTGTGTTTTTTTATAATTATGAATTGGCCAATAATGTTAAATATTACAATACAGTATAACATTTGAATATGATTCATTTATCAAACACAATTTGTAATAGTTAATTGCTGTGTTGTAACAGTAATTAAACCTTGTTTATTTTGTCTGCCCTTAAATTTGTTTTGTATATTGGTATACAGGAGTTGACACTAATATTTCATATTCCGCAACTATAGTAGTAGTAAATTACTGTAAATTACAGAATAGTGGGATCTCACTATAGTTACTGGCTATACACACAGCTGCTTGCATACAGCTGTAGGACTGCCTATGTGTGTATAGGCACAGCTGCTGTGTGTATAGCCACATACTTTTACTATGCTAGCTGAAATTTCAACAAATGGATGTACAATTTAAAAAGAATGGCATTTTGTTACACCGTTAATTTAGACGGTATTACGTTAGTTGTGTGTTTTTGATTTTAAGTGCAGTGCCAATAATCTTTTAAACTCCCAAATTTACAATGGGGGTCATTTAATTTAATGTATTCAAATTTGGCTATATGCACTACCTACTACCAATAATGATTTACTTGATAATTCAAGTTACAATTCACATTTAGTTGTTACTGTGTTGTAACAGTAATTATTCATATTTTGGGTTTGTTGCATATTTTGCGCAATAATAAATAAAATGTTTTGAAGTTATTGATTTAGGCCTATGAAATACGGTTTGTAGTTTAAATCATAAATTGGTTTGTATGCGTGATGAATCCTGAAAGTTAGAAATATTATTGTCTTTATTGTTCACAATGTTTAAGATATAACATTGTATCCATCAATTGTTTGTAGAACACTGTACTACAAATGTTCAATAAAACCCGGAATATATGAAAATCATCCTGTAGCCTACTCGGCGACAATTTTTTTTGTAATATCTGTGTGAATTGTACGAGTTGTCATTTCGATCCTTTTTTTAATTTGGTCCTAAAAGACATCATAAAGACAACACACGCTTAGGCTCGCATAAACGAACTTCATTTTTTAGTCGCAACAGCTCACTATGTCGGTCGGTAAACGAGTGTTGACAAAGTGCGAGGCAGCGAGGCATGACAAATATTTGTGCGAGGCATCATTTTATCATTTCCAAAAGTGCGAGGCATATAGTTTACAATTTCAAAAAGGTGCGAGGCATATCTTAACGTGCTATTATAACGTGCCTAATAATCAATCGATACAAGCGTATCTAAATAGATTCGTGTATACACTCATCATGTTGTTTATTTTTATGTAACGATTGTTTTTTCATTCAAGTCATATCGTGTCAAATTTTTCTTTTACAAAAGTGCCCAAACTACGGTTCAAAAATCTGAACGACAGTCTTCAACTTTCGATAAACAATAATTGTTATAGCGACACACTCATCAAATGACTGCAATGTTTGTTGGCATTTCGAGCGTGTTCACTCACATGTCTCTCGAACATAGCAGAGTGAAAATAATATTTTGTCACACCCCTGCGCCTAGATCCGGTAGACCCGAGAGATGGAAAATCCCTCTGTACTATTTAGCAGGTAGCGGAATGATTCAGCCCTCAGCTCAGAGGATTGTGGTGCATTCCCCTCCTATAGCACGTGGTTTCAGCAGCAACGCACAGACTTCTCTCTGAGCGGCGTGCCAAAGACATTTTTGACATTCCATTCTCTAGGAACAACACGTGTACCTCTCTCGCAAATAAGGTGAACAGCGATTGCCAGAACAAGTTCAATAACTGGCGGTGAATAAAAGGTAACTGATATGGCGATCCAATAACATGCCGCAAAGAAAAAAATTGCGACAGAATTCTGGAGCGCGTGTGAAAAAAGACTTACGTCCGACAATTGTAATACTAGGCCTAAAATTAAACTTAATATGCTTAGCCCTAACCTAGATAAGAGGCCTATGTAGAAAATAATTTAATCAATTTTGATATAATAATAATTGGTGTAATATTTAATAATGATACACTATTCCTGTTTTAGTAAGCTAGGTATATTACGAACGATTTTTATTTATTGTTGTCCATGTACGTACTAATAAACCTGGCGCTAGTTTCCTTCGCTTGTATTTTTACTCCAAATTTGATAACTAACTTTATCGTGTGAATACCACACCTTAGAAGTATACCTCATGAGTACTTTAATGAAAGAATCACATAAAAAGTAACAAATAAATCCTTAAATTAATGATTTTACAGGCGTGTTTCTCGCACACTGTTCGCGAATTTCACTTATTCAATGTTCAATACCTACCTAGTCTAGACCTAGGACATCCTACTAAGGATATTATGATGAATTTTTCTATTTTATTCTTTAAAAGGTTACCAAAACCGTGTACATTATCAACAGTACACCGGTGAACAGTAACATTTTTCCTTACTGACAGTGACAAAATCTATTGAAATTGTACTTGATTTTCACCAAATAATGCGTTAAATATAAATGGATTCCACAGAGTTTTTAGCCCTCTAATTAATTTTGCTCTTTTGGCGTTCCATAGAAACCAAAATATTGAACATTGAGTGTGCGAAATGCGAGAAAAACAACGTCTGTAAAATCACCAATTTAATGGATTTATTGTTACTTTTATGTGATTTTTTTTCATTAAAGTAGGCCTACTAATTCTAAGCTGTGGTATTCAGGATAAAGTTGGTTAAAATACAAGGCAGGTGCAAAAGGAAACTAGCCTAGCGGGCCTAGGCCTATAGGCTACTTCAATTTCGGTGATTTCCTGCCTTGCAATTTTGAGAAATGATAAAAATATGCCTCGCATTTTTTGATGATGGTAAAACGATGCCTCGCATAAATTTCTGACTTGCCTCGCATGCCTTCCCTGCCTCGCGTGCCTCGCTGCCTCGCACTTTGTTACTACCCTCGGTAAACACCAAATAAAATTTACGCACACGACTGCAGCCATGTATATGGTCTTGTTTTTAGTCGCGTTGCAACGCGGCTCTACAGCTCACTATTTTAGTGTTCTTGAGTAGGCCTATCCGTGCAAAAAACAAGTATGACAAGTTTAGGTGCTTGAAATGGCCACACCAGTAAATAAGTCGAGTAACAATAAGGAACAACATTGAAACTGGTACAACGTAATGTTACATTTGTATGGTGTGTAACCTTTCAATCAATATTTAATATCTATTTCTAAAAACATTTTTTTACACAAATAAGCAAATAAAAACACATTTCGTTTTCTAATTTACCTTTTGTTCTCCCATTATCTATATACAAAGTTGATCTATCATTAACAAAAAAGATTATTCAATCCATCCATCTTCCCTCACAAAAGATTGAATTATTTTCTTAAATGTCCTACATACTATTTATGTTGTATCATCTTTTATTAAATAATCAGTAATGGGGCCAGCGGGGGTGGAGGAATTGTATATACAGTAAAAATATTTTGCGTTCACTTAGTAGTTTCGGCGCATTAGGCGCCTAGACCCACGTGACGTTCCATTTTTGACCGCGAGTACGTCGGGGTAGGTGGGGCGCTATTACCCTTTAAATGCACTGCATTGTCGATCTAAACATTAGGTACGCACTTGTCTGGCGGTGTCCCTTTGTACGAATCGTTCAACATTGGGCACAGCTCATTGCGTATAATTGCTAATAGAACGCGCGCGGGGGCCTTGACTTCCCACCCCCGTCGTTGGCGCCATCACTGTTCATAATTTCATACCAATTTTCAGACAGTCGTGTTTTGAAATATTCTTTAATGTCTTGCCGAATGCGTTTTTCAATGATAATTTTTGTACTCTCTTCTTCCGACTTCTTCCGTAGTAATACCTCAAAAAAAGGTACAATACCAGCAATTGCAACAGCTACATATAGCTTCACTTGTTTTAACTCGTCGTAATCAGCGATGGTCTTTAGCGTTGAGAAACCTACCCACATTACTAGGCTCAGAATTAGAAGTTTCATGATTATAGTTAGACGTTCGGTCTCTGGTGGTCTATACTTTGTTACAATGGTGTCAAAGAAAGTCTTTTCAATTGCAGTTAAGCCTTCAGTATCTTGCCGTATTACGAGTAAAGATGTGCTATCACTTGATGGTTCAGCATATTCTGCTGCAGTGCTATCTGATTGTACAGATACAGACGTATGACCTGCTGAAAGAGAATCTGTAGGTTGCGGATTAAATGCAGATTCTGCTGCAGTGCTATCTGATTGTACTGATACAGACGTATGACCTGCTGAAAGAGTATCTATAGGTTGTGGATTAAATGCAGATTCTGCTGCAGTGCTATCTGATTGTACAGATACAGACGTATGACCTGCTGAAAGAGTATCTATAGGTTGTGGGTTAAAAGCAGATTCTGCTGCAGTGCTATCTGATTGTACAGATACAGACGTATGACCTGCTGAAAGAGTATCAGTAGGTTGCGGGTTAAAAGCAGATTCTGCTGCAGTGCTATCTGATTGTACAGGGGCAGAAGTTTGATCTGAAAAAATGTAGTTATTTTGTGGAAGCCACCAAATTTTCAGGAAATAATGATTCCGTTTCATCAGAAGGTTCAATATAATACTTACTATCGTCTCATGCTCCTCGCCATCTTCGCCATCGTTTTTAAATTGTGGAAAAGATGGCAGTTTCTCACCAGAAACTTGCACCTTGTTATTTTTTATTAACTCATCAAATGCTGAAATCACTTGCTGTAGGAGAACCACATATCCTTTGTAATAATCTGTTATAATTGAAATGACGTAACCAAGCACAATTAAAATAATCGCTGCAACGGCTCCAGCGGTACCAGGGTTCACCAGCAAACCGATGTAGAAGTACCAAATAATATTAAATATGTGCGGAGTGATTAATTTTACATTTGCAAACAGAACAATCAACATATTAATACCGTACATCAATATCACTATGTAGATTGTCACAACTTTACAACTATTTACCATGCCTACTGGGTGTAATAGCATGAAACGCAAGGAAATATGAACAATTGGTAGAGACATAGCAATAGTGAAAATACCGTAGCCTATTAAGAACGGTACTCCAAGAATACAAAGCATAGTAATATGTATTACTTTATTGTTTATTTTTGTAAAACAGTCCCGAAACCAGTTTAACCCATTCTTCCAGTGGGAAATTGAAACAATCAACTTCATATGTTCCTTCATTTCAAACGAAAGTTTGTGTAAACCACTGTAATTATTTTTTGGAAGTTTCATTATCTTTTTAGAATTAAACGAACATCCATACTTCTTCTAATTTTGTGCAAATTAGATAAGTTTATTAAATGAGTTTCAACCCAGACTTGACGCGCTAAACAGCTTATCAACAGAAGGAGGCAAAAAATTATTAGTGGTACATTAATGAAAATACTTTGGCAATACAGATAATGAGGCATACACTCTGGAATGACTTTAAGCGCTGCACGACGACGGTTAAAAGAATTACTGTCCAACAAATTAGCAATGATGTAAGGTATATATTGTAGCAAACCGACAAGTGCCCATAGTATCAGCCAACGTAGAATAAAAATACAGTTATACTGATTTCCACTATGTATTAGAAAATACTTAGGCCCCATTGGTAGATCAGTCTGTAAGCTCAAATATTCTTGTCCGTTCTCAGTCATTGGTTTTACGTGACACAAAAACGAGACAAGGAACCAAATAAAATAGGGTGCGAATATGGAACTAAGCCAGTTAATTATCTTATACAAGGAATGTTTCATAAATTTACTAAGTTTAACTGACCCATCGTCTGAAATTTGCCAGCATTGAAAGTACGTACTGATTTGAAGAATAGAGTAATAAGCCGCAGACGCTAAAGACCAATCCCATACGTTAAAACTGTCAAGCTGTCGTTCAATACAGACCTCTTGTTTCGCATCTTTGTCACTTTCGAGCTGAAGAAGGGAATTTGCAATTACGTTCAATTTGTCTTCGTTGTCAGCTTCAAAGAAACACTCTGGTATGGAGGTGACGTTTAAGGAGATGTGTTCCACACTAGGAGACAGAGTTCCCAGTGATAGGAATTCAAAATCAAATGGAAAAGTCAAAAGGAGTTCACCGATTTCCCCGACAGCCACAACCCAATGGTTGACGTCAATGACTGTTGTATTTTCATAAAAACTTTTTCCAACAGAATCAGAAGCATCAACAAAAGATAACAACTTTACGTTGATAAAGACAGCATCACCTTCCAAGAGTTCTTGCAAGACATCTGTGCCATCCATCTCTAGTAGACAGGTAGTGTTATCGGACTGGATCCTTGCAGAGATGTCTCTGGATGACGTCACAATGAACATGGTTGCCAGAAGAACTAAGATGCTCCGAGAACGTGTCATGGTTTGAGGAGTAAAGATAATGACTCTGAAAATAATCAAATTAATATACCTACATTTTGTGGATGAAGTTTTTTTATGGTAGTATTGTATTTGTTAATCCATGATTGGCGTAGCTTGCCCCATATAGGGGTAATTTGTGTGGTCCTTTTTAATTTTAACAGGATTTTTGCCAAATAAACCATACCTTACATTACTGTATTTTACACCCCCGCATGCATTCAAGCTAATCATATATAGTACCCACGATTAGTATATTTAGGGCATAATTAAAGATGTCAATCAAAAGAACATGTCAACTTATATTGAAGTTGAAATGTCTTTTTATATTTATTGGTACACAAAATAACTGAAAGAACATTTAATTTTCACTTGAGCTCCTGTGAATTCTGTTTCGGAAAATGGTTTCTATAGGAAGGGCCTACAAAATTAAATTGTTTAATAGCAACATATTATATTCAATACAATAAGTTACAGTATTGTATGTAAGGCACACTAACATGAATTTATTCTGTGAATATCTAAGCAAAGGTATAGATGCAAGTCGAATAACTTACCAGTACTATTAACTTACCAATACGTGATTAACACGAAATGATCACCAACAGTGACACAATTAGAAGTTGGTAAAAAGCAGCAGCAAAGCAGGAGTTTGTTTTATGTAATTTGAATAGTATTTAATAGTCGACCTCATTTGCACTAAAATACTGTGGGAAATGAATATAATTATTTTAAAAGAAAATAAATAAATAATTCGTTTTGTTTCATGGTTAAAACCCCTTTTTCAGTGGTCAGGCAATTTCTATGGGGTCATTAATATTCATGAGCTTCTTGGCATTTCCTGTTTTTGGTATAACATGATACCTCTACTGCTGATCAAATTATATCATTTTTTTTTTCTCAGTAGCCGTGTTGTTTTAGTTGATTTCTGAAAAAATCAATTGTTTTGCATACAATACTTGTTTCCTTGTTTCGTTTTAGGAATTAGGAAAATATTTCCTTATATGGTCATCTACTTTTAGACCAGCACTTAAAGTGATAAACTATTTAAAATTATAAATTAAGTATAGGTTTATCTCAATAATTATTTATGAAATAATTTTGATGTTGAAAATGTTTGTAGTTGGTCGCTTTCTTGTAGATGCTTTAATTGTAGAATTTAATTTATTTGTTTATTTTCTGTGCATTGTTCTGGGTTTACCAAATAGTATAGGTGACTCTATTCTTGCCTTTTATTATATTTCGTTTTTTCTTTGTATTGGCAGATTTGTATAAATGTGTTTGCCGAAATGAACAAAATAAATAAAATATGTCAAAAATGCCGAGTCTCTTCTGATTAGTTTCGGCAAGTGTGTGGTGTAAGTAGGAAAAATTACCTGTGATTTGTAGTATTAAAACCAATGCCAACTTTTACTACAATTCATAATTTGAAACTATTTAGACATAATTCTCATATTGTCATTTCATTTGTCGTAATTTTTATATTTATTGTTACACAAATAACTGAAAGAATATTTATTTTTATAGGACACTCAGACGCAATTTTCACTCGAGCTGCAGTGAAATCTGTTTCGGAAAATGGTTTCTATAGTAAGGGCCTAACAAATTAAATTGTATAATAGCAAAATATTATATTCAATACAATACTGTAACTTACAGTATTGTATGTAAGGCATATAAACATGAATTTATTTTGTGAATATCCAAGCAAAGGTATACTATAGATGCGAGTGGTATAACTTACCAGTAATAACTTACCAATAAGTGATTAACACGAAATGATTACCAACAGTGACACTATTAGAATTTGGTAAAAAGCAGCAGCAAAACAGAAGTTTGTTTTATGTAATTTGAATAGTATTAGTAGTTGTTGACCATTGTCAAGAAGTCTAAATTTGCACTAAAATACGGTGGGAAATGAATATATGGTCAAATTTCAATGAGGGAAGTAAATATAAATTTAACATGAAACGATATATTATTATTGGTTGAATTTAATGTCCTTTATAAGGGAAAACATTAATTTATTGAGTTTTTTTTTCTACGGAAGTGACTAACTAAAATAATCTATTCAAAGTCTGATTTAATTAATCTTAATTTTTTAAAGTTTTTTTGGGAAAATACACTTTAAGTTATGCATCAGGGATGTCTTCTGGATACAGGTGTACCAAAGGAGTATATGTATCACGTATCATTGGAACTGAGCAGAGTTCTATTGAATCCGTTTTTGAAAATCGATTCATTAAGAAAACACATTCTATATATTGTATACTCTTCCCATGCATAATGCAGTTGAGGTGTTACGAGCGGTAGAAGTTACAGGTCCATCATCTCTCGTACAAATAGGTTTTGTAACAGCTTTTATCCAGCTGCCATTCGGGCACTGAAGTCAGTGATGTGACACTTTGTACATTGTTAGTTTTTCATTTATCTGTTTTTGTATATCTCAGAGCAAACATAGTGTTTATGCATATTTTATAAGATTGCTGTGTTGTAGGCCTAACAGTAATTAAACCTCATTCATTTTGTCTGTTTACTTGTTTCCCGTACACTTTCGTCTACGGGATCGAGGCGAAGCACTCAGTGCTTAAAAGCCCCTCTTGAAGATAAAATCATATTCAATATAATATATTAAATAGTAAATTTTCTTTTGGATGATCCAAAGTCGAATAAAATTCGTAAACTTACGTTTTTTACTCTAGCTTTCGCTGGTCAACGACGCAGCTTAATCATGAGTGAGTCTCTGTGACTTGGACTTGTTACCATTAGATTTCGTATATGGTATAGCTTCAGCGGGTGGTTAGACCATGCAACGTTAAGTTTTGCTTTGAACGAGTTTACAGTAGAACATGAAACCACATCCGTGACAGAGCATTCCATAACTCTCATGGAGATGTGTCCCTCCTTATATTAAGACGAGAGCTTATAAATTTAAGTTTATAAGGGTGTCCCCGGGCACGAGAGTCTGGATCAAATTCAAAAAATGTGTTTGAAATACAATAAAACCCTTTAATAATTTTAAACACTTAGATAATATCCGCTCTCTGCCGTCTATATATCAAAGTGAGAAGACCAAGAATTCTCAAACGTTGTTCGTAAGGGATGTTACGTTTCCCTTAAATTTATTTTCTATATTGGTATACTGGAGTTGACACTATTAATATTTCTTATTCAGTAACTCCACTAGTAGTAAATTACTGCAAATTACAGAATAGTGGGATCTCAATATAGTTACTGGCTATACACGCAGCTGCTGTGCTTATAGCCACATACTTTACAGAACTAGCACAGGACTGCCTATACACGCAAAACTAGCATAAGACTATACACACAGCTGCTGTGTGTATATCCATGTTCTTTTACTTTGCTGAAATTTCAATAAATGGATGTAGCCTACAAAGAATTTTAAAGAATTAGCATTTTGTTACCGTTAATTTTGACGGTATTACGTTAGCTGTGTTTTCTTGATTTTAAGTGCAGTGCCAATAATCTTTTAAACTCCCAAATTTACAATGGGGGTCATTTAATTTAATGTATTCAAATTTGGCTATATGCACTACCTACTACCAATAATGATTTACTTGATAATTCAAGTTACAATTCACATTTAGTTGTTACTGTGTTGTAACAGTAATTATTCATATTTTGGGTTTGTTGCATATTTTGCGCAATAATAAATAAAATGTTTTGAAGTTATTGATTTAGGCCTATGAAATACGGTTTGTAGAAGTTATTGATTTAGGCCTATGAAATACGGTTTGTAGAAGTTATTGATTTAGGTCTATGAAATACGGTTTGTAGAAGTTATTGATTTAGGCCTATGAAATACGGTTTGTAGAAGTTATTGATTTAGGCCTATGAAATACGGTTTGTAGAAGTTATTGATTTAGGCCTATGAAATACGGTTTGTAGAAGTTATTGATTTAGGCCTATGAAATACGGTTTTTAGAAGTTATTGATTTAGGCCTATGAAATACGGTTTGTAGAAGTTATTGATTTAGGCCTATGAAATACGGTTTGTAGAAGTTATTGATTTAGGCCTATGAAATACGGTTTGTAGAAGTTATTGATTTAGGCCTATGAAATACGGTTTGTAGAAGTTATTGATTTAGGCCTATGAAATACGGTTTGTAGAAGTTATTGATTTAGGCCTATGAAATACGGTTTGTAGAAGTTATTGATTTAGGCTTATGAAATACGGTTTGTAGAAGTTATTGATTTAGGCTTATGAAATACGGTTTGTAGAAGTTATTGATTTAGGCCTATGAAATACGGTTTGTAGAAGTTATTGATTTAGGCCTATGAAATACGGTTTGTAGAAGTTATTGATTTAGGCCTATGAAATACGGTTTGTAGAAGTTATTGATTTAGGCCTATGAAATACGGTTTGTAAAAGTTATTGATTTAGGCCTATGAAATACGGTTTGTAGAAGTTATTGATTTAGGCCTATGAAATACGGTTTGTAGAAGTTATTGATTTAGGCCTATGAAATACGGTTTGTAGAAGTTATTGATTTAGGCCTATGAAATACGGTTTGTAGAAGTTATTGATTTAGGCCTATGAAATACGGTTTGTAGAAGTTATTGATTTAGGCCTATGAAATACGGTTTGTAGAAGTTATTGATTTAGGCTTATGAAATACGGTTTGTAGAAGTTATTGATTTAGGCTTATGAAATACGGTTTGTAGAAGTTATTGATTTAGGCCTATGAAATACGGTTTGTAGAAGTTATTGATTTAGACCTATGAAATACGGTTTGTAGAAGTTATTGATTTAGGCCTATGAAATACGGTTTGTAGAAGTTATTGATTTAGGCCTATGAAATACGGTTTGTATAAGTTATTGATTTAGGCCTATGAAATACGGTTTGTAGAAGTTATTGATTTAGGCCTATGAAATACGGTTTGTAGAAGTTATTGATTTAGGCCTATGAAATACGGTTTGTAGAAGTTATTGATTTAGGCCTATGAAATACGGTTTGTAGAAGTTATTGATTTAGGCCTATGAAATACGGTTTGTAGAAGTTATTGATTTAGGCCTATGAAATACGGTTTGTAGAAGTTATTGATTTAGGCCTATGACATACGGTTTGTAGAAGTTATTGATTTAGGCCTATGACATACGGTTTGTAGAAGTTATTGATTTAGGCCTATGAAATACGGTTTGTAGAAGTTATTGAAATAGGCCTATGAAATACGGTTTGTAGAAGTTATTGATTTAGGCCTATGAAATACGGTTTGTAGAAGTTATTGATTTAGGCCTATGAAATACGGTTTGTAGAAGTTATTGATTTAGGCCTATGAAATACGGTTTGTAGAAGTTATTGATTTAGGTCTATGAAATACGGTTTGTAGAAGTTATTGATCTAGGTCTATGAAATACGGTTTTAAGAAGTTATTGATTAAAGGCCTATGAAATACGGTTTGTAGAAGTTATTGATTAAAGGCCTATGAAATACGGTTTGTAGAAGTTATTGATTTAGGCCTATGAAATACGGATTGTATGATTATTGATTTAAGCCAATGAAATACGGTTTGTAGAAGTTATTGATTTAGGCCAATGAAATACGGTTCGTAGAAGTTATTGATTTAGGCCTATGAAATACGGTTTGTAGAAGTTATTGATTTAGGCCTATGAAATACGGTTTGTAGAAGTTATTGATTTAGGCCTATGAAATACGGTTTGTAGAAGTTATTGATTTAGGCCTATGAAATACGGTTTGTAGAAGTTATTGATTTAGGCCTATGAAATACGGTTTGTAGAAGTTATTGATTTAGGCCTATGAAATACGGTTTGTAGAAGTTATTGATTTAGGCCTATGAAATACGGTTTGTAGAAGTTATTGATTTAGGCCTATGAAATACGGTTTGTAGAAGTTATTGATTTAGGCCTATGAAATACGGTTTGTAGAAGTTATTGATTTAGGCTTATGAAATACGGTTTGTAGAAGTTATTGATTTAGGCTTATGAAATACGGTTTGTAGAAGTTATTGATTTAGGCCTATGAAATACGGTTTGTAGAAGTTATTGATTTAGACCTATGAAATACGGTTTGTAGAAGTTATTGATTTAGGCCTATGAAATACGGTTTGTAGAAGTTATTGATTTAGGCCTATGAAATACGGTTTGTATAAGTTATTGATTTAGGCCTATGAAATACGGTTTGTAGAAGTTATTGATTTAGGCCTATGAAATACGGTTTGTAGAAGTTATTGATTTAGGCCTATGAAATACGGTTTGTAGAAGTTATTGATTTAGGCCTATGAAATACGGTTTGTAGAAGTTATTGATTTAGGCCTATGAAATACGGTTTGTAGAAGTTATTGATTTAGGCCTATGAAATACGGTTTGTAGAAGTTATTGATTTAGGCCTATGAAATACGGTTTGTAGAAGTTATTGATTTAGGCCTATGACATACGGTTTGTAGAAGTTATTGATTTAGGCCTATGACATACGGTTTGTAGAAGTTATTGATTTAGGCCTATGAAATACGGTTTGTAGAAGTTATTGAAATAGGCCTATGAAATACGGTTTGTAGAAGTTATTGATTTAGGCCTATGAAATACGGTTTGTAGAAGTTATTGATTTAGGCCTATGAAATACGGTTTGTAGAAGTTATTGATTTAGGCCTATGAAATACGGTTTGTAGAAGTTATTGATTTAGACCTATGAAATACGGTTTGTAGAAGTTATTGATTTAGGCCTATGAAATACGGTTTGTAGAAGTTATTGATTAAAGGCCTATGAAATACGGTTTGTAGAAGTTATTGATTTAGGCCTATGAAATACGGTTTGTAGAAGTTATTGATTAAAGGCCTATGAATTACGGTTTGTAGAAGTTATTGATTTAGGCCTATGAAATACGGTTTGTAGAAGTATTGTATTGTATTGTTTGTAGTTTAAAATCATAAATTGGTTTGTATGGGTGACGAATCCTGAGAGTTAGAAATATTATTGTCTGTGTTATTCACAATGTTTAAGATTTAACACTGTATCAATCAATTGTTTGTAGAACACTGTACTACAAATGTTTAAGATTTACCACTGTATCAATCAATTGTTTGTAGAACACTGTACTACAAATGTTTAAGATTTACCACTGTATCAATCAATTGTTTGTAGAACACTGTACTACAAATGTTTAAGATTTACCACTGTATCAATCAATTGTTTGTAGAACACTGTACTACAAATGTTTAAGATTTACCACTGTATCAATCAATTGTTTGTAGAACACTGTACTACAAATGTTTAAGATTTACCACTGTATCAATCAATTGTTTGTAGAACACTGTACTACAAATGTTTAAGATTTACCACTCTATCAATCAATTGTTTGTAGAACACTGTACTACAAATGTTTAAGATTTACCACTGTATCAATCAATTGTTTGTAGAATACTGTACTACAAATGTTTAAGATTTACCACTCTATCAATCAATTGTTTGTAGAACACTGTACTACAAATGTTTAAGATTTACCACTGTATCAATCAATTGTTTGTAGAACACTGTACTACAAATGTTTAAGATTTACCACTCTATCAATCAATTGTTTGTAGAACACTGTACTACAAATGTTTAAGATTTACCACTCTATCAATCAATTGTTTGTAGAACACTGTACTACAAATGTTTAAGATTTACCACTGTATCAATCAATTGTTTGGAGAATACTGTACTACAAATGTTCAATAAAACCCGGAATATATGAAAATTAATCTGTACTCGGCGACAATAGTTTTTGTAATATCTATTTGAATTGTACGAGTTGTTATTTGAGATCCTTTTCTGTATGATGTAATTTGGCCCTTAAGACAGCGTTCCGCAACCTTTTTTGACCACGATCCTATTTTGGGTATTCTCGCGACCCAACATTGCGTATTTGAGCGAATTTTGTTACTCTTGAGTGCCAGGAATATTGCGGGAATATACCATTACCATGCCGGTATGGTTTTCTGTGAGAACGGGTCGTCTTGGCATCATGCCGGCACCATGCCGGCATCGACATGACCTGCTTTAGACCTAGTAATATTCTAGGGATATTCCCCGCAATGCCAGACGGGCATTCTGTGAGAGAACGTAACGCCGTTATATTCCGGGGTTCCCTGTCGAGGCTTCAGACACCTTGCGCGGTCAAGTGTATCACTTTGGCGCCGATTCAATTCAATTAACAATAATAATGTCGAACTGGAGGGATAATGAGATAAGAGAGCTGCTTAAAATAAGGGGACAAGAAGAAATTTGTAGCATAATCTATAGCAGGCCTAGGCCATATAGGCCTAGGCCTAGCTCTTTGTTGGTGCCTAACTAGCCTGACCCTTCGTCGCCTTGTAAATTGTACAGCCTTCTAAGGTGTTTTACAGATTGCCGATGACGGCTAATTAATTGCTGTACCTGTATAATATATGCACAATATACTGTACATAGCATGTATTGCATAAATATGCTATAAAGGAAGATAATAATCTGTAACCTAACATTCGCCGCCATATATCCCTACTAGACAAAAATAATAACAATAAAGGACGCCCTCAATAATTATTTTGTCAGAGACTTTTTATTGGCCGAATATGCCCGACTCCTTTCTCACAGAAAGCCGGTTTTTACCGGTTATATTTCCGGCACGATAGTCCGATGAGAATGGGTATATGCCGGTAACGATACCGGCACGACGCCAGCACTGTACCGGTATATTGCAGACACATCTGTAGCCCCTTTCTCACAGAGTTGTGTGCCAGGAATATTGCGGGAATATACCATTACCATGCCGGTATGGTTTTCTGTGAGAACGGGTCGTCTTGGCATCATGCCGGCACCATGCCGGCATCGACATGACCTGCTTTAGACCTAGTAATATTCTAGGGATATTCCCCGCAATGCCAGACGGGCATTCTGTGAGAACGTATTGCCGTTATATTCCGGGGTTCCCCCCGTCGAGGCTTTGACACCTTGCGCAGTCAAGTGTATCACTTTGGCGCCTATTCAATTCAATTAACAATAATAATGTCGAACTGGAGGGATAATGAGATAAGCGAGCTGCTTAAAATAAGGGGACAAGAAGAAATGTGTAGCATAATCTAAGAAGGCTGTAGGCCTACAATTTACAAGGCGACGAAAGGTCAGGCACCAACAAACAAAGAGCTAATGGCCTAGCCTAGCGGCCTATATTATAGGCCGCTAGGCTAGGCCATTAGCTCTTTGTTTGTTGGTGCCTGACCTTTCGTCGCCTTGTAAATTGTAGGCCTACAGCCTTCTAAGGTGTTTTACAGATTGCCGATGACGGCAAATTAATTGCTATACCTGTATAATATATGCACAATATACTGTACATAGCATGTATTGCATAAATATGCTATAAAGGAAGATAATAATCTGTAACTTAACATTCGCCGCCATATCATCGCTAGACAAAAATAATAACAATAAAGGGCGCCCTCAATAATTATTTTGTCAGAGACTTTTTATTGGCCGAATATGCCCGAGTCCTTTCTCACAGAAAGCCGGTATATACCGGTTATATTTCCGGCACGATAGTCCGATGAGAATGGGTATATGCCGGTAACGATACCGGCACGACGCCAGCACTGTACCGGTATATTGCAGGCACATCTGTGAGAAAGGGGCTTAAGAGAAAGGGGCTTTAGACAGCGGAGAGCCGCGTTGGGAAATATGACCGTTATCGCGAAATTTTCGACTTCGCATGACGTCATTAATTTTAGAAGCCCTCTCTCGGCACAGAGGCATCAACGTTTCGCGCGAAAACATTAGCATAAAGTATACGTCATTTTATAGCTGTTTAATAAACATTAATAGGCGAAAAATTAACCATATATGGTAAGATCAGTTCCTTATATGTTTAAGATGTCGCAGGTCACCTAATTTTCGGAATAATTTGTTGGATTTGTTGTCAGTGACAGTTTCTTTCCAAAGTTCGTGTGCAGCCGTCAAACAAAGCTGAAGTTTTCTAACTTGTGTTTGTTTACAAATTTTCCATTAGTGGGATTTGCATCCCATACAGTGAATTACCAAAAAATCGGCGTATATGGATAGAGTAAGTATCAATAGTCTGTTTTACGTTAAAATTGGCTTGAAACCCTATTTAAAGCCCCATTCCCTACGTTTTTTAGATCTAATTTAAGATCACAAACTATATTTAATGTAAAAATAATACTATATGGTCCTATTGCGATAACTTTTTTCGTCTTTAAACGGTTAAAAATGTGAAAAATAAATCGATTTTAATAATTATAGCGGCCCGCTATAAATCCCAAAATGCATTGCGCGCGGATTGATATTGTTGTTTTTCACCTGTAATTCGCCCACTTTTCGATCGATCGTGAAGCCAAAACAAATGGAAGACTCCTAACTTTTCAGCGAAAATACCGGGTTTTCCCTAATTTGTATCAACGGAGTCTGGCAAAAATAGAAAGACAATTAATGTAGCAACTATACAACGTCAGGCTAGGTATATAGCTAGCGTACGATGTTCGTACGTTACCGATGTTTACCAGCTAGGCCTACAAAACTAAGCCTAGCTAGGCTAGGCCTGAGACCGTCCACGAGAGGTCGATCGCCGCGAGCTACTTAGGTAGTGCATTGTTTCTCACTTTTTATCATAATTTACCATAAAACGTACATTTAAGACAAGGAATGACATGGTTTAATGTTTTTAAAGTGATATATATGTATTATTTTCCAAAAAACGTCCAAAATTGCAGGGAAGGGGTCTTTAAGCTTCCTACAGCGAACATTTTAAAAAAGGTCCTCATTTCACATAATTGTTACGTCTCGCGGCACTAGTTCCGTCGTGTGTGGTGCATGGTGTGTTGATTGTGGTTGTTGCAGGTGTGGGTGTGGGCACGACCTGGTGGATCGTTGTCGTAATATCGGCCTAGGCTTAGCCTTAGTAACATGTTGATAATTAAAATACTTTAGTTACAATTTAGTATTATTAAAGTTTCGTTAATCCTACTCTATATTGAATATGCGTTGGGAAGGTTTTAAAAAGATAATTAAGCCAATCGCAGCCTGACATATAGTTAAATATCCTCATTATTGGCAACTGATGGGTACAATTTATTTACTGTATTAATAATTATACAATAAATATACAGACACAAGGAAGTTTTGTGTTTAGTGCTTTTTTATGGTAGGCCTACAGTACAGTCATATTTTATCTGAATATGTTTTCAGGTTGTGGAATAATTATATAATTATACAGTATTTAAGAAAATGTTTTCGTCATAGTGACAATTATTTAAATAGTTCTTTACATTTCAGCTATTCATTTTCATTTCAGGTTTTTTGTTGGTATCAAGATTTTCTATCTTGTTCTTCAATATGAGGTTGGACGGTGGAAGCTGTAAAGTGGTTTTCTCGATTTCAATATCATTGCTGATAGTTTTTCATTTTATTCGCTAATATAACATATAAATTTATATTCATTTAAGTTGTAGAAGTGTTTCAGATCAGTAAATTTTTATAAAGATATAATTAATTAAGTTGCAATTGATTGATTGATTTACTTTATTAACCAGAGTCGCACAGATGCATACAATATAAACATAAAACAATCATAAAATCAGTACAACAGTAAGACTCAAGTAAAAATGATATCTCAAAAAGTACATATGGTGGCATATTTTATATTTACAGTATTAGGCCTTTCGATTTTTTTATGTCTGATGAACAAGGTGCTATTAGAAGTTTTTATATACAGTAGTATTTACTATTTGTATCAGTAATTGTTTGAAAGGTTATATTTTTTCACATCCTGTATATGTATACATAAAAAGAAAAAATGTATTGCTTGTGTGAAATGTAAGTTGTATCTAATAAAGTAATAGAATATTTCTGTATACAAGTGTTAGGCCTTACGGCGAGGCTGAAATGATGCCTGGAAAAGCAATCCCGTTCCTCATCAAGCATAATACTTTTTTACCACATATACTGTTCTAAATAAATACTAATAGTACAAAAAGTAAAAGTTCCACAAAAAAATACCTGGCGTTTGGTAGAAAATTACCGTTAAAGTTGGTAAATATGCTAACGATTTCTTACGAAATAGCGAGGCTGAAACAACTGGTGGCGCACTATAACTAGACTGTACTATTATTATCACGGTTTATAAGAAATATATAGGCAAGTTATTTATTATCAAAATAGATTTATTCTTTATTTTTTTAAATAAATTTGGTGAATACAAATTTATATTAACTCTAAAATTGAAATTTAGAGTTAATAATTATCCCCCGACATTAAAACATTTATAATTACAAATGGCTTCAACTGTTCGTATAATGGTTTCTCCCGACAGGTAGGCTATTAATAGCATTAGAAATACAGCAGCAATATTACATAGTGACTGATATGATTTAACTGTGAAACATATAGAACACATATTCCTAGTAATAAACACCAATGCAATAGTAAATTTAAATTATTAAATAAAATACAAACATCAAATATTTGTTTTGTTTCAATGACATTTACTGCCATATTGATATACTTTTAAGTACCAACCAATTAACAATACTCAAGTAAATGATGGGCTAATAATTATCTTTTTAAAAAACATGACCATATAAAAATACATGGTTGAGTCTCTCAAACAAAAGATGCCTGATTTTATAAATAACATTCCCCACCATATTTATATATAAATTGAAAATGGGTTATCTTTTGGCACTTTGTTTTTCAATTTATTGTTTTTTAACAGTTTTTGTAATTTTTTCTGGGCCTAGGTTCTTCTTCAGGCTTCTTCTTGCTTGGCATATGAGCTGGGATAGACCTACCAGCCTATATTATGGAATACCCAGATTATGTCTACTTCTACTCCAGCTACTATAGGCCCTATAACACAAACTACTATCAGAATTACTAGTCTAACTAGGCCTAGAAAATACTATTTTTAGGCCTAGCTAGGCTAGAACAGTGGTGGCGCCAGCGGGGGGGCTACGGGGGCTCTAGCCCCCTCGTCGGGGAGCCTAGCCCCCCCGTCGGGGAACACGGGTACTTTTTGTCGGGGAATATAATATACAGTAAAAAACGTTCGCGTTCACTTCATACAGCTTCAGCGCCTAGAAAACCACGACGTTCCATTGACCGTGAGAGTACGTCAGAGGGCTATTATGCACTTTTATGCATTCATTATTGCCAGCGATCTAACTTACTACTAAACATTAGCTAGGTACGCACTTGTCTGGCGGTATCCCTTTGTAGGAATCGTTCAACGTTGGGTCAAGACGCGTGATATCAAGTTCCATCCAGGGACCAAAATGTGTAATGTAGTTATTTTCCAGGCGAAGTTTACCGACGGTTACCGAAGGGAACACGGGTACTTTTTGTCGGGGAATATAATATACAGTAAAAAGCGTTCGCGTTCACTTCGTAGCTAGCTTCAGCGCCTAAAACCGCGACGTTTCATTGACCGTGAGAGTACGTCAGAGTGATATTATGCACTTTATATGCATTCATTATTGCCAGCGATCTAACTTACTACTAAACAATAGCTAGGTACGCACTTGTCTGGCGGTATCCCTTTGTACGAGTCGTTCAACGTTGGGTCGAGACGCGTGATATCATGTTCCATCCAGGGACCAAAATGTGTACTGTAGTTATTTTCCAGGCGAAGTTTACCGACGGCGGTTACGTCGTGTACTGCGTCGACGTACGCTACACACAGCAAAAACGAATTATGTTAATTGTTCGTATGTTCACCAATTTTTTAATTTACAAGTAACCTTCTGTACCGTGGGGCACCTAAAATAAATTTTTCATCCATTACTAAACAAAAAAACATGCCATTTTCGCTTAGCCAACATCTTATTTTAGCTAAGTTATTACATTTTCAATGTCCTGTATGTCATGAATTTCTCACCACTCGGAAGTCCAGATGGTACGCACGCATACACTTGGGAGGAATAAACTTATTTCCCCGACTGAAAAAGGTCTACGCTTGCGTTTTTTAAGCCTCTATGCCTGATGTTTCCAAAGTATAAAATGCAATTTTTTGAAGACCTGCAGCTCTAGTTTTAAACATTTTCTTAGCTCAGCCCCAACAATAAAGCTGGTCATATTTCGAAGTACAAGAAGTGCATTTTCCGGGACCTAACATCTCTATTTTTCAAACATTTATTAGCTCAGTCACAACCATGATAGGGACTTATATATTTTGTTTCATGTTTTGAAGTATAATAAGTCCAATTTCCGGGACCTCCAACTCTATTTTTCTAAATTTTCTTTTAACTTTTATTTTTTAAATTGAAAAATATGGATTGAAACAGTCATCGCGCATCGTTTTTTTGCACGCAGTATTTTATTTATGCATTATAAAAAATGGAAAAAATTGCTACCCTAAATCTGATTAAAATGACCTCAAATGACGCTAGAACGCGTTGCTTCCGGGGGCTTTGCCCCCTGGACCCCCACCGGGGCCCTTGGCGGCCCCCTGGCCCCCAGCCTAGTGATGCTCGCTTCGCTCGCATAGCCCCCTCGTCGGGGAATGTAGCCCCCGCGTCTGGAAGGTCCTGGCGCCACCCCTGGGCTAGAAGTTAAGTAAGTAGGCCTAATTATAGTAGCTAGTCTAAGTAGGCCTTTCCTAGCTCAGAAACCAAATAGAACAATAATCGGGCAGCAGATTGAAACCTTAGGCCTGTGACGCAGTACGCCTGCATGAACAACCGGATTAAACAGGGACGCGATTCGGTCCGGGTCGATTCGTACCAGCTTCGTAAAACGTAAACAAAGTTTCAAAATGGCGGTTTTTCGATCGTAACTGAACAGAAATGTAGTAGGTTTGGTTTGATTAGTGGGAGTTGCATCCCAAGAAAGCTTAAAATTAGATTTTTATTTTAATAGATAGCTTAATAGTTTATCTTGAAAGGATTTTAAATTCGCTTTGAAACCTTATCTAGAAAATATGAAATTTAATGATTTTTTACCATCATTTAAAAAAAAATATAAATAAAAAAGTTTATACACAAAATAATGATATTTCTCGAAACAAAAAAACTGTGGAATTTAGATCACAGTTTTTATCATTATTTACGCTTGCAGTTCAACTATTGAAATACGTTTATTGATTTCATCTAATATCAAAATTATACAATTTTCAAAGTGTACTAAAATAGCAAAAATTCCAACATTTTCCACGAAGCGCGCCCTCACAATGAATGAAATCAGTGATGCGTTACCAACGCGGCTTTCCGACTGGAAATGGTACTCTCACACAAAAAGCGCACCAACTTGTATTATAAGAAGAAAACCAGAGAACTTATGCTGCGCCCCGAAGCGTTAAGCAAAGTTACATTTAAATATGTTCTGAAGTTTGCAATGTTTTAATCAGCGGCTTTAAAAACTCCACTTCTACGGGTCCGAAAACCCCTTCAAATATTAACTTGGTTTAGAATGATGCATGAGAAATATAGTTAGTTCTTAACTGGGATGATTTTTCTGGCACATCTGTCTTATCTAGTTCTGTTTCGTTACTAAACGAAAACGTTTGATAAAGACTTCCCTTGGTGTGCCAAGCTTGTGATGGTCATAGTACCATGTAAACGATAACATAACGTTTTAATAATTTTTGATACGTTCTCTTCATCACCCACATTCAATATACATCTCAAGCTTGTTCGAAGTTCGTAATAAACCAGCCGAATGGATAGATTCACAAAGTTGTATATTTCCTATATGGAGGCCATGTTAATTTAATGAATGAAAGATTAACCCTATGTGGTTGTAGCATCACCTTTTCCAATACAGGTGCGTTAGAAAGTCCTTCTTCGTCAGGTTCGTGCGTTTGCGGTACATCAATGTGCGCAACTAAACCGCGCCTATATTATAAATTTATGTTAAAAAACGGCGCGGCACGCATAGGAACATTTAAATCGCTTGCTATAATGCAATGTCGTGGATTGTGTCGGAGCCAAATTTAGTATCCAATTAGTAAAGCTCGGGGTAAAGCTCAAGCTTTGCTCGAAATATTAATGACAAAATCAGCGCCTAAATCACCATGAATCTAAACTATTTTAGTAGTTTTATTTTTGGCCTATATTTGGTGACGTTTAACCCCAAAATAAAGCAATAATGGAAATTTCATTTTCACTGCCTAATATGGTTAATAACAGATAAAAAATGCATCCAGTATCAAAACCGTTGCTTTTTTTCTAGAAAAATTAACAGCGAATTTATCAAAACTGTTCTTGTGCTCATTTCATTTTAATTTTGCCAAATATAAAATTATTAGTGACTTTATATAATTTAAGACGTCTTCTTCCTAATACAATATTTAACAGTTTGGAGTGCCACATTTACCATTTTAGACTTTTGGAATTGATTCTGGCCCACTGGGCGTCGAGGACTATCCATTCAAAGACTATTTCCACCCCCCCCCACCCCCACCCCTGTAAGAAAAATGGTAAACACTGATATTTACGGTAGGGATTATTTTTTTCAGTGGTTTGTCTTGTTGGCCTCTTCGCACGAGGTCCACGCAAAGTAAAATAAAACAATGTGGTTTATCAAACAGAAATATAACTCTGCTTCAATTTAATACTAAATTTTGGGTAATGATAAACAGTGGGACAGCCAGTCGACAAATCGTGTCAAATTTCGACTCGGAGAGGGCGCCCTACTTTTCTAATTTAGTTCAAAATTGCTAAATTTTAGGGTGTTGGAAAAACACAATATTTGTAAATTTAGCTGATTATCGGAAAAATATTGTTAGTGAAATAAATTCATAAATGGTTTTAATATATTGTCATGTAAAATTAAATGTATTTGAACAAAACGATAATCTGTAATTTAACGGCAAAATCAACCAATGTCTTTTTTTCGAAATTGTACCCTAGAAAATCATTAAAATAAAATATTTAGAAAAATTGAACAGTCCTGAATTTAAAATCCCTGTTAGAAAAATTAATAATCTACAGAATACGATATTAAGATACAAAATTCGGTGGTTGGGATGCAGCTCCGACTATTCAAACTAAAGGTACCACTATTTGTTCCATCGAAAACTAGCGAAACCGCCATTTTGTAAACACATCGTCATCGTGTTTATGAATTTATTTATATCGAACGATATACGCGATGTTTATAATTGTCCGCGTATAAGAATTCATATAAATAAATACATTCCAATACAACGTATATTATTACTTGTTTATTTATCACAGTATACATTTTAGTTGAGGAATATTTATCATAACTATTATAATAGCTTTTATACGAGTCAGAGGCCTAGCCCTATTAGCGACCGATTGTTCCAGGGGTGGAAAGTCACTTAGTGACGTTGTGATCGGGCGCGTCGGGCCTAGCTAATATTAATAATATGACCTGAAATAAGCGGCTAACAAGAACTGTTATATACTTGCTTACAATTGTTTTGTTATTGATGAACAAACAAGCAATTAGATTGAATAACAAATTATTTATTCATTTTTTGGGGGTAAAAACATGTACAAACTAGTACTGTATAATAGAAATTATAATAATAGTAATATTAAACTAATACAGTATTAATAAAATATAAAATAGGCCTAAAATACAATAAATATTCAATTTTTAAGGTCTACCACATGACAATAACATAATTTACAGAGTATAGTGTAGTAGGTTTGCATTCAACATAAATATTTGTATTGTAATTCATCTAAATCCTCTGCAACATACATATATATTTGTAATTCAACATGTTGTTTTAAATAATTAAATTATAGTTTGGGTATGACAATGTCGATAGGTACCGGTGTCATCTTTTTATCCACTTCACTCTCAGTTTGAAGTCACAAAGACAAAGAACTCTGCATCATCAACGATTCCTGAAAGTGTCAGAAAAAATAATAAACATTATTTTAAAAAAACGTTAATGTCTGGTTGTATATATAATTATAATATAATATTATATGATGACATAAAAGTAAGGCAAATGGAAGCTGTATTTTATTAATTAAATTACAGTATTTACTATTATTATTTATATAATCTAGGCCTACTACTAGTACTAGTAGCCTGCTAGGCATCTATTGAGCCTAATAAATAAAATAATAAATGAAAAATAAAATAATAATATTAATACTGATTGAAAAAAAGTTTTTTTTTTGCGGGGATCAGATCACCAGGCTAGGCCGGCCAGGACCAATGATACTCGTAATCAGTACAACATTAACGACTATCGGATCAGCATCAACACAGTACAACACACGTCTCGCTATCGCCTATACTGACACACGTGTCTCGCGTTGCCGAAACCACGCTCACAGCTAGAAAATGTACCTACCTTTCGAGGCCTGAGAATACACCAACAAATTTTGAACAGGATAGAAATATATCATACTCGATTAAACTAATATTATTCTTGATAAAACAATTGATTATAATTGTTTTAATTTGTTGGGATGCACCTCCGACTATTCAGAAAATGGACAACAAAACAGTAGTCAAATCGTACCACATTTATAAATTTCACGAGTCCCGACTTCAGTCGCCGAATGTATTGTATTAGCTTCGGTTTCTTTGAAGGAAACCGATTGGTTATTCAATAATACTTATTAGGAAATGCTTTTACCATAATAGGTAATGTTGGGCGGGTCTTAAATATTTATGAGAGCTTAAAATAAAACAGCACTTATTTGCTAGGCGACGAAAAATCGTGGTTTCAGTTTTCAACGATAGGTGGCGCTTCAAAATCGTCAATGCGGAAGTAAGTCGATTTTACACGATTTAACGGTCAAAACGCGAAGTGGCTTTCCCACTATAAAGACTCACAAATTCATTTAAAGCCTCATACATGCAACAAGAACTACTCCGCCACCTATTATGGACCTTGTGCGATCGTGTTTTTGAAAACGGGTAGGTGTTTTCCAAAGTTATTTTTAGCGCGCGGATTTGGGCTCGCCAGCTTTTTCTATTAAAATAGTTAACATGGAATAAAATAAACCCTTAAACAAGATCTTTCCAGACATATATTTTTTAATCACATGGGTACATAACATAAGAAATACTATGTTTAGTCGCGTGCAACGCGACTCTACAGTTCACTATGTCGGTCAGTCGATCGGTCGGTAAACACTAACTTGTATATATTGATATCACTTTCATCTAGCTAAGTCAATTTTTCAAAGTATGTTCCTTATGGCCAGGAAAGGATGTGGTTATGTTTTCACGGTGCGCAATCAAAAATTACGCGGTCTACGCACGATTTAACGAAATCACGTTTGTAATCATATCTTCACCAGCATGAATAAATCACAATTAAATAAAATTTGGTACTCATAACTTTCAGGGCATAAATCATCATATGACAATACAATTACGTGCGTAGCGCATGTAACGCGCTTAAAATTTTCAAAATTTATTTTCGATGAAATAAGCGTACGTTTCAGGAAATTTTAAACGTTTAATGTGTTTCCCATATTTTAAATTCAGTTCCATTTGCATCGTGCAGCCCTATTTTTAGTCGCGTGCAACGCGAATCTACAGCTCACTATGTTGGTCGGTCGTTTGGTCGGTAAACACTAAGTTGAGCACGCGACGTCTGCAGCCATGTATGGCCTTGTTAACTTCAAAGACACGTTACTATTTGAAACGTGTTCGAATCGCCGTAACAACAATCCGCTTCATTGGAATACCTGTTAGTCATAATTTTATACCAATTTTCAGACAGTTGTTTGTTAAAATATTCTTCAATTTCTTTCCGAATGCATTTTTCGAGGATCATTTTTTTACTCTCTTCTTCAGCCTTATTCCGTAGTAATACTTTAAAAAGAGATACAATTCCAGCAATTGCAACAGCTGCGTATAGCTTCACTTCCTTTAACTCATCGAAATCGTCAATGACCTTTAGCGTTGAGAAGCCTACCCAAATTACTAGACTCAGAATTAGAACTTTCATGATGATAGTTTGAAGTTGGATCTCTGTCGGTCGATACTTCTGAACAATCAAGTCAAAGAGAGTTTTATCAACGGCAATTAAGCCTTCAGTATCCTGCCGGATTGCGGGTAAAGATGTGCTATCATTTGGTGCAGATCCAAAAGTTTCATTGGAAGGAGTCTCGTTAGGTGGTACTGTGCTATTGGAAGCCGAAGCTGACATTAACTCCATTCCTTCTTCATAATCATTTTCGTCGGGAAGTTCATGATTTGTAAATTGTGGAAAAGGGGAAAGTTTATCACCAGAAACGTGCACCTTGTTATCTTTGATTAACTCATCAAATGCCGAAATCACTTGCCGTAGGAGAACCACATATCCTTTGTAATAACCGGTTATAGTTGAAACAACGTAACCAATCACAATCACAACCATAGCTGCAACGACTCCAGCGGTACCAGGGTTCACCAGCAAGCCGACGTAGAAGTATAATAGAATCTTATATATGTACGTAAAGATACATTCTAATTTGAACATCAGAACACAATGAAATATAAAATGACCGAAAGAAATGCAGTAACCTCCAAAATGCTTCAAATTTGCATAACTGTGAAATAATGGCCGAGTAAACATAAGAACATTCAACACATATCGGATACATAATAACGGTAATAATAACGGTACTACAAGAAGTTTGAGTGACAAACACCTACCACTTGCAGAATTATCTTTCCAATACGAAATTGAAAAAGGCAACCTAACGCTTTCCTTCATGTCACACGCAATTCTATGTAAAACGCTGTAATTAATTTGTGGAAGATTCGAACACGAACTATTTTCGTTTTTTTCTCTTAATTCAGCTTCAATGAAATGATGATACTTTAGCCATGTTATCAACATAATAAGGCCTAACAATATATACAACAAATTAATAGAGATTTCCGAAATCGAAAATATAGGGCTATCATAAAACATTGTTGTAAAGCGATGCTTAAAACCTTCGCTGTCACAGACATAAGCAATGATGTAAGGTACATATTGTAGCGTACCGAAAAGTGTCCATAGTATCAGCCAACGAAAAACAAAAATACAATTATGTTCATTTCCACTATACAATAAAAAATACTTAGGACCCATTGGTAGATCAGTCCGTAAGCTAAAATATTCTTTTCCGTTCTCAGTCATTGGTTTTACGTGACACAAATAGGAGACAAAGAACAATTCAAACTTCAATGAAGTTAATGTGGCAGTAATCCAGTAGAGACACCGGAACCAGACATTATTAATAAATATATGAGATTCCACTGAACTATCATCTTCTGAAATTTGCCAGCAATCAAAGTACGTTCTGCGTTGAAGAATACTAGAAATAGAAACCCAAGTTATTGAATACAGCCTTCGCTCAATACAAACCTTTTGTTTCACATTGTCTTCACTTATACGCTGCAAAATAGACATTGCGATAATGTTTAATTTGTCTTCGTTGTCAACATCAAAGAAACACTTGGGTACTGATGTGACCTTTAGGAAGATATGTTCAACACCAGGAGATAGAGCTCCAAGTGACAGATATTCAAAATCAGAAGAAAAAGTCAAAAGGAGTTTACCAATTTTCTCGCTAATCATCACCCAGCGGTTGATATCAACCGCTGATACTTGTGTAGCAAAATCAGAAGAATCAACAAAATTCAACAACTTTATGTTGATAGAGACAGCATCACCTTTCAAGAGTTCTTGCAAGACATCTGTGCCATCTATCTCCAATAGACAGGTAGTGTCTCTGGATGACGTCACAATACACATGGCTGCCAGAAGAAGTAAGATGCTCCGAAAACGTGTCATGGTTTAAAGAGTAAATATGATGACCCTGAAAATAATCAATTAATATACCTACATTTTGTAGATGAAGTTTTGTTATGGTACTATTTTATGTATTAATCCATGATTCGCGTAGCTTGTCCATAGGGGTAATTTGTGTGTTCCTCTTTAATTTTAACAGGATTTTTACCAAATAAACCATACCTTACATTACTGTATTTTACACCCCGCATGCATTCAAACTAATCACCTATAGTACCCTATGATTAGTATATTTAGGCCATAATTAAAGATGTCAATCAAGAGAACATGTCAACTTATATTGAAGTGGAAATGTCGTAATTTTTACATTTATTGGTACACAAAATAACTGAAAGAGCATTTATTTTTATAGGATACTCAGACGCCATTTTCAATCAAGCTCATGTGAAACCTGTTCCGGCGGAAAATGGTTTCTACGGTACAAAATTAAATTGTATAATAGCAAAATATTATATTCAATACAATACTGTAACTTACAATATTGTATGTAAGGCTTATAAACATGAATTTATTTTGTGAATATCCAAGCAAAGGTATACTATAGATGCGATTGGAATAACTTACCAGTGACGACGAATAAGTGATCAAAACGAAATGATTACCAACAGTGACACTATTAGAAGTTGGTAAGAAGCAGCAAAGCAGAAGTTTGTTTTATGTAATTTGAATAGTATTAGTAGTCGGCCTGACTTGCACTAAAAAAAACGGAGGAATATAAATACAAATGATCAAATGTCGATGAGAGAAATAAATATAATTTTATTATGAAACGATATATTAAAATGATACATTGGTGGTTATTAATTTCGAAATTGTAAAACGGTTTTGAATTGGCCTCAATTGAATATAAACAATTTCCTTGTACATTCGACCGACGTGCATGGATACTAGCTGTATGTACAAAATCGAATAACTAAAGACTTGTATTAAGTCATCATAAATATAACATTTTTTTTGTATTTACAAAATAAGTTTAGATATGGGTAAAAAGATATCACATACTCTCATTAACTGGAGGAAACAATTTAGTATACCTTTGATCATGTAATATGCCGCCTAGAAATAAATTTTGTCATTTCCCAAATTGTTTTATTTTCTGCACATTCTATCTTGGTGTTCTTTATTGTTTCTATAATAGCCTTTACGTAGTTGGGATACTGTAATAAACTATAGGCCTAGTGTTCAGCTTCCAAAAACCAGGAAAGTGTTACTAATGAATGGTCAGTTTTAAAGCCTGATAAAAATAAAATAAAATCAATAAATATTAAAATCACCTCCAATGATAATAGGGGTTTTTTCCGAATTCTTCAATTTTGTCATTTGTCAGTTCAAAAGCTACTGTCATCATTATTGGGTCCGTAAATGTTTGCAATAGTAAATAATTGTTCATTAATTGCAATGATTATTCTACCATTGTTATACCGATAAACATTATCGAATTCGTATGTGGCATACGGTTTAAAAAGTACACATACTCCGGCAGAATTGCATGTGCCATTACTGAATATTATGTTGTGCCTCCATTCGTTTCGCTATGTTGATTCTAATTCGATTGTGCAGTGTGTTTCTTGTAACAAATAAATGGAAAGGGCTGATCCTCCTGTAACCAATTAAAAACCGTCCGACGCTTAAACGAGTTCCTTGCGCCCCATACATTCAAACTACATATTTCTACGTTTGCCACAGGGTAGTACGGTATGGTGGTTATTGTAACAACCTACTGATTTAAGGTTAATACTCAAGAAGGCCAATACAAATTTAAATAAAAATAAAAATTGATACCACAAAGTAGTGATTATATCTCTAGTAAAGTATACTACGTCAAAAAAGTCCAAAGAAACGTCGTATGGCTATTTATAAATACGGCAGCCAGGTCTATCATGAGAAAAAATAAAAAATCATACTACATACCTGTACTTCACAAGTGAGCGTCATGTAATTAAGAAGATAAGGTAGATAATAACCTGTTTTGGTGTGGAATGGAAAGTTTTACCACTGATCATTTCTTTTACTGTGTAATCATCCGTCAGAATTACTAGGCATAATATAACAAATCATTACATTACGGTTAATAATCATTAATAGCAGAATAAACATAAATATTATTTAAGCAATATGGTTAGGGAGCCAGAAAGGGTTTACCTGCACCCTCTAGCAACCACTGGTCAGAAAGTGATAATTGTGGTCTCAAATTACTCGCAAACTATATGTTTATATTTATTCTAATGTATTGATAATCATAAAACTGCCAATAAACCCCTAGTTTTGACTTTTGACATACCGCCGGCACAAACATTTGTGGAGAACATTTTTCATATCTCAGTTGTTGTTGTTGTTGTTGTTGTTGGGCTAATAATTATATTATTAATGTGCATGCGCAGACGCACGTAATGTGTTCTGCGCATGTTACCTCAGCTTATTTTAAAAAGTCATTTATATACATTTGACAAAAACAAAAGCACTGCTTTAGGTCAAAGCTTTTAATTAGAAATTTATCTTCTAGAAAATTTGTATACAAATACAAATGCAGCGAAGGCAGCACTATTTTACAAATTAGCAAATTTACAAATATATAAATAAGGATTCAGTCATTTGTTGATACTTGGCCAGCCTAGCTTGCTAAGTATACAAACATAATTTTGCACTTTCTTCTATTTCCATACCATGATATTTAAACCATAATCATGCTTTTTAATATAATTATAAAGAATCAATAAATGTCCTGATTACAAACATAACACAATAGAACCCTTCCACTCTATTCAAAGCATCTCACCTCTATTCAGGGGACACTATCCTGCAAAACAAATGAGAGGCAATATATACCACTATTCAGGGGACACCACTATTCAGGGCACAACCCTATTCAGGGGACACCACTATTCAGGGGACATCCCTATTCAGAGGACACCACTATTCAGGGGACATCCCTATTCAGGGGACACCACTATTCAGGGGATACCACTATTCAGGGACACCACTATTCAGGGGACACTATCCTGTGAAACGAATGAGAGGCAATATATAATTATTTCAACATTATGACCTGAACCTATTCAGGGGACAATCATTTTCCTGTGAAACGAATGAGAGGCAATATATATTTGAACACTACGACCTGCATCTATTCAGGGGACACCACTATTCAGGGGGCACAACTATTCAGGGGACACCACTATTCAGAGGACACCACTATCCATCCAAAACCCAGGAAAGGGTTATTAATGAATGGTCAGTTTAAAAGGCTGATATAATTGAAGTGTCGTTTACTTGTGACCATAGAGAATTTGAGATAAGACAATAGTCAATTTTACAATATATTGGTGGTTTGAGTGCCATGTAAATAATTGCTTCTTTCGGTTTTATATTCTCCAAATATCAATTAAATTTAATTTGTCTATAATTAATTGTATTTATTTGCTCGGTGCCTTTTGTATGCGTTTTTGTATTAAAATCACCTCCAATGATAATAGGTTTTTTCTGAATTCTTCAGAAAAGCTACTGTCATCATTATTGGGTCCGTAAATGTTTGCAATGGTAAATAATTTTTCATTAATTGACATGTTTGCAATGATTATGATACCATTTTCATCCCGATAAACATTATCGAATTTGTATGTGGCTTTGGTTTATAAAGTACACATACTCTGGCAGAATTATTGGATGTGCCATTACTGAATAATATGTTGTGCCCCCATTCTTTTTGCCATTTTGTTTCCAATTCGCTGGTGCAATGTGTTTCTTGTAACAAATAAATGGAAAGGGCTGATCCTGTAACCAATTAAAAACCGCCCAATATGACCCAATAGGCCTTGATGGGTTAAACGAGTTCCTTGCGCCCCATACATTCAAACTACATATTATTTCTACGTTTGCCACAGGGTAGTACGGTATGGTGGTTATTGTAACAACGTACTGATTTAAGGTTAATACTCAAGAAGGCCAATAAAAATTTAAATAAAAATTAAAAATTCATACCACAAGGTAGTGATTATATATCTAGTAAAGTATACTACGTCAAAAAAGTCACGTCGTATGGCTATTTATAAATACGGCAGCCATGTCTATCATGAGAAAAAATAAAAAATCATACTACATACCTGTACTTCACAAGTGAGCGTCATGTAATTAAGAAGATAAGGTAGATAATAACCTGTTTTAGTGTGGAATGGAAAGTTTTACCATTGATCATTTCTTTTACTGTGTAATCGTCCGTCAGCATTACTAGGCATAATATAACAAATCATTACATTACGGTTTAATGATCATTAATAGCAGAATAAACATACATATTATTTAAGCAATATGGTTGGGGAGCCAGAAAGGGTTTACCTGCACCCTCTAGCAACCACTGGTCAGAAAGTGATAATTGAGATCTCAAATTACTCGCTAACTATATGTTTATATTTATTCTAATGTATTAATCATCATAAAACTGCCAATAAACCCCTAGTTTTGACCTTTGACATACCGCTGGCACAAACATTTTTGGAGCACATTTTTCATATCTCAGTTGTTGTTGTTGTTGGGCTAATAATTATATCATTAATGTGCATGCGCAGACGCACGTAATGTGTTCTGCGCATGTTACCTCAGCTTATTTTAAAAAGTCATTATATACTTGACAAAAACAAAAGCACTGCTTTAATCAAAGCTTTTAATTAGAAATTTATCTTCTAGAAAATTTGTATACAAATACAAATGCAGCGAAGGCAGTAGCACTATTTTACAAATTAGCATATTTACAAATATATAAATAAGGATTCAGTCATTTGTTGATACTTGGCCAGCCTAGCTTGCTAAGTATGCAAACATAATTGTTGCACTTTCTTCTTCTAATTCCATATCATGATTTGGTAACAAGGAACTTTAAATGCTTTTTAACATAAAAAATCAATAAATGTCCTGATTACAAACATAACACAATAGAACCCTTCCACTCTATTCAAAGCATCTCACCTCTATTCAGGGGACACTATCCTGCAAAACAAATGAGAGGCAATATATACCACTATTCAGGGGACACCACTATTCAGGGCACAACCCTATTCAGGGGACACCACTATTCAGGGGACATCCCTATTCAGAGGACACCACTATTCAGGGGACATCCCTATTCAGGGGACACCACTATTCAGGGGATACCACTATTCAGGGACACCACTATTCAGGGGACACTATCCTGTGAAACGAATGAGAGGCAATATATAATTATTTCAACATTATGATCTGAACCTATTCAGGGGACAATCATTTTCCTGTGAAACGAATGAGAGGCAATATATATTTGAACACTACGACCTGCATCTATTCAGGGGACACCACTATTCAGGGGGCACAACTATTCAGGGGACACCACTATTCAGAGGACACCACTATCCATCCAAAACCCAGGAAAGGGTTATTAATGAATGGTCAGTTTAAAAGGCTGATATAATTGAAGTGTCGTTTACTTGTGACCATAGAGAATTTGAGATAAGACAATAGTCAATTTTACAATATATTGGTGGTTTGAGTGCCATGTAAATAATTGCTTCTTTCGGTTTTATATTCTCCAAATATCAATTAAATTTAATTTGTCTATAATTAATTGTATTTATTTGCTCGGTGCCTTTTGTATGCGTTTTTGTATTAAAATCACCTCCAATGATAATAGGTTTTTTCTGAATTCTTCAGAAAAGCTACTGTCATCATTATTGGGTCCGTAAATGTTTGCAATGGTAAATAATTTTTCATTAATTGACATGTTTGCAATGATTATGATACCATTTTCATCCCGATAAACATTATCGAATTTGTATGTGGCTTTGGTTTATAAAGTACACATACTCTGGCAGAATTATTGGATGTGCCATTACTGAATAATATGTTGTGCCCCCATTCTTTTTGCCATTTTGTTTCCAATTCGCTGGTGCAATGTGTTTCTTGTAACAAATAAATGGGAAAAGGCTGATCCTGTAACCAATTAAAGAGTTCCTTAGGCCCAACATTCAAACTACATATTTCTACGTTTGCCATAGGGTAGTATGGTGGTTATTGTAACAACGTAGTTCTGAATTTAAATAAAATTAAAACATTCATACCACAAAGTAGTGATTATATATCTAGTAAAGTATACAACGTTAAAAAAAAAGTCCACAGAAACGTCGTATGGCTGTTTAAATACGGCAACCAGGTCTATCATGAGAAAAAAAATAAAAAATCATACTACATACCTGTACTTCACAAGTGAGCGTCATGTAATTAAGAAGATAAGGTAGATAATAACCTGTTTTAGTGTGGAATGGAAAGTTTTACCATTGATCATTTCTTTTACTGTGTAATCGTCCGTCAGCATTACTAGGCATAATATAACAAATCATTACATTACGGTTAATAATCATTAATAGCAGAATAAACATAAATATTATTTAAGCAATATGGTTGGGGAGCCAGAAAGGGTTTACCTGCACCCTCTAGCAAACTATATTAATGTTTTCTTTGCTTCCTTATACAAGTCAATTTTTTGCTGTTGGCCGAAACAAAATTGGGATGCTTGGTCAGAACAAGGGCCAAAAGGTCAAAGTTAAGACTTGGCGTAACTTGGTAACATGGGTGCATTGGAATAATCAGAAGTCATAATCATAATTCCCATCTTCAAAAAAAAGTTGTATTTAATACCCAATAGGCCTTGCTTTATAATTAAATAGAGCATTTCATAATACATATATACTATATCACGTACTTACACTAGGCCTACTGATTATTAAACAAATAAAATCTATATTATAAGTGAGAGAGTTTGTACGTTTGTGTGTTTGTTTGTTTGTTTGTTTGTTCTTTATACAAATTTGTGTTACTGTACGTAACCTTACATATGGGGTATCAAAATGACCGCAATTGTACCGGGAAAGTTCTAAACTATATTTGAACATCATCCGCCATCTAGGATCCAAGTTAAGGGCCAAAATGTGGTCAAAATGGCCCACTTTTCCCCACTTTCGATGTTTCTTCGTTATACAAATTTCTGTTTCTGCATGTAACCATACATGGGGTATCAAAATGATCGCAATTGTACCGAGAAGGTTTTAAACTACATTTCAAAAAGTCCGAGGATTTGGTGGGAGAGCAGGGTTGGGAGATAGGGTGTGGGAGTTGAGGTTCAGGGGATATTGGGGATTTTGTTTAGGCTAGGAGTAGTAGGCTATCAAATTGACCAGAATTGTGGTTGGAAAATGTTAAAGTATTTAAATATCCCTGGAGGGGGCTGGGAGTTTGGGGTGGGGATGTAGGCCTATCACCATGACCGAAACTGTATTGGGAATGTTTTAAACTACATTTGAAAACTGCCACTGAGGGATTATGGGTTGGGAATGATGGCTAACATAATTTGTACTGGATCCGTTTTAAAAACATCAACCAGTATCTGGGGTGTGTTGGGAGAAGGAGCGAAAATACTGGCGTAATGAAGTAGCCTATATGATTGAATTGTACTACGAAAAGTTACTACTTTTGAACTGTCCAGGTGAGGAGTTAAGGTTTGTTGATTGTGGCTGGGATGGTGAGAGGAGAAAGAAAGCTGGGGTACCGAAGTATCAAAATTATATAGTTTAATTATCAGCCAATATGACACCTATTCATTTACACAGTTTACAACTTACCTAAACCATAGGCCTATCATAGCCAATATACCCCCTCTCAATTTGAAGCTAAAGTTTGATTGAAGTTGTCCTTAACTGGAAAGAGTGTGGAGAGGGGTTGAGGTTGGTGAGTATAGGGAGATACTGGGGTCGGGTGTTATGTACTGAGAAGGCTTTAAACTAATTTTGAAACTCGCCCTGGGGCGGGTATAATTGCTAGTTGATAATGAATCATTATTTCTTTAAAAAAACATCATTAATGACGAAAGAAAAATAATTTAAACTGTTACGTCAAAAAGTCGAGCGGCGTTTTTTGTAAGAAATATTTCGTGTTTAAAGAATAACTAGTGTTCTATTATAAAACAAGTATGACAAGTTTAGGTGTTTAAAATGTCCACACCAGGAAATAAGTCGAGTAACAATAACGAACAACATTGAAACTGGTACAACGTAAAGTTACATTTGTATAGTGTGTAACCATACAAACAATATTTAACATCTACTACATCAACATTTTACACACAAATAAGCAAATAAAAACACCTTTTGTTTTCTAATTTGTCTTTTATTGTCCTATTTTCTAACAAACAAGATTATTCAATCGAAGCTTTTTCCATTTAAAAAAAAAATATTTCATGTTTTATCTTGGTGTCCGGGGTTCGTTCGACATCCGATCTTCCCTCATATCGCAAAAGATTGAATTATTTACTAATTGACTATTAATTTACATACAATTTATTTTATATTATCTTTTATTTCATCGGACCATAATGTACTTCTATGTATTTTCTTTCAAAATCAGTGGTGGCGCCAGCCGAGGGAGGGGAGCCTAGTACTTTTTGTCGGGGATTATAAATCTTTCGCGTTCACTTCGTAGCTTCATCGCCCAGAGACCCGTGACGTTCCATTTTGAGTACGTCGGAAGGCTACTTAATTACCCATAAATGCACTGCATTATTGCCAGCGATCCACACATTTTTCTGGAGTTGTCCCTTTGTACGAATTGTTCAATATTGGGCCCAGATCATTGCGGTTTATATGCGTTTCATCCAGGGACAAGAATGTGTATAGGCCTATAGTTACTTTCCATGCGAAGTGTACCGACTCGTTACGTCGTGTACTGTGTATCGACGTACTGTACTACGCTATAGCAAATTGGTACGAATTATGTTCACGATCATAATAATTTCTGATTAACCCTCTGTACCGTGGGGTATCTACAGTAGATGTTTCATTGTAGGATGACTGTAGGCCTACATCACTAAACAAAACACACGAAATCTGAACTGATTTCCCGACGGAAAATGGTCTACGCTTGATTTTGTTAACCACCTACCCCCCGCTCTATCTAAAAAAAAAACAAAAAAAAAACGCTGGGAGTGGGGGGGGGGGGAGAAAGGTCCACTATATTTTTCTACATTTTCTTAGCTCAGCTAGTCCCAGTTCTGGAGACTTAACATTTTATAAGTCAAATATCCAGGACCTAGCAAATCTATTTTTCAATATTTTCTTAACTCCACTCCAACCACCATGGTGGGCTGGTCATGTAGACTTATATTTTGTTTCATATTTCAAGATATAATCCAATTTCCGGGGACTTAGCAACTCTATTTTTTAAAATTAACTTAGCTCTATCCCACCCATGGTGGACTAGTTCTGTACACTTATAATTTCGTATCATATAATATTAATGTATAATTGCAATTTCCGGAGACCTAAATCTTACTATTCTAGTAGCAAACACTTAACATTTGCAAAAATATCTATCAATACGAAATTGAAACGGCCAACCTAAAGGTTTCCTTCATTTCAAACGAAATTCTATGTAGGCCTACACCCCTGTAATTAATTTGTGGAAGATTCAAACACGAACTATTTTCGTCTTCAATGAAATGATGATACTTTAGCCATGTTATCAACATAATAATGCCTAACAATGTATACAGCAAATTATAAAAGATTTCCAAATTCAAAACGCTATTGTTAAACATGAAGCGA